>NW_028185472.1:141407-151972 GCF_003343005.1 Rhea americana
GCGGAGGGGGTGGGGGGTCGGGGCTGGCAGGGGCTAGAGTGCCTTCAAGGGTGAGCTTTGGAGACGCAGCGGGTGCTGGGGAAAGGGAGGACAGCAGGGTACAGGGGAGGTTGGGCGGTTGTCTGGTTGTTCCATGGCAGCTCCCGGTGGACTGCCTATCTCCTCTAAAGTGGGACAGGCAGTGTCTGTCCCCAGGGACTTTGGGCTCTGGCCACTCGAGGGCAGGGATGCAGGATGCAGACAAGGCTAGCTGAAGAAAGGGGGATTTAGGTGCAGGAGCAGGTGGAGAGTGGGGGGTCCTGGGATGACCCTGCTTGTTTCTCCGCTTTTCAGCCCTCTGTGCTCCTGTCCATCCAGACTGGGCAAACCTCTTACCGGGATAGAAGCCTTCTCCGTGAGGTGCCTGAGGGGGTTGAACTGAAGGAGTCTTCTTGCTGTGCTCTGCTCACCCTTTTCTCCTCCTCCAGTGCTGCACCGTTCAGACGTTGTCTTCACCTGCCACCCAAACAGGGCATGCCGGGCTGAGGAGGGAACTGAAAGAGTCACTTCTTGGCGTCCTTCCTCTCTGAGAATTCAGGTGCCGCAGCTTTCCCGGCCCCGAAGCTGCCATGGCCGACACGCTGGAGTTCAATGAGATATACCAGGAGGTCAAGGGATCCATGGTGAGAGCCCAGGACAGAAGCCTGGCAGAGGCAGGGCTCCCTGTGGCTGCAGCGGGAGCATCTTGCAGGCCCACACGCTTGTCAAAGCCTTGTGTTGCTCGCTGTGTCTCTTGGGCCGGAGACGAGCAGATGACGCATCAGTGTGAGATGTGGCCTCATAGAAGTAACGCTTGAGATGCCTCAGGCACCTTGCTGTGCACTGGGGCGTGGGCCCCACATCTCTTCTGCCTGGTCCTGGCAGAAAGCACTTGGCTTATCTTGGCCGGAAACAAGAGCGGAGGTGCCTCATTTCTAGGGCTGAAGTGGTTTTGGAGCATCAACAGGGGCTTTTAGTGCCTGCCTGTTGTGGAGCTAGCAAGGCTGTGGTTGGGAATGTTTCCAGGAGCAGGGGTGCCAGCGGTAAATGCCTCCCCCCTTCCCCCAATTAATGCTGTAACTACTGTGAGAGGGTTGTGCATTGTACATTGACTTGTTCTAGTGCTGGGGACGAGGCAGTGTGGTCCTGTGTTGTTGAGTATCTGTGGCTCACCCTTAATCTCATGACTTTTGGGAGACTGTTCCCAGAGTTATGGCACTGTTTGGTGGTACAGAGGGTGCTGGTGAGAAAGGACTGTCTCCTCGTTGTTTGAATCCCGTATTAGGCAAGGAGCACTTGGAGGACTAAGCCTTAGGGGGGATGCTGAAGGGAGCCCTCTTGTTTCACCTGGAGGGGTTATACAGCCATCTGTTCGTGCCAAGAGAGGCAGCTCCCTGCTCCAGGGCCCGATGGCTGTGTCTGCCTTGGGCTGTCCCCACTTTCTGCGGATGTGAGCGCTGGGTGAGCTGCCTCATGCCTGCCTCTCCTGTCAGAATGATGGTCGTCTGCGTCTGAGCCGCCAGGGCGTGATCTTCAAGAACAGCAAGACAGGGAAGGTGGACAACATCCAGGCGTCGGAGCTGGCAGAGGGCGTGTGGCGACGTGTGGCACTTGGTCATGGCCTCAAGCTGCTCACCAAGAACGGTCACGTCTACAAATACGATGGTTTCCGGGAATCGGTGAGCCCCCAAGCCCTGTTTTCTCTGACTGATGGCTGAGCCCTGCTGTGTTCACTTCCCCCCCCCYCCCCAAAATACAGAGTTCACTGGTGGGTTTGTTTTTTTCAAAATGTGGAGTTCGCTTTTTCTTTTTTTTCCCCCTAACACCATCCATTCTCTTGTGGGCTTGTGCTGCTGCCTCTTGCTTGTCCTGAATCTAGCTCTGCTGCTTGTGAGCCTTGCAGTGCCAACCTCCTTCCCCTTAAGAACAACTCTGACTGCAGGTTTTCTGGCTGCTTCCTTTGCACGTGGGACTCTGTCCTCGTTATGCACTCTGGGCAGTGCCCATGAGCACCTGGTAGTTTCTTATGTTTTTCCTCTGCTTCTCACCCTGGCCCAGGAGTTTGACAAGCTTTCAGATTTCTTCAAGGCCCACTACCGCCTGGAACTGGCGGAGAAGGACCTGTGCGTGAAGGGTTGGAACTGGGGGACGGTGAGGTTTGGAGGTGAGTTGTGGTGAGACAGGAATACAGCCCAGTGACTGGGTTACTGCAGAAAGGGAATCTGTGCTGGGTGCAGACAGGACCTCCCATCCTAAAGTAGTGGAGGTAGGTAGGTATCCAGTAGCTAGGAGCAGTTTCTCCTCCCAGCAGCACAGTTGTTGCTGCAGCACCTGTTAACAGCTTCAGATGCTCTTCTGGGCATCTGTAGCTACCTGCTTCCTAAGGGGTGGACTTAGGAAGAGGGTGGATGCTAGTTATCTTACGAAAACAGGAAATAGATGCAGGCCCCAAATCCCAGGGGAAGATCTCTACAGACAAAGGTTGCTCAGTGAAAAACAACTGTGTGGGAGGTCTATGTTTGGCAGTGCCAGTTCTAGAAGGAGCCTGGGGAGCTGAATGCTCCTGTATGCTTTGAGACCGGTGGAAAATGGGAATAGACAGTTCCCTTCTTTTTGCTTGTGTTCAGTCTCTTTCTCCTGGGCCTGTGGCTGACCACAGTTGAAGGAGAAAGCCTGGAGATTTGGGCAGGAAGTATGGAGATGAAGAGGGGAAGCGTTGCTGGAGTTTGAGAGGAAATTGAGGCGGCTGCTGCTGGAGATGGGCACTAGGATCAGATTCACCTTGGGTCTGCCCAGCATCGTGGACCTTAGACTCTTATTCCTGTGTTACAGAGTAATAGTTTCGATCCTGTTGTGACTGGCTGCGTCTCCTCTCTCCACCTCCTGTAGGACAGCTTCTCTCCTTTGACATTGGGGAGCAGCCAGTGTTTGAGATCCCCCTCAGCAACGTGTCTCAGTGCACAACAGGCAAGAACGAGGTGACGCTGGAGTTCCATCAGAACGATGATGCTGAGGTCTCGCTCATGGAGGTTCGCTTCTATGTGCCCCCTACCCAGGAGGATGGCGTCGACCCTGTGGAGGTGAGTGCAGAGCAGCAGGTGGGGCAGAGGGGGGAGCTGGGTGTCCTCGCCTGGTGCCTGACCTCAGYGCCTTTGCCTTGCAGGCCTTTGCTCAGAACGTCCTCTCCAAGGCGGATGTGATCCAGGCCACCGGGGATGCCATCTGCATCTTCCGAGAACTTCAGTGTTTGACGCCTCGCGGGCGATACGACATCCGTATCTATCCCACCTTCTTGCATCTCCATGGCAAGACCTTTGACTACAAGATCCCCTATACTACTGTGTTGCGCCTCTTCCTGCTCCCACACAAGGATCAGCGGCAGATGTTCTTTGTGGTGAGGAGAGGACAAGGGGTCTTGCCTCCCCAAGGGAAGCATGATGAGTATCAGGTTTGGGGGCTCTTGACTTCTCATCTCCTTTTCTCTTTCAGATCAGCCTGGATCCCCCAATAAAGCAAGGCCAGACCCGCTACCACTTCCTGATCCTGCTCTTCTCCAAGGATGAAGATATCTCACTGACTCTCAACATGAACGAGTGAGTCCCTCTTCCCTGGAACCCCGTGGACCCCACCTGGGTTTGGGGGCTTGGGAAAGCTGGGAGGGAGGTAACGATCCCCACACTCTGATGCTGGACCTAGTCRGGGGCATCTAGCCACTGGGGCTTGTGAGCTGGTCTCCCTGTTTGCCTGCTAAGGGCTCTTTGGAGTCTGAGCTCCCTGTTCTTACTGTTGCCCTTTCTTCTGGCTGTGTAGGGAGGAGGTGGAGAAACGCTTTGAGGGACGGCTCACCAAGAACATGTCGGGCTCCCTCTATGAGATGGTCAGCCGTGTCATGAAGGCGCTGGTGAATCGCAAGATCACTGTTCCYGGCAACTTCCAGGGGTGAGGCGTGCTGCTCCTCTCATTGTTGGCAGTGGGACCTGGGCTCTTTCCCTTCCACGTGTGAGCATGGAGATGGGGAAGTGCCAATGTGTGGCTTGTCCCCTATAGGATAGGAGATACTTGTTATTTTATCTTATATATATATATTTTGTAATCTCAAATGCTGTTTGAGATTCCTCCCTGACTCTGACAGCAGGACTGGCCCCTCTCTTTCTCCTCTGTTTCTGTGATCAGGGAGAGGGCACTTTGCAAGATTTGGGGCTCACACTGGGGGAGCAGCTGATGGATTTGTCTGGGCTGCTGGGATCCTCAGTCTCGCTTTGGGGTGTACGCAGGGAGGGCATTAGCTCCCTGCTGGCATAACATGACTGTATTTGTCCTCACAGACACTCTGGGGCCCAGTGTATCACCTGCTCCTACAAGGCCAGCTCGGGGCTTCTCTACCCACTGGAGCGTGGCTTCATCTATGTGCACAAGCCACCCGTTCACATTCGCTTCGATGAGATCTCCTTCGTCAACTTTGCCCGTGGGACCACCACCACCCGCTCCTTTGACTTTGAGATTGAGACCAAGCAGGGCACACAGTACACCTTCAGCAGCATAGAGAGGTGGGCATGGGGTGTGTGCCAGGGTATTGCTGTACCCCCTAGGCTGCTCCTTGCACTGTGAGGCAGTCCTGCTGACCGTGTCCTCCCTGTCAGTCACAAATGTTATACCCTCACTAGCACAGAAAGGTGATTTCTATGGGGAGATCTCCCCATAGAGATGTTTCAGGTGTGCAAACACCTCAGTTCCTGCCTATCTCTGACTGGCCTCTCTCTCCTGCAGGGAGGAATATGGGAAGCTCTTTGACTTCGTCAATGCCAAGAAGCTGAACATCAAGAACCGAGGCCTCAAGGAGGTACCTGCTGAGGAAGGCCAGTTCCCTGTGCCCTGCTGGAACAGCTGGCCCACAGGCTGGGGTGGGAGAGGGCTAGGGGTTTCTTCCGTCCCAAAGTTTGCTGCTTTTTCCTTTTTTTTTTTTTTTTTTTTTTTACCTCTCTTTTCTCTCCTTGCCCTTATAGAGGAAAAAGGTCCGTGCGATATCTCTTCCTCTTTCTCCTCCTCTTCCTCCTCCTGGTGCAGGTTTCCTTTGCATGGCTGTGGTGATCCATGACTAATCCCAGTAACTCCAGCATGATTTGTGAGAGGGGCCCTCACTTAACTCAATTAACACCTTAGAGGTGCCTTTTTTGCTCCCTCCCTTGATTCTTGGTGGGGAGAAGGAGGGGACATGGTGGGTGTCCCCTCCTCCCCTCCCAACTTGGCCCATGCACGCGTGTAGGGGCCTGCCCAGGGGCTGTGTGCACCCAGGAGCATGCCAGGAGTTGTAGTTTCCAGAGGTCATGTGTGTGCAGGTGAAGGGAGAACAGAGGGCTGCTCTCACTCCATCTCTCCCACAGGGTATGAAGCAGAGCTATGATGAATATGCTGACTCAGATGAGGACCAGCACGATGCCTACTTGGAGAGGATGAAAGAGGAGGGCAAGATCCGGGAAGAGAACGCTAACGACAGCAGTGACGGGTCTGGGGAGGAGACTGGTGAGGGCTGAGGCCGGCTATGCACAAGGGACTGCCTGGGAGTCTGTCTTTGGTGCTCAAGGCTTCTCCCCACTCTGTGAAGTCCTGCCCTGGGGGTTACTGCCATCCCTCTCTTGCTGGGCTGTCTGTCCTTGCTTTGCTGTAAGCTGAGCCCTGCAATCTCTCCTTCCAGATGAGTCTTTTAACCCTGGAGAAGAAGATGATGATGTGGCTGAAGAGTGAGTAGAGGCTGGGCAGGATTCTGTCTTGGGGTGGCTTTTGGAAGATGCTGTTTGTGTTTTGTGAGGGCTGCGTTGGGGACGGCAGTGGTGTGGGGCTGTATGAACAATGCAGTATGCACTAGATACAGCTAGTAGTGCTCTAGAAATCCCTGGTCCTAAAATTGTGAGAAGTAAGTTTTGTTCTGGGTTCTCTGCCTCCTAAACAGCATCATAAAATGCACAAGAGTTAAGAAGGGCAAGGGGAGTGATAAGATGTATGGGATGGCTTCTGGATGAGGCCTGGTTGAGGAAGCCTTGGCTCTTCAGGCTGGAAAAGAGAAAACAGTAGGAGGAGAGTGGGATACAAGTCCATATAATGCTGACTGGTGGGAGAGAGTGGATGAGAATCACAGTTGCCCTGTAGGAGCCAAGGGGCATCACGAGTGCTAGCAGAAGCCAGATTTGGGTGAACACCCAAAGCTTACAGGAATTCAGAAAATGACCAGCCATGTTCATGGAAGAAAAATCACTAAGGACTGTTAAGCACGAATACAAGAGCTTCAGCTCAGGAAGTCTCTGAACCACAGGTTGCTAGAGGCCTGGAAAGTACAGGGGCAAGTCTTACTGTGTGCTTGTCACTGCTACTTCTCCCTCACCTTGTGCTTTATCTCATTTGGGTTGGGATCTTGAGCTGTTCCTGAAGCCARGTTTCTGCACACAGATTTGACAGCAATGCCTCAGCTAGTTCTTCCAGTGGTGATGGTGACAGTGATCGGGATGAGAAGAAGCCAGCCAAGAAGGCCAAGATTGTCAAAGACCGCAAGCCCCGCAAGAAGCAGTTGGAGGTGAGAGATTGCTGCTGATGGGGTAGTGAAGAGCAGGACGTGGTGTCCCTGGAGCATGGATTGCTGTTCCCTGTTGGGAGCAACACCAGGGGAGGTGCAGGTCCCAGTACATCAGCTGAGCTCCTTTACTTCAGCCTGCTTCTGCTGTAGTCTGATCAGGTTCACAGAATTACAGAATCGAAAAGATTGGAAGGGATCTCTGGAGATCATGTAGTCCAACCTTCTTGCTCAAGCAGGGTCACCTAGAGCATGTTAGACAGGATTGCATACAGGCGGGCCTTGAATATCTCCAGAGAAGGAGACTCCACAGCCTCACTGGGCAACCTGTTCCAGTGCTTTGTCACTCTCACAGTGAAGAAATTCCTCCTCTCATTCAGGTGGAACTTTCTGTCCACCACCACCTCATGCTTTGCCCTGGTGGGGTCAGTTGTCCAAGTCTGGCTCCTCTGCAGACTATTACTCATCCTACAGATGAGTCTGAGTTGAGTCCCTTCTAAAGGATTTGTAGCCTGTGCCTAGCAAGTCCTTTTGATTGTTGGAGACCTTGTCTCCAGCAGCCTGTCCAGTGGGTACTTTCCATTGTTAGAGGTGTGGCCTGATAATCCATCTWCCGTGATGATAGAGCTGAATTACTAGTGGGATGTAGAAGGCAAAATGAGACCTAGCCCCATGTCTTGGGGCAGCCCTGAAGTCTTTAATGAATAGTGTTACACAAGGCTTTCATGCTTGTTCTCTCCCTACTTCCCAGAGCAAGAAAGGGAAAGACCCCAATGCTCCTAAGAGGCCGATGTCAGCTTACATGCTCTGGCTGAACGCCAGCCGTGAGAAGATCAAGTCAGAGCACCCTGGCATCAGCATCACAGACTTGTCTAAGAAGGCCGGGGAGCTCTGGAAAGCCATGTCCAAGGAGAAGAAAGAGGTTAGGTGCATGATGGGGAAGAACTTGCAGGGGGCATCTAGTTTGCTGTGCTGATGGGGAGAGAAGATCCTGGTCTAGGAAGGAGAGGCTGGACATGAGGAAGGAAGCATGGCAGGCCCTTGGTTGGTCTCAGGAACCTGACACTCCATAAACAGGAGGTCAGAAAAGCAGCTTTGCAGTGGGGAGATGATGTCTTTGGGCTGGGGAGCTGCTGGATGGGCACGGTCTTGACCGAGGTGGTGAGGTGTATGGTAGGAGTGCTGGTGTGCGGTGGGTGGGGGCAGTGTTGGATTCTGGTGGTGCAGATGGTGGTGGAGGACTAGATGCAGGAGAAGGCACTGCCAACCTTGTACTCTGGCTGCAGGAATGGGATCGTAAGGCAGAAGATGCCAGGAGGGACTATGAGAAGGCCATGAAGGAGTACAGTGTGGGCAGYAAATCAGAGAGCTCCAAGACGTGAGTATGCTGAGCAGAGAGGGCTGGCAGGGGCAGGTGGCAGGGATTTGCATGTCTGAAATCTGCCTGTTTTCCAGCCACCACGGTGCCTAGGACTGTGGTGTATACTTGGCTGTGGGCAGTCAGCAAGGTAATGCTTCTCCTTTTGCCTCTACTCTCCACAGAGAGAGGTCTAAAAAGAAGAAAAAGAAGCAGGAGAAGCAGATGAAGGGGAAAGTGGAGAAGAAAGCTGCAGCCTCCAAGTCTTTGTCCTCCACCAAATCCCCTGCCAAGAATTTGAGTGAGAGCTTCAAGAGCAAGGAGTTTGTCTCCAGTGATGAGAGCTCCTCTGGAGAGAGCAAGAAGGAGGTATGGCTCTTCCACTTCTGTTGGTAGGCTCGGGTGGGTGTCCTTTGCCTCATCTTCTCTATRGTGTACTCAGTTCATCTCTTTGGGAATAGTACACCCATCCCACCTTTGTAGGGAGCGCACCCCTCTGGTACATCTTGTCTATCGTACATTCATCTCGCCCTTGTGGGAATGGCCTCCTGGCCCATCTTTATACCATGCGCAGCTGGCCCCTGCACAGCGGTCCTGTAGCGGAGGACATGTGTGCTCGGTGATGTTGACAACTCTGCCTGCTCCCAAGGGGGAACAAAGCCCCTGCCACCAACCCATCCCCCTGCTTTGGGGCACGGGAGAGGCACACAAACAGGAGCTGCTGAGGTACCGTTGTGCTAACGTCCTCTCTTGCCGCAGGACTCGGAGGAGGAGGGAGTTGCCAGCCTGCCCCCCAGCTCAGAAGATTCTGCRTCTGGCTCGGATTAGCCCTATCCCCGCCATTTCCAGGCTGGTTCCCAGGTCAGCGAGAGGACTGGAGTGGGCCGGCCTGTGTCAGGGGCCTGGATCTTGGGCTACAGCCGGCTCTGAACCCACATTGCCACGACACTGCGTCCTCCTGCCCATACTGCTGGGGGCAGGGAGACACGAGCCAGGGTAGGCAAACCCTCTCCCCTCAGTGCCTGGTTGGGGGAGCGAGACCTCATGGAGGGAGGCCAGGAGGGGCCTCAGTCTCACCTCAGCCCTGTTTCTCATCAATTTATTTTTTTTAAATACTCGGGCTTGTTTCAGTCTCCTTTTTTCTTTTTCTTTTCCTTTTCCTTTTCCTTTTTTTTTTTTTTTTTTTTTTTGTATATTGGGTCCATTCATGTGACGAATTGAATAAAAAAACCCACCAAGGGAGCAAGTGTGGGTGCGGAGCTGGGGGAGGCAGAGGGAGCAGGGTGGGCTCCTTCTTCCCCCCACTGCGGGACCCTGGGGCTGAGTTGTACTGGGGCTGCTTCCTCACAGCTGCAGCCGGCAGGGGTTGAGCTCCGTTTCGTCCTTGAAACGGGGCCAGAGGCTGAGCTCACTCCCTGCCYGTCCATTAGCAGCCCCGAGCCCCTCCTTCGGCATCCCTAATTCTGTTAAGGAGCCATCAGGCTCCTAATGGAGGCCCCATGGTCGATCCTGATGCAATTCAGCGGAAAGCGTGGGGCCTAGAGGGCTCCTCCGCTCCTGCCCACACCGCTCCCTGATGTGTGTGTGGGGGGAGGGGGCCACAGCCAGCATCTCTGAGCCCCACATCCCCCATACAGAGGGTCGGGGGTGGTGCCAAGTGCTTGCGTGGCCACCCTAGCCCCTCATGGCTGCTGGCTCCGCTGTGGAGATGGGGGTGGAATAGGTGCTGATCCGATTAATGCCTCTTCTCYGGCGCTGGGACCCTCCATTACCGTCTTTCCACTTGACCTGTTGTGGCCACTTCCCGCTCTGGCTGTAATTCAATCACTGCGGGTGAACGGGCTCCATGGGGATGGGGCGAGGCCCTCACCGCACACTTATTTACCAGCACCGCTGTGCTGCCCTGCCCTGTACGCTATCTACCCTAGCACCCCGGGGAGCCAGAGGGTTGGGAGGAGGCGGGTGTTGCAGGCTGGCTGTGTGCTGCAGCTGGATGGGGGGCAGTCCCAGGATCTTTGCTGCCGGGAGAGGGGGAAGGTGGCTGTGGGGGGAGGACAGGAGTGTCAGCTGCCCCTGGGGGGGATGGGGTGGAGGACCGTGTGCCCTGGGGTCTACGGCTGTCCCCAGGTGTAGGCAGGAGCCCACCCAGGCTCTGGGCCGGAGGCGGAGCGCCATAACCCTGACAGATTGCCCTGGTGCGTTCTCGATGGTATGCGCAGCTGGACGGCAGATGGCCCTTCCGGCCGCACTCTCTATGGCTCCCTGCCGCGCCCCGCGCGGGGGGACGCCAGCTGGGGTAAGTGGACCTCCTCGCCCAGCTCCCGGCCGCAGGCGGCGCCTCTGCCCCCGCCGACGGGGCCCTCTGTGAGGCTGGGGGAGGGGTCCCCAGCCCCCTTCTCGGTGGCATCCCCCCCCRCCCGGGCCGGGGGCACAGGGCAGCCCTGGCCCGCCTCTCCGTGACGCCTCCGGCCCCTCCTGGCGGGGGCACGCGCGGGCGGGAGGTGGGGCGCGCGGCTGTCGCGGCCACGCGGCCACGCCGCCGCTCTAGCCGGCCGCGCTCTATGGCGGGGCGGGGCGGGGCGCGTCACGAGGCGGGGCCCGCGGTGCATATGCAGCGGGGGGGGGGGC
>NW_028185472.1:152510-159762 GCF_003343005.1 Rhea americana
GCCGCGTTGCCGGGGCGACGGGAGCAGGCCGCGGCGGGGGGACTGCGCCCCTCCCCCGCCCGTGCCGCTCGCGCGCCGCGACCCTCGCCTCAAGTCGCGCCGGGCCGGGCCGGGTGCGCCCGGGCCTGCCGAGGGGCTGGGACAGGGCCTGGCCGGCCGGGGAGGGGGGAAGGGGGCGCCCGGGGCCGATGGCTTCCAGATGTGCCCTCGCCGGCGCTGTTTATCCCGCTTTGGCCGGGGCGGCCGTGACGCCGGCTCCCCCGGGGCAGGGGGAGGGAGGCCGGCGGCGAGAGGGAGGGCGAGTAGGGCGCCAGCAGTGAGCAAAGGGACAGCTGGGCCCAAACAGAGGGCAGTGGGGGCTTGCGCCACCACCGCGCCCCCCGTCRCAGGCCTTTGGGGCAGGAGGAGCGGGGCAGGGCGTGGAGGGAAGGAGGGAGCGAAAAAGAGGAGAGGGCAGGGCAGGGCTGGGAGGAGGAGGAGGCGGCGGCACTGAGCGAGTTTTTCCTGTCCCCGCAGCGTTCTTGAGTCACGGGAGCTCCAGCAACGCCAGYGTGAGCCAGGTGCCAGCCTCAGGACGTGTCCTCCTTGCCTGGCTCGCGTTCCCCCTTCCTGTCCCATCCCGGACATGAGGCCGCTGTGGGGAAGGTGAGTGCGGCAACTCTGATCCCGGCCGGCTGGCGGGAGGGATGGGACAGGTTGGCAGCGTGCGGCACAGGCCAAGTGTTTGCAGTCTATGCTACCGGCAACCTGGGGGTTGGCACAGTTCCTGAGGGGTTTGGCATGAGTGCAGCGCGGGTTTGGTGTGCTGTGGAGGCTGTTGGCACAGCGTCCAGGGAGCTGATAAAGGTTAACTGATGGCAGGCATGCTCTGTCGGTGTTGGTACTGGCAGATTGGCCTGGCGTCTCAGGCTCTAGGCTGACTCTGGCTTGACATGGTGTAGAGGGCTTGGTACAAGTTCACTGAGAGCGACACACTTTGTGCAGGTTGGTGCAAACCAACTAGAGGGATCAYATATGGGCTGGGGGTTGATGCATTACCTGGAGGGTTGGTCCAAATTAATCGGGGACCGGCATTCTGTTTTGGGGTTGGTACAGGTTAACAGAAGAATGTCATGCTGTATGTGGTTTGATACAGCATTTAGGGGTTTAGGACAGGCTCACTGAGGGTTGCTATAAGTAGGAATTGGCATGATGTTTTGCAGTGGGGTGGGGTAGGTTCACAGCGTGCAGAAGTCTGTCCAGGTGAACAAGGACAGGGTTCATACAAGGTGGGCTTAGCTTGGTGTTTGAGGGGTTTGCAAAAGTGTGCAAGAGATGGTACAGGCAGACTGGGGGTTGATGCAGCATTTTGGGTTACTTCACTGTGCCACAGTTGGTGTAAGCAAGCTGAGGCTTAGGGCAAAGGCTGGTACAGGTGAACAGAGGGCTGGCAGTGTGATAGGAGTTGACGCAGGGCTTGAGTGCTGGTACAGGCGAAGGAGAGGGTTGATGCAGTGCTGGGAGGTTGATACCATAGTGCAGAGGGGCACAGGTGAAGTGGAAGTTGGCACAATGTGAGAGTAGAGGAGGCAGCTGGCCAGCATGATGCCTTGGGTGTGGGTCCTGTGGACATCAGAGCCCAGACAGGACGCACAGACACTTCTAATGCCCCCTTCCCCCCCCTCTCTCCAGGAGCTGACTGCACCAAGCCTGCTGAGCTTCAGCCCCTGTTTCACCATGGCCTCCCAGCCTCAGCCCCTGCACCCTCCATTGCCATGTGCCTCCGCCAAAGGCAGCACTGGGCTGGTGGCAGGCAGCCCCGAGAAAGGTAGGTCCCTTATGCAAGATTGGGCAACACTGGTTTTGAGGGGTGCCAATCTGGTGTGCAGTGGGCCTTTCCTCCCTGGGGGTGCCAGGGCAGGGGAGGCAGACGGCGTCCCGGCTCATGTCCAAGGTCTATCAGAGAGAGGAGTTTGCTGTTCCTAGCCCAGAGTAGCAGATTCTCCAACACGTTGTTTTTCTCCTGGCATCTCTCACAGGCAGTGCTCGCCCCAAACCGCCCGTCCGGCCCAAACCTCGTGTGCTGCCCAAGCCAGCTGTGCCTGCCAAACCCTGCCTCCCGCAACCCCCACCGGGGCCGCGCCACCCTCGCCCTGAGCTGCCCTCGGCTGAGAAGATCAACCGCCTGGCAGGGCCCAAGCCGTATGCTGGGAGCAGCTCTGGAGGGGCCCTCAAACGCCCCTCCTTCAGCATCAAGTCGCCTGAGACCCCCARTGGGAAGGGGCTCTCGTCCCCTCCGCTTTCAGCTGCGGCGGACTTGAGTTCGACCCCCGCTGATGAGGTCTCTGCGGCTCCACTGACACCCTCTCGCAAAGGCCCAGCTGCCTTCAAGGTCACGCCAGTGCCAGTGGCGGCCAAGCTGGAGCGATTCCCTGGCACCACCGTGGAAGAGATCCTGGCCAAGATGGACAGCAAGGAGGGCCCAGGAAGCCCTGACCGGGCCAGACTCTCTCCCTTTTGCCCTGATGCCCCCTCTCGCTTTGGATCCAAGACCTTCACCGCCTTCCGGAGACGTCCTAGCAGGGAGGCTGATGGAGATGCCCCCAGTGAAGCCCGCCAGGCACCCTTGCCATCTGGGGCTGAGCTGGGCATTGGGGATGATGGATGCCCGATCCCTGAGATGAGGTGAGCAGTGGGGGACGGATCCCTGGGGGTGAGAGGGCACGGGGAAGGCGTACACTGCTGCAAACAGCACCGGGGATGGAGTAACGGGAATTGAAAGAGAGCTGAGGTCTGGTCCTCAGCACGAGGATAGCGTTTCTCCTAACCAGACGGTGCCTTGAGCTGCCTTCGTGGGAAGGCTGGGTCACCCGCGACAGCTCTGGGTGGTTTTGTTAAAACCACAGGAACAGGCTGTCCTAGTTGAGGAACTGCTTCCACGCTTGCAGCCTTCTGAGGGCTGGGAACTGAGCCAGCCGGCCATGCTGCTGCCCAAACAGGGGCCGCCCTGAGAGCACGAATAACGGGGTCACTGCCCCAGGGAAATGCTCCCTTTTTCCTCCTCACTATTTTTCTTCTGCCTGCTCATGCCAAGGCAGAGAGACCCCAGACTTGCGCTACTCCTGGCTGCAGGATGTCCTGGTTTGGAGCCAACGGCTGGCTGTGCTCCTGAAAGCTGGGCACCTCCGGGAGTGAGGCAGGGGCTATTTAAAGCTAGAGTGTGAGAAACTTGTTCTCCAAAGGACAGAAAACTCCGGAAAGGGGATTGCTGCTCATTTCTCTTCCTCCCTGCTGCAATCAAAAAATTTCTGATGATTCAGTGTCTGTTTTGGGCACTGCTTGGAGTGGATTATGGGCCTGTTGCGGTTCACCCGATTGCTGCCTGACCCCTTCCTCCTGTGGGCAGAGCCAGGCGGTTTGGGGCTGGGAGACGCGTTGGCTGGTGGATGGGAGAAGAGAGCAGAGGCGTGTGAGGGATTTACCCTTCTTCCCCATTTCTCTCTGGCAGTGGCTCCCCCCCAGCCGGCCCGAGCTGTGCCGGGGACCCCCACGGACGCTGGAGGCCGCCTTCTCCCCCTGACGTGAGTTCTCGCCTCGCCGTCCGGCACTGCGGCAGCTCTGCTCCTGGGCTCTCTCCTTCGGGGCTCTCCTGTCTCCTCCGGGGCTCCCTCTCTGCGGGGTGCGTGTCTCTCCTTCCTCCTTTGGGCGCAGACTGTCCTGGGGAATGGAGGTAGCCTGTGCTGTGCCCCCAGCTCCCACACTGCATGAGTGCTGGGTCAGGCTCCTGTGGGGTGTGTGTGGGGAGGGTGGTTTTTTGAGGCTCAGCTGTGCAAACGCAGTGCCAGGCTGGAGGCAGGGAGCAGCTGTGAGTCACCAGCGGGCATTTGGTGACCGGGCAGGTGTGTGTCAGGGCGGGCCCTTTCCGGCTCCCTGCCACCTCCCCCCCATACTCAGGGTGCTGGGTCTCCCCAGCCACAGAGAAGTAACTCCACAGGCTCATGGCAGGGCTTGCACCCCTCTCCTGGGTGCCCAGCTGCCCAGTGGGGTGGGTTCGGGGTGTGGGGAGATTTTTACTTATTTTTACTTCCTCCTGCTTCAGTTTTTCCTCTCTGTTTCTGTCCGTCTCTGAGCGTGCTACAGGGGATGTGTGGGGGGGTACTAAAGAGGGCGGAGGGGCAACTGGGGGCAAGAGGTAGAGGCTGGATCAGGGCTCTGGGCATTGCCATGCCCTGCAGGGCAAGGAGCATAGATGGGAACCAGTGGGAAACTGGGAGCTGCCTGGCCTGAGTCACATGGGAAATGGTCCTGATGCTGCCAGGAAGTGTGGGCACCTTCTGCCTTGGGGATTGGGGATGAAGAGGAGGGGGAAAGGGTAGCACCAGTGCCTGAATTTGGCGCTAGCCTCCTGCACTCAGAGAGCAGGAGCTGGGAAGTTCCTGCTGAGTGACTTGCCCTCCACTCTGCTCTTTCTGCAGCTCTCTTCTCTCCAGTCAGGCACCCTTGGACCCCCTGGCTCCCCAAGGTCCCCCGCCTGCCCGGCCCCGGCTCCAGGAGCTCCTTTCCGGCCTGCTGAGCTCTCTGCCTCAGCCCCTGGCTCTCCTGATGCGCCCCCGGAGCTCCTGGCCCCTGGCTCCCCCACCCYGGCACCCGGCTCGCCTGAACCTCCTGCTCGGCCTCCAGCTGAGGTCTCAGCTGCCTCCATCCAAGCCCCTGGAGCTCCCTCCTCCGCAGCTGAACCCTGGCTCAGCATCTCCCGTTCCCCTGGCTCCCCGCACACTCCCAGTGAAGGATCTCCTGACACTGCCAGCCCCCCAACTCCGGGCACTCCTGAACTGCCCCCCAGAGTCGCTTGCTCCCCTGGTTCTCCTGAGGCTGTCACTGGGTCCCCAGGTCCCCCCAGCCCAGACTCGGAACCTCCTACTAGAGTCTCTCGTCCCCCGGGCTCCCCGGAGGGACCTGATGACTCCCCAGTGTCCCAGAGATCCCCTGATGACTCCCAGGGTCCCAATTTCAGCTCTCTTTCCTCTTCCAGAGACTCGGGGCTCCGACGCTCTTCAGAGGGGGTGTTGCAGCCTCCAACTCAAGGGCAGGGCATRGGGCAGCTAGGGGGCTCCTTGAGTGCTCTTCCCCATCCCGGGGACCCCCCATCGAAGTGGTCATTGGGCAGCGAGTCCAGCTGGAGCCTTTCCCAGTCCTTTGAGTGGACATTTCCCTCGCAGGCTGCCCCGCGGGGTGCCAGGCGAGTTGGTTCGCCCCCGAGGTCGCCCATTCGTGAGGCAGCTGACTCGGGGCTCTCTGAAGAGGGCGAGTCAGATGGGGAGGGTCCTTCCCCCAGCCCCCCAGGCTCCCAGGCGGACAGTGGATCYGAAGAGCCCAGTTCCGAGGTGGCCAAGAGCCAGGGAGCAGAGGGGGATCTGTGTCCGGGTGGTCCTGTGGCCCAGCGAGAGGCCAAGGGCTCTGCAGAGGAGAAGGAAGAAGAGCAGGATGGCGCCACGTGCCGCCGCCCGCTGTGCGTGATGGAGCCTGACCAGGACCCAGCTGAGGCTGAGCCCCCTGCCCAGCCCTGCCTCRTTTGCAAGGTGGCCCCGCAGGATTTGGATCCTGTGGCCTCTGAGGCTGACTCAACCTGGGAGGTGGCGCGCACAGGCAGCCGCCCGGTAAATCTGCAGGGCCCTGGTGGGCCAGGCCAGGGCGAAGGATCTTCCGAGACCTCAAAGCACCCCGATGCCCATGCCGACCCGGGCTGGCTGACCGAGCTGCTGGCATCGCCTGTGGCCCACACTGCGGGGCACAGCTCTCCAGACACGGAGGGGCCAGAGGTAAGGCTCCGGGGGAGGCGTGTGGCTCTGCGGTGGGAAGGGTTAATGCCTCTCTCTGTGTGTGTTGGTGTGGCTAGGCTCGTCCCCAGTGGGGCTGGGCCTCGCCAGAGCAGGCAGAGCAGTCGGACGGGTTGGGTGGAGGCTGAGCTGGAGCGGAGCACGCCATGCCGGCAGGAAGAGCTGGGGTGGGGCTGGATGGCGAAAGCAGCCTGAGCCGCGTGCGTGCGCGCGCAGGGCCCGCTGGGGAGCCATGGCTGGCGAGTCGGGCACCACGGCCATCCTCCGGAGGCTGCTGGCCAACCTGGAGCTGCGCGACGAGTTGGGGAGGGCTCGGCCCACGCATGCCTGGGAGGGGGCCTGGGAGGGGCCCTGGGAAGGCACAGGCGCTGTAAGTACCCCCAAGCTGTCCGGCAGCTCCCGGCCTGGAGAGTGGGTGGGAGAGGGCAGGCAGCGGGATCTGGCCCCTCCTTGGGAAGGGGCCTGGAGTGCAGCATCTCTGTGGCTGTGCTCCCTGGCCCTGTCTCACCTTTCTGACCCTTTCCCTACCAGGACTTGCTCGGCTGGTCACGGAAGGACCTGCGCAGTGAATTTGGCATCGGGGGATCTCACCAAGCTGGTGCCTTTGATTGGACCCACGAACCGACAGCTGGGAAGAGAGATTGGCCTGGTGAGACGGAGCAGGACCGGGAGTTTGGTGCCAAGTCCAGCTGGGACAGCACCCACAGTGTTGGTGATGCGAATCGGCAAGATGGGGCCTTCGGCACTGCCGAGAGGGACTGGGGGAGCGATTACAAAGGGCCAGAGCTAGTGGGGGAAACAAGACTGAGTGACAGTGACTGGTCTAGCTCCCGTGCYGCAGGCGAAAGCTGCATACAGGATCAAGACTTCAATGCTGGCAAACCCAAGTGGAGCACCGGCTATAGCTTGGACAGTGCTGGCAGCCAGGAGGAGACTGGCCCTGGGAAGGCTGACTGGAGCAGGACCTACAGCTTGGRCCATGGCCAGCAGCAGGACAAGGAGCTGAGCTCCAGACAGCCCAGTTGGGCTGGCAGATATGGCTCTGGGGATGCAGAGACCCGGGATGGGGACATCGCACCTGCCTGGGCTGGTGAATATGGCACCAGTGATGCAGAGATCAAGGACAGGGAGATCACCCCAGACTGGGCCAGTAAATACAGCAAGAGAGACACTGAGACGAAGGATGAGGATTTTACACTGGGCTGGGCTGGCAGATCCAGCACGGGGGACACTGGGAGCCCAGAGAAGGAGTTTCGTCCCAGTATGCCAGCCTGGGACAGCAAATACAACACTAAGGACATGGAGAACCAAGACAGGGAGTTCAGCCCCAGCAGACCAGCCTGGGACAGCAAATATAGCACCAGGGATATGGAGAGCCAGGACAGGGAGTTCAGCCCCAGCCGACCAGCCTGGGCTGGTGAATACAGCACCAGGGA
>NW_028185472.1:160022-178126 GCF_003343005.1 Rhea americana
AGAGCCAGGACAGGGAGTTCAGCCCCAGCCGACCAGCCTGGGCTGGTGAATACAGCACCAGGGAGATGGAGACACAGGACAGGGAGTTCAGCCCCAGCAGGCCGGCTGAGGCCAGCGAATACAGCCCCAGGAACACGGAGAGCCAGGACAGGAAGTTCAGCCGCAGCAGATCAGCTTGGGATAGCGAATACACCCCCAGGGAAATGGAGACACAGGACAGGGAGTTTAGTCCCAGCAGATCAGCCTGGGCCAGTGACTACAGCTCTACAACCCCTAAAAAGGAGAATAGAGAGTTCAGTCCTGGCCAGCTGAGTTGGGCTGGTGAATGCAGTGTTGGCCAACCTGAGCCAGCAAACGCTTTCAGTGTCAGAAAAGGAGACTTACCCAGCTCCTGTGCCCCTGATCGCCCAGCTCGAGATCCTGACTGGAGAAGCACTGACAAGCAGGAGTGTGGTACCATTGGCAGCAGGGACTGGGGTGAAGAACTTAGCCTCAGCGGAGCTGAGCACCAGAACCAATTTGGCATCATTGGGACAGACCGGGTGGCAGATCCCTCCAGGGCTGGAGCTTCATTGGATGGCCTGGCACCCTGGGCCAGTGAAATTAGGTCTAGGGAACTGCAGGAGCCCCCTGAGCCCAGGGAAACACTAGGAGACTGGCAAAGGGATCTCTCCTTCAGCAGCTTGGATGCTATGAGCTGCCTGGGCCCTGCTGACACTGATGGGGGTGGACCAGGCCAAATAGCCTGGGATCAGGGCCCAGGCAGCCTGCCTGTCCCCAGCAGCTCTGCTCTGCCCAGGGAGGCCCGAGTGGAAGAACCAGATTGGAGCCAACAACTCRGCGACACTAGCTGGAGCGTGGAGCTGTGTGACCCCTCGGCTGAGGCCAGGGAGACAGAGGCCGGGCGCCAGGAGTGGGCTAGCGCATTTGGTGCCCGGTGTGCAGCCCGGAGCCGGGACTTCAGTGCCATGGAGCAGAAGGGGGAAGCTGGTACCAGCTTGGAGGATGGGTAAGGAGGGGGCTGGCGGTGGGACTGTGGCCAAGGGGGGGGGATTTTTGCCCCTTTGGGTGGTGGCATGGGGTGGCTTGGAGTTTGCAGCCGCCCCATAGCAGGGAGACCTGCTCCCTCTGGCCCTGGGCCACCAGAGCTCTTCCCCAGCCTCTAAATTTCCCCACGTTGCTTCTGGCCCCACAGCTCAAGCGGGAGCCTTGTCAGGGCCTGGGTTTCAACTTGTCCCAACAGGATCTGCCGTCAGGGTTTGCAGGAAGAGATTATGCCTTTGGGACATACTGTGCTGGTCTCCTTCCAGTGTGGGTAGCCACACACAAAGATCAGGGGCTTACAGGGTTCCCTCCGCCTCCCGAGGAGGTGACAGAGTTGTTGCTGTGCCGTTATCTTCCCCTACTAAGACGTGGGAACCCCATAACTTGATTTCAGCCAAATTTAAGGGGCTGGGAGTTCCCAAAATAATAAACCCCCATGAACTGCATGAGTGTAAGGATCCCAGGGGACTGGGACAAAAAGTCCCACTGGCCTCAAGAAGGTCCCAGCCTTGGTCCTGCTGTTATTAGACAGCAGAGAACCCCCACCCACTGCCTTGGGAACCGTTGGTTTCCTGCTGCGAGCGCCTTCCTTTGCCCAAGGGAAGGGGAGGGGAGAGATGAGTTTCCTCCCCTAGCTCAGGAGGATTTATGGCTCCTCCAAGAATTGCTACCTTTCCTTGACTGGACCCCATGTCACACCTCCCTTCCCCGCCCCTGTGAGCTCCTCTGCCCTGGTGATGTTTTTGCAGGAGGTGGCCCCAATCCCAGCCTGCCTCCTCCTGCTCCTTGGGTCCCCTGGGTCATGTCTCACTGATGCCTGGGCCTGGTGCCTTCCCAGCTGTCTCCTGAAGGCTGCTGCCTGCCTTTTGGGGTCTAACCCCTCTCTCTGCGCCTCTGCTCCATTAAACCCAATGGGGAGAGGTGGCCTGAGCCCTCTGAGGGTTTGGTGCTCTCTATGCCTTCCCCAGCCTCCAAATTCTCTGCTAACCCTTGGGAAGGGATTTTGGGGGCACTTTCCAGAGGTASTACTCCCTTGATTGGATTCTCCCCTAGCCCTTGGCAGATGACACCCTAAGGGGAGGGGGAGAGTCCTGGACAGTTGAGCTCTGTCCCCAGCTTGCCCCATGTCTGTGGAAGCAGTGTTTGGCCCTCTCCATGCCTCAGTTTCCCCAGGAGGGTGCTGGGGAGCAGTCGAATGCACACGGAGCTGGGAAAGGGCTGGTGTTAAACTGGAGCTGGAGGAACTATGGGGTCTTGTYTTGTCTGCCTGAGTAGAAGCCCTGCAGGCACCTGTCTCTCGGACTGCAGCCCAGTGCTGGAGGATGCTCTAGCTGACCCCCCAGTCACAGCATTTCYGCTGGATGAGCCGCCAGCCCTGCTCCAGAGGCGCAGCTCCACGGATGAGAGGGACCTGCCCGAGTTGGCATCTACCTTGCACAGCCCMAGGGTCTCCCCTCTGCTGCCAGAGKCTTCTAGTGAGACCCTGCCGGAGATGGAGAACCAAGAGGCCCTCTTGGACCACCCAGACGGAAAGAGACCACCAATCTGGGAGGAGAAGCGGCTGTCCTGGGCCACCCCTCAGCCTGAGGGACCTGGGGACCTCTCTGGGCAGGAATTCACCTTCCTGGAGGTGAGTAAAGAGTGGGCAGCATCTGCCCCCCCCTCATACAGCCCTGGAGGAGCCCAGCAGTCAGGGAGGTGCTTGTCTCGGGGGCCTGAGTGGTTCTTGTCCCCTCTAGTCCTTAGCCTCCCTGGAGAGGCAGGCTGCAAATTTGCCCCTCCCCCCCCCCACAGACACTGTAGGCATGTGGCTACCTTTCCCTTCCCACCTTCTGCTGTGGGGGCCTGCGGGCCCCCTGGGCTAGCTGGGTTGGTGGGTGTGGGCCCTGGGGCTCCTCAGTGCTCGGCATTGACCTCTTGCGGGGGCTCTGCAGGACACGGAGGTCCTGGACAGCACTGTGTACCGCAGCAAAGCCCAGCTGGGTCGCAAACGGGGGCACCGGGCACCTGTCCTCCGTCCTGGGGCTGCTGCGGAGGGTGACAGCTGGATCTTCCAGGACTCAACAGGTGAGAGCCCCCAGGGTGGTGGCAGCAGGAGAGGGTCCYCATGGCTGTATGGCTGTGGCAAAGGTCTCCAGGCACCCAGAGTGGCCTGCGGCATGACCTCATGGCCTCGGCCTCATGCTCCTGTGGTGACACTGTCCCCTGCACCCACCTCGCAGAGCCCAGTGCAGCCCATGCAGCAGCATCCTCTGATGAGGAGGCAGCGGAAGAACCCAAGAGCCGTCGGGCGCGAGCATCCCTGTCGGGTAAGGGGGTCAAGGTGCCGCTCTTCCCTGGTCTGAATGCATCCGCCCTCAAGGTAAGACTCACTGGGACCCCAAGCAAGCAGGGGGGTGTGTCCCAGCCAAGCTGTGCAGGCATCTCTGCCCTCTTGGGACGGGAGGATTTGGGGAGGGGAAACAGGCAGGAGGCAGCCACAGGGATGGCTGGAGGTGGGTGGTGCTGGGAGGGACAGGGGAGGATGTGAGGGGGTATTTTTGGAGAGGGTGCTGAGAGCCCAATTCCACCTCCCTGATGTCCCTAGGCCAAGCTGAGGGGCCGGAACCGCTCTGCTGAGGAGGGGCCGCAGCTGGGGGATGGCAAGCTGACTCCTGCCAAGGACCCACATGTGCAGCGCTCCAAGTCCTGCAAGATCCCCAGCTTGAGTGGGAAACCCCTGGCACTGCCCCCCAAGCCGGAGAAATCCTCAGGGTGAGTGTAGGGCACTCAGGGACGGTTGCAGTGAGCAAGGGGAGTAGGACACCTGGGAGAGGGAGCCTTGGGTGGGTTCTTTACTGAGAGGAATATTAGGGGGGACTGTGGTGATAGATGGGTGTGGAGAGTGGATGTTGTCACTTGTAGTGTGTGTTGGTGGGGGCTTGGATGGCCAGGGAGGAGTACCTGGGGTTGTTAATGCCTTAGCTGTACCTTTGTGCAACTGTTGTTGATGTTTGCGTTGGCCCAGGGGTGTTGGTGAGCAAATATGCCTGCCTATTTTGTGACAGATGAGGCAGAAACTGTGGTTGTGGAGAGGGTGCTGAAGGATTTGAAGGTGTTGTGAGGATGTTATCCAGTTAGGTGCCTTGGTGAGGGCTGTAGCTGGTGGTATATGGGTGCTTGGAGCAGTGGTGAGTGTGGGGAGTTTTTTAGGGGCAGAAGTGTGGTGAGGGTGTTTTAGAGGAGTAAAGGGATATTGATGGGTACGAGAGGGGGGTGGAAGTGTCAGTGGGCTACTGGCAAGGGTGGTGGTTGCCGATATGCGGAGGTGTTGGAGTGTTGAGGCTGTCGGTGATATAGATAGGGTGTTAAAGCACAGTAGGACAGCAGTGTGGAGGTCTGAGCAGAGCAGCAGGTGTGAAGGGGCATTTGGTAGGGTGTTAGAGCACAGCAGGACAGCAGCGTGGAGGTCTCAGTGGAGCGCTGGGTGTGAAGGGGCATTTGGTAGGGTGTTACAGCACAGCAGGACAGCAGTGTGGAGGTCTCAGTGGAGCGCTGGGTGTGAAGGGGCATTTGGTAGGGTGTTACAGCACAGCAGGACAGCAGTATGGAGGTCTCAGAGTGGCTGGTGTGGAAGGGCATCAGGGGATGCTGGAGGTGCCGGTGGAGATGCAGAGGTGTCAGGTGTGAGGAGAGTGGTGTGGGTGTAGGGAAGCAGGGGGCACTGGAGTGTTGGACACTTCTGGGGTGTCCAGAAGAGTTGGCCCAACATTGACTGGCATGTGGAGATCTCAGCAGGGTGTTGGGGTGTCAACGGGTGTGCAGCAGTCTTGAAGCTTTGGGCAGCAATGCAGGCCTTGGTGGGGTGGTTGGAGGTACTGGAGGCTGTGCAGGGRGGCCTGGGGAGAAGTGATGCAGCATCAGTGGGCCGTTGGAGGCTACGTTTGAGTCCTGCGGCCGCTGGCCCTGAGGAGCGCAGCGATGGGGTTAGCATTTCTGACGTCTGCAGCCGCCGGCAGGCTGGGCCAGGGCCTGGTGGGAGCGGGGACCTGGGAGGAAGCTTTACTGGGTCTGGCTTTTCCAGGGCCTGTTGCCTGGGAGAGTCGGGCTGCTCCACCCTAAACAGTGCTTGGGCCAAAGCCCTTAAAGGTGCAGCTGCCTCGGGTCGGCCGGCCCCAGTCCCGCTCGCTTCCTGCTCTCCTGCCTGTCTCCGGCTGGCTGATCCCTCTGGAGCACAGGGAGCAGCAGCCAGAGTGAGGACATGAGGACCCTCTTTGCCGGGTCCTCCTGCACCCCTGAGGGGGCAGGTCAGGGGTCCTGGTTTGGGTGATGTCCCTAGCATCTCTAACGTGTTTTGGGGGGGGCTTGTGCCAATGCTGTACTGCTGCCTAATCCTTCCCTTCTCGGGTCCTCCCAGGTCAGATGCTTCGTCGCCCCACTGGCTGCAAGCCCTGAAGTTGAAGAAGAAGAAATCTTGAGCTAATCTGACGGGGTGAGTGTGGGAGCGGGGACAGGCCACGGCAAAAGCTGGACTCACGCGGCCCCCGTGGCCAGTCCCAAACATTGCCAGAGCCAGGTTCTCCCCTACCCAGCACCCACCAGGCTAGGGCCTATCCGGGTCCTCCCCCTACCGGCAGGGTCCCTCTCCCTGACTTCGCCACTGTGTTTCTTACAGGCTCCCTCTCCTGCCAGCGTGTTCCCGGGAGACTGACGGCCAGGCAGCCCCAGGATCCAGCCTGCTCGTGGCAGGACACACATACACACATCTATGCACTTTGTACGATGCTCGCGAGGTCGCTCCCCTACCTCCCCCGAGTTGCTTCCTTCCCTCCCGTCCCCTCAGCCCCCGCGCCTCCCTCAGGCTGTCCCTTCCTTTGGCCACCCTGCCCTTGTCCCTGTGTTCCTGAGGGATCCCCCCTCTCCTCCCCGCTCTCATATAACCCTCCAGACAAAGAGCAACAGGTCAATATTTTGGTGCCACTTTGACAAGACAATAAAACATTTTTGGTTGGTTTTGAGGGGTCTGGTTCTTCTCCATGCCCCCCTCCTCACCCCTCTCTCTGCACCCTGGAGGAGGCTGTGGCTCTGGTGGGGGGGGGGACACCCTGGTGTGGAGACTGCCAGCAGGAGGAGCTCTCAGCCCTCCTATGGCTGCAGCAGAGACATCTTGGCCCTCCTGTGGCCCCGTGGCCCCTGTGCTGTTGCCCCCTGCACCTGCACAGGCACCCAGCAGCAACCCGCAGTGGGTGCAGGCACAGCCCCATGCACCCTGTGGCTCCCTGCACCAGGGCAGAGGGTGCGTACATAGCTACGTGCACACTCCCGGGGCTGTGTTTTCAGTCAGCCACATGCAGACCTGTTTGCACACATGTGTGACCCCCGGCAGCCCACAGAGCCAAACTTGTGACTCATGCACCGCTCGCCCCCCATCCTCACGGCGGGACTTGCTTTCAAACCCGTGGCCCCAGGGAGGAAAGCTGCTTGCAGGGAAAGCCCGGCATGGCGGCACGAGGGCCCTCACATCCTCCACAGCCTTGTGTTACGAATCACCACGTGAGGAGAAGCTCACCAAATGGGCAAAAAGCTAACCTAAAAAGAGAAGCGCAAAAGCTGTTTTAGCTCTCTTCTTCCCCCGGGAGATTTTCTGCCAGCTCAGTGAGCTGAACTGGCATGGTTTCTCTCCTCTGTGCCCCATGCAATGCCAGGCAGGGCTTAGGGGAGCTCAGGGATCTTGTGGTCCCATGGTCTCCAGGTAGCTTCATGTGCAAAATGGGTCCCTCGACTTGGTGCCCACTGGCTCTGGGGCACATACCCCTTGGGGACTTGCGGTGCCCTGGGCTCTTTGCCCAGCCTTTGATGGGAACCCAGAGCTGTTTTTTCCCGGCAGAGCCTAGCGGAAAAAGAGAGCGACAGAGGGAAAGATGTAGCTAAGGAGTTGTTCCCTGGTAGGATGTGAGTAACTCCAACTAGCTACAGCGGAAGTTGCCAAATCCCATGCCCAGGGAAAGCCAAAAGCTTCCCTTCCTGGCAAGGTGACCATCTCTGGGAGTTTGAGCGTCCCAGGGATCTCAGCCTCATGCAGGAGGTGTGCAGGGACAAGGGAAAAATATCAGCCCTGGGACCAAGGCTGCTGCAGAAACTGCCTCTGCTCTCAGACCCCTTCTGGGGCAGTTCAGGGAGAGGTGACTGCCTGTCCCATGGGCCACCGGCACCACCTGTTGGCAAGGTGGCTTTCATGCCATCCTCCAAACTGAGCTGTAGCTACTGCTGGTGTCCAGCCCTCAACATACCTGATGGGGTATTTCCTCTTACAGGACAAAGCAAAACCCAAAGTGCCCCCCTGCTTGCCTTCATTTCCCCAGCCAGGCTGGGGTTAACTTTACTTCCGCAAAAAGCGGCCATGCTGGTGCCTCGATGTGTCTTCAGAGTGAGATGCTTTGAACCATCCCTCCACTTTAGCTCATTTGTGAGGTCCTGCTTGTTCCCAGCAGCTGCAAGCCCTYGCTTTTGTCTGGCTCCCAACCCAAATTCCTTAGGGCTGGAAGAAGCCTGGTGACCTGCCGAGGCAGCAGGGAAATCTCAGACTTTTATCTCCACTGCTCCCTTGAAGGGGTTGAGCAGCTCCTTGGGTCCGCCACGCGCGGTGCTGCAGGGARCTAGGATTTGTGCCAAGCTGGACCRAGAGTAGCACCTCCAAAGCTGCCCAATAAATTATTCCCTGGGGATTAAAGAGCGACACTCACCGAAATCTCTGCTACCGTCTGTGGTCAGGCTGTGCCCGGGAGGAGGCGACTTGCTTATTGCAACGCGCCTCCCCTCCCATGCTTGCAGAGGAGGAAGAAGCCGACAGAGATTTCGGCATTGTGTCCTAAAATGTTTTTGCTCAGGCTGGCCGGGAGTGAGGAAAACTCATCCCGGGATGAGAAAAGGGTTTGAGAGCAAGGAAGTGACTGCCAATTTTGGGCAGTCCCTTGCTTTCCACCTATTTCTATCATTATTTTAAAATGTTCCTTTGAAAGGCAGTTTACCAGGGTAAACATTTTTGCATTTGATTCCACTCTTTTTTTTTTCTTATTGCACTCAAAATATTTTATTTTATAAATACATGTTACATGGGCAGCATATAGTTACATATTCCATTGCATACACTGGCATTGCATGCATAGGGGTGGAAAGGGTTACTCACACCTCTGTGCTACCTACAGAAGACCAAAATAGCCAAGATATTGCTATTAATAGTGATCTTTGTTATCCAAGTTGGAACATCTCCCTTTGTAGTGGTTTCTGGTGATATCAAGGGTCTAATTAGCATTTTCATTTCCCTATTTTTATTCTCTTTGATAGCTAATATGCAAAAGTAACTTCTTTATCTTCTGTGTGTGCTTCCCTCTCCTCTTCATAGCAAACTGTATTTTAACTTATATCAGCAGACATTACATGTATGCAAAGATTTTTAACATCCTTTTTTTTAAAAAAAAAAAAATCTCAAAGGCGATGCCACTGTCCGCAGCTCCATTGCAATCTTACATTATAGGGTTAACTTTTGACTTGGAACAGTTGCCTCTGCCCCGGGTAATTAGAATATTTTATTATTCATTACCCACCTCCCAGACCTTAGCACACACTCGATTAACCCCCCACGCTTTCAGGACCCGATAGCAGGGAGCGAGCCTCTGTTTGAAGTGGCTCCGTGCCCTTTTGGCTGCGGGTTTTGTGGCTGGCGTGCACCCACCCGCTCCCCTGCACCCCCACCTCTGCAAACCCCCGGGGGCCTTTACCTGGAAACGCTTCCCCAAATTTCCCAATCCTATCAGGGAGCCTCCACGGCTCCTTTTCATCCTCTATCGCCTGCGTTTGCTCTGCTCAGCCTCCCTTTGATTGCATTACCTGCCGCTAACAACCAAGCACGTTACCCCCCACCCCGCCCCCCCCTTACAGCTCTTCACACACCTCCCGCTGCCGCCTGGCCCCAGTGCTCACTGCCCCCCCCAGCCGCCGCCGCCGCCGCCGCCGCCGCCCGGCTCCTCGCGCCCCCCCTTACAGCTCTTGCTCTTCCAAAACCTGATTTTGGAGCCACTTTAGAGCAGGCAGGAGTTTGGGGACTGAGTTGTTTTGGCCTCACTCCCCCGCCCCAGCTTTTACCCCCGCCGCAGGTCCAGTTCGGCTTTGAATCTTCTTGTCCCTGCGGCCGATGTGGCTTTTAATTGATTGATTTCGATACGTGCCGCCTGCCGTCATCCGGCCTGTGGCTGCCTGCGGTTGTTCCCAGCCTCGGCTGGCACCGCTTTACCCTTTGCACAAACTCCCATACCACTTCCAAAATGAAAAAAAAAGGAAAAAGAAAAAATAAATAAAAAGGGCAGTGGAGTGTCTTTGGTGCCTGCAGTGGGATCGTCCCGCCGCCCAGCTCAGCCCAGCCTCCTGCTTGTACTTCGGGGCTGGGGGGGGGGGGGATTTTTCCACTTTCTTGGCTGCCCTGAAGGTGCTGCCTCCTTCCTGCTCTGCCCCAAGGTGGCACTGGGAGAGCGGTGGCGGGAAGCGGCTTTTTGGGGTGCCTGGGCACAGGATGCTCCTGCAGAGCACCCCTCAGCGCTCCCCGTTGCACCTTTGCCTGTGCATAAAGTTCTCCCTGGCCCCAAATCACCCTGGACGGGAAATTTCCCACGGGGGCTGCCCCAGCTCCGGGGGTGGAGGAGGAGGAAGAGGAGGAGGAGGGCTGGGCTGGGTGGGGAGCGGCGAGGGGAGGGGAAGGGGTGGGAGCTTGGGGGGATTCGTGGGCCCGGGGCTGGGCTGGGCTCAGAGGAGCCGACGGCCGGTGGCGGCGGGACGCAGGCGAGCCCCGGGGATGAGCTGAGCGGCCGGTGGCATGGAGGAGGTGACGGACGCCTACGCCTACGGCGACAACCAGAGCGAGTGCGAGTACGCGGAGTGGGGCCCCTCGCCGGCGCTGCTGCCCGCCATCTACCTGCTGGTCTTCCTGCTGGGCACGGCGGGCAACGGGCTGGTCCTCTGGACCGTCTTCAAGGGGGGCCGTGAGCGGCGCCGCTCGGCCGACACCTTCATCGCCAACCTGGCCGCCGCCGACCTGGCCTTCGTGGCCACGCTGCCGCTCTGGGCCGCCTACGCCTGCCTGGGCTACCACTGGCCCTTCGGCACGGCCGCCTGCAAGGTCAGCAGCTACCTAGTCTTCGTCAACATGTACGCCAGCGTCTTCTGCCTCACGGGGCTCAGCTTCGACCGCTACCTGGCCATCGTGCGGCCCATGGCCACGGCCAAGCTGCGCTCGCGGGTGAGCGGGCTGGTGGCCACGGCCGCCCTCTGGGCGCTGGCCGCCCTGCTGGCCCTGCCGGCCATGGTGCTGCGGCGGGCGGCCGCCCTGGCCGGCGACGGCAAGGTCACCTGCTACATGGACTACGCCGGCGTGGCGGCCCCGGGCACGGAGGCCGCCTGGGAGGTGGGGCTGGGGCTGTCGTCCACGGCGCTGGGCTTCGCGGCGCCCTTCGGCGTCATGCTCACCTGCTACTTCTTCATCGCCCGCACGGTGGCCAGCCACTTCGGGCCCGAGCGGGGCGAGGGGGGCCCGCGCGAGCGCCGCCGCCTGCTCACCATCATCGTGGTGCTGGTGGCCACCTTCGGCGCCTGCTGGCTGCCCTTCCACCTGGTCAAGACGGTCTACGGCCTCATGGACCTGGAGGTGCTGCCGTGGTCGTGCGGCCTGCACGCCTTCCTGCACAACCTGCACCCCTACTGCACCTGCGTGGCCTACGGCAACAGCTGCCTCAACCCCTTCCTCTACGCCTTCCTGGACCCCCGCTTCCGCCGGGCCTGCGCCGCCCTCCTCTGCTGCCGCCGGCCCGGCCCCGCCGCCGACAAGTCCGCCAGCTACTCCTCGGGCGCCGGCGGCAAGGCGCCGGCCGAGGCGGCGGGCGGCAAGCCGGAGCCCGCCACGCAGGAGACGCTCTTCCGCGGCTGAGGGCCGCCGCTGCGGCGGGGAAACCGAGGCACGCTGCCGCCCCGGGGCTGCCGGCGGTCCCTGGGGAGGGTGAGGGGGGCGCGGGGCTGGGCTGGGGGGGAGCCCCCTCCCCGATGCCCTTCCGGGGTGGCACGGCGCGGCTTTGCTGGAAAATAAATGGCGTTTTGGTTACAAAAAGAAGCAGGATGCGGCCAATTCCCTTGCTGTTGCGCTGGGGTTTGCACGCATGCAGGTATGTGTGCATTGCCCTGCAGGGGTTGCATGGGTGCGTGTTGCACTGGGGTTTGTGTGCGTGTGTGTGTGCATATTGCACAGGAGGCTGCCTCTGTGTTTGTGTTGCAGTGGGGTTTGCATGCGTGTTGCACGGTGGCATTGCGTGTATGCGTGTGTTGCACTGGGGATTTGCGTGCATGCATGTGTGGTGTGCATTGCACTGTGATGTTTGCGTGTGTGTGTGTGTTGCACTCAGGTGTGCATGCACACGTGTGCGTGCATATTGCACTGTGAGCCTGACGTGCGTGTTGCACTGTGGGGGCTGCATCTGTGTGCATGCGGATGTTTGTGCCACGCCGTGGGGTTTGCGTGCATGYGCGTGTCCAGGTGTTGCACGGAGGGCTTTGCACCCAAGCGTGTGCACGTGGACCAGGCGGTGGGGTCTGCGTGTGCGTCTGCGTGTCCRTTGGGCGGTGTGATTCGCGTGCACGCGCCTGTTTGGGTGTGCCCGGCGCGTGGTGGTTCACCTGCGTGCCCGTCGTAAAGGTGGCGCGGCACGTCACGTGCCACGGGCACTGGCGGGCACGGCGGCACGCGCCCAGCGGGGGCCGCCCGGCGCCCCCACGCCGAACCTTGCAGGGCCCCGACCCACCCCTAGCCGCCCTGGCTGCTTCCTCTGCAGCGCTGGTGCCCGGCRGACCAAAAGGGTCCCCGGCAGCCCTGATCTGCAGCTCGAGTTTGCTGCAAACTATTAACCCCAATACCACCCACCCCCCCCCGCCAACTGCACGCCAGGAAATGCAAAGTTTGCAGCCCAAAAGAGCTGGGAAATGAGCCGGGCACCGCTCAGCGGGTGCGAGGGCAGCCGGGGCCACTCGCCTTTCCCGRGAGCTGGCAGCAAATCCAATTTTCGGCCCCTTATCCGCGTTATCTGTGCACCAAATAGCCCCCGGGGAGGTGTGTGTAGGGGGGGAATTTGCACACGGCTGGCTCCCGGGGCCGGGAAATGGGGAGCGTGGGGATGTTCTTAGGGAGATAAACCCTGCCGGGAACGGCAGCCGGAGACCGGAGAGCCACCGGGCCCGGCAGACTTTTTTTTTTTCTTTTTTTGATGAGCCACCAAAAACACTCTTCCTTGTCTTAATCTGCAGCCCGCCGGGGGGAACTTCCTGGCGTGGGCTCTAAATAAATCTCGGCCCGATTTGCTATTTCCATCCTTCATTTGCTCGCTAGCAACTGTCCTGTCCCTTGGTCCTTTGTTCCCACTTGGAGAGGATGCGGGATGGTTGTGCCATTTCCCTTCGTTTTAACGGCAGTATTGCTTTTTTTTATTATTATTATTTTTTTTTTTTTGCGAGCACGCCTTAACCTTCCTACTTGCCGTGACCTAATTTTCGGCTCCAGCGGAGCCAAATTCACAGCTCCTTGGGGACGACTCTATTCCTTTGTCTTAATCAAGGAAGCCCTTCAGGTTGAATAACAACTGCCGTATGTTTTCCCCTCCGCCCCGCTCCAGGATTTGGAGGAGGCGGCCTGGGCACGGCTGAGCATCTCCGGCTGCTCGCCCCGGTGCAAACGGGCTTGGGAAGCGGGAGGTTGAGAATTTTGCAATGCTTTTGCAAAACGGCGGTGCCTTTCCACGGCACGTTGTGCCATTTTCGGGTTTCCCRGCGGTCTCTGGCGGGAAACGCCGCTCGGGGACGTCCAGGCCCGTGAGATTTTTGGGGAAGAAAAACGCGGCTGTGCTACAGCGGCTCGCAGCCGGAGGCTCAGCGAAGGCTTTCCAGCCGCCGGCCCGCGGTGCTGGGGTGTTTCTCGGAGCCCGTGGCTGGCGGCTCTCCCCCCCGCCTTGTCCCGGCGAGGAAGTGGCTGCAGGGCGCTCTGCCAGCAGCGCCGGGAGCTGCGGACTTTCTATCCGGCTCTTAGAGATTTCCCTTTCCCTTCGAGGAGGGAAATGTTTGGCTGTGGGTCTCTGGGGGGAAATGCGAGGGACACTTCAGAAAAAAGCCAAGGCCGGCGGGGGGAAGGGGCCGGGGGGCCAGGCCGCCCGTCGGAAGGAGATAAGGGAGGTGTTGCCTTCCTGAGGCAGCGCCGGGGAGGGAGCGGGGGGATGACAGCGGCGGCGGTGGGATGCGGCAGGGGCCGGGGGGGGGAGGCACGACGGGGACACGCGGGGCGTCGAAGCGCCGGGCGAGGCGGCACTCTGCAAGCTCATCCCGGCCGGGCTCGGAGGCAGCGCCTGGGCCAAATCCCGCGCGCGCCTCGGCTCTGGGACCGCGCGCGGATATTTTTTTTTTCCACCGCAGCACCCCGCTGGGGAGAACGGGACTTTCCCGCGCCCCGCTGCCAAATGGCCGAGCGGGGGTGCCCCGCGCCACGCCGGGGAGATAAGCCGGCCCGCTCGGCTCTGCCTTCCTCCTCGCCTTTGATGTGCCGGCGCCTTTGCCCCTTGGACRGCGCGGCAAAGCCGGGGGCGACTTTCACACTTGCCTGTGCGCAGCAAATGGCCCGGCGGTCCCGGGGCCGACGGCCCCGACTTCTCCCGGGCTTGTTAAAACCGCACCTAGTTGCCAAGCAGAGGGGGTCTCACCGTAGCTCCGAAATAGCTGAGAAAATCGTTACCCAGCGAGAAATRCCCGGTCTCTGCACTGGTGGGGGCGGCGGGGAAGACCCTTCTCAATCGTCTCCTGCCCGAAGGGGAGCGACAGGAAAGATGGAGCCGGGCTTTCCCCARGGCGAGAAATGGGCACGACGCGGTTTTAAGGAAAAACTGCCCCACGGCCAGGCGGCTCTGCCGGCCTCGGGAGACCCGGGGGCGCCCGCAAACCGGAGCAGCCGGCCCCAAAGCCGCCCCCACTTCGCAGCATGGGTTGGACGGAGCTCCAGGCACCCCCTGGGGAGGCTAAATTCACCAGCGATACTAGGAGGAAAGGTGTCACTTCGGAGGAACAACTGCGGGCTTCGAGCTGGCAGAGGGCTTGCATGACAGATTGCATGGGTTTAAAGGCGAGAAAATCGCGGGAAATGGAAGGGGAGATTTGATTTTTTTTTTTTTTTTGCACTGGAGGCCGAATGCCTGGGGGGTCCGGCCCCGCACCCGAGCCTGCAGGGCGGGTGCGCAGGGGCAGGCGCGCTGGCGACCGCTGCGCGCAGGAAGATGGATGGGGAGGGGGATGCGCGGCGGGGCGAGGAGGCTGCGGGGAGACCAGCTCCTTAGCAAAAACATTTCTGGCCTCCCCCGCCGCACGGAAGGGGTTCTGCCTCGTGGGGCCCGGGGGGAAAGCGCCGGCCRCTTGCACGCGTCCCGGGCTGCTCGGCTGGAGCCGCGGCTGCTGCCGGGCACCCGGAGCGGGGGGGACGTGGCGCTGACCCGGCCGCCCTGCCCGGCCGCCACCTGGCCCCCTCGGGGCCGCCCGGGAATGGTGCCGGGAGGTGCTGCCGGAGGAATAACAGGAAGCATCGGGAGGCGACAAGCCRGCTAATGCCTTCTGCAGGCTGCGCGCCGGCCAGGCCCCCAGCTCCCCCCCTCCGGAGCAGGCCCCTTCCTGCCGGGAAGGGAAACTGAGGCACGGCGCCCCGCGCTCCCGTAGACACACACACGGCCCAGGAGAGGTTCCCACGGTTGCAAAAGTTCATGTTTATAAAATGTGCTCTGTACAAAGGGGCCCCCCTGCCCGCCCCGGCTTTCCCCCTTCCCCACTCACCAACACGCGGAGCAGCATGGAAAGAAAGGGAAGAAAGAGAGAAATAGAGAGGAGAAGTGAGATAGAAAGGAGGCAAGAGAGAGGAAAAGAGGAGAAGAGAGAGAGAAAAGAAGAAAAAGAGGAAAAATGAATGAAAAAGAGAATGAAACAAAAGAAAGAAGAAGAGAAAAATAAAGAAAAGAAAAGAAAAAGGAAAAAAGAAAAGGAAAAAGAAAAAGAAGAAAGAGAAGACAGAAAAGGATGGAAAAAAGAAGTGAAGAAAAATAAAGGAAAGGAAAGGAAAGGAAAGGAAAGGAAAGGAAAGGAAAGGAAAGGAAAGGAAAGGAAAGGAAAGGAAAGGAAAGGAAAGGAAAGGAAAAAAACAGAGAAAAAGGCAAAATAAAAATAAAAATCAAGGAAAGAAAAAGAAAAAAATAAGAGGAGGAGGAGGGGGAGGAGGAGACACATGCCAGCAGCGCCCGCATGCCGCGGGCCCCCCGGCACGGCCTCGTGTCCCCACGGCGTGGCGTGGTGGCTCCCTCCCGGTGCGCAGCGGGAATGTGCCGGGACTCCCGGGACCCCGCAGCCCTCCCCTCCCTGCGCCCTCGCAGAGAGGGCTCCCGCTGCAGCACCCCTTGTCGGGGCCGTCCAGGCACGTTTGTGGGCCGGCCAGAAAGGGTCTGATGTACGAAACGGCCAGAAGAAGAAATCCCGCAGCCCCTCCTCGGGCTACGGCGCTGGCTGGCGGCTGCCTCCCGGCGGGGCCGGACCTCTTGGGGCACAGCCCTGCACTGGGTGCAGCCTCACCATGGGCGTGACCTCGCCCCGGAGGGCAACCTCACCATGGGTGCAGCCTCGCCCCGGAGCGCAGCCTTGCCTTGGGGTGCAACCTCGCCATGAGTGCAGTCTCACTGCGGCTGCAGCTTGCCACGGGGTGTAACCTCACCACAGGTGCAACCTTGCTGTGGCACAACCTCACCACAGCTAGCAGTTCACCACAGCTACAACCTTGCCACGGGTGCGGTCTTGCCGTAGGTGCAACTTCACCTTGGGTGCCACCCTGCTGTGGGGGAAACCTCACCATAGGGGCAATCTTACTGCGGGCGCAACCTTGCTGTGGGTGCAGGCACAGCCTCACCACAGGGGGCAACCTCACTACGGGTGCAACTTCACCAGGGGGTGCAACCCACTGTGAGCATAACCTTGCCGTGGTGGAACCTTGTCCTGAGCACAGTCTTACCGTGGCTGCAACCTCACCATAGGTACAGCCTCGCTGTGGGTGCAACCTTGCCATGGGTCCAACCTCACCATGGATGCAACACCCTCCAGCAGTATTGGGTCACCCAGTGAGCGAGCCAAGAGCCTGAGCAAGGCTGTGCCCTAGCAGGAGCTCGCCATGGGGACTGTAAAATGGAGTGGCCCTTGGTTAGGTGGGCCCTGTCTTCAGCCCCACAGCTGTGGGGGTCTCAGCAGGCACCTGTGCCCTGCCAGGCTGAGCCTGGGGATCACCATGCTGAGGCAACTGCTTAGCATGGGGGACTTGATCCCTGGACGATGGGCGACAGGAGATTCTCAGTGGTCAGGCAGCCTGGTCCCTGCAGTGGCGGTGGAGTTGCCAAGCTGGCATGTTGCCTCTCTTACTGTTTTCTGTTTTTTTTTTTTGTTTGTTTGTTTGTTTGTTTAGCTGGATTTTAAACCACATGCACGTATACACTCTACTTGGACACGCCAGAAATGCAAGGAGAAATAATAACTTAAGGAAAGACTCTCTCGTGAGTGAGGGCGACTTTCACCCTGCTCAAACCCATCCTTGATCCATTTTCCAGGCTGCCTTGGCAAAAGGAAACCAGGAGGCTTGAGCCCAGCAGGAACCCAGCCCTGGCACAACTTGACACATGTGTGGCCACTGCACAGCCCTGGCCCTGGGAAAGCAGGAGAGCTGATTTGCCCCCCCCTCCAACCCCCGAATTTGGGGAGGCTGGTCCGCGAGGAGGGCAGGAAGCTGGTGAGGCAGGTTTTGGGCTGGAGGAGTGGGACAGACCGACCTGGCAATTAAAGGCTCCTTGTTGATTAGCCCTGTGTGCATCAGCTGCAGAAGCAGCCTAGGAGACTGGGTAAACCACACACACACACACACACACACACACACACACACACACACACACACACACGGAAAAGGAGGCTGTCCTAGGAGGGGTTGTTTGTTTTTCTTTTCTTTTTCTTTTTTTTTCTTTTTTTGAGTTTCTTTCGCCTCCTCGCTTTCCAGTTTTGGCAAGCAGGGCCGACAGGATCCGCCAAGCTCCCCAGGCCTCCTGGTGGCCTTTGGCGTCTGCTTCGGTCCTAAACCTATGCCGAACTTCCAAGAAAAAGGCAAGCGAAAAGGCGGCTGCAAAATCTGCGTGGAGGCGTTGCTGGGCCACGCTTCAGGGGGCTTCAGCACCTCTCCTGCTGCCGGGAGGGACGTCCCGGCAGCTGCTCATGAGGGGCGCCCCGGGAAAGGCGAACACCACCCCGGGCGCCGGGGCCTGGCGTGAACAGTGCCAGGGCTCTGGCCCCCACCGGTGCCGAGCCGCCTCCACCGGCACCACTTTTGGGTCAAGGGTGGGATTTTTATTGGCTTTGACCGGCCGCCGTGGGTGAAAGGGGCTTGGCTTTTTGAGGGGGAGGAAGAGGAGGAGAGGGAAAGGGAGGGCTGCATCCCCGCGGCACGACGCAGGGCGGCGCAGCTCGTGATGGCAGTGATGTGCAGGTGGGTGGGCGCCAGCCGGGCGCCCCGCTCTCTGGCCTGTCTCGGTCCTCCCCGCCAGGCGCACGAGGGAGCGGGGCTGAGGCGCGCGGTACCTAGATCTCCTCGTCCTCGCTGGCTTTGCTCCAGCGGTGGCAGCAGTTGGCCGTGATGCCCAGCAAGAAGTTGGTGGCCACCGACGCAATGGAGACCACGAAGCCCACGAAGGCGATGAAGAGGTAGTCGTCCAGCGTCAAGGTGAGGTGGCAAGCCTTGAAGCTCTCCTCCGTCAAGGAGAAGAGGGGGGCGCCTTCCACTTCGGGGGGCGCCCGGCACTCGGCCAGCTGCGAATCTGCGAGGGGAGCCGCGTCGGTGCCGGCCGCGGGCCCGCGGGCCCGGCTGGGGCGCGAGGGGCCCGGCACCCGCCCGGCGGCACAGGTGGGGTTCACGGCCCGGAATGAGGGCCGAGGTCCCTCTGCCACCCCCC
>NW_028185472.1:178177-181594 GCF_003343005.1 Rhea americana
GCGGGTCTCCATCGCGCTCCGCCAGCCCTCCCCATGCCCCCCCGGAGTTAGGGGGCCCGCGGCCGCCGGGGCGCCTACCCGAGCTGCAGCGCTGGACAYGGCTCCTCAGCCACTTGAGGAAGGGCTCCATGGTGCAGCCGCACACCCAGGGGTTGCCGCCGATCTGGAGGGTGACCAGCCCCGGCAGGCCCTCGAGGGCTTCGAGGCTGAGGGCGCCCAGGGCCCCGTAGCTGAGGTCGAGGTCCCGCAGCTGGGCCAGCCCCCGGAAAGCCTGGGGGTGCACCTTGCGCAGGCCCGGGTTGTGGCTGAGGTCGAGGCGCACCAGCCCGCGGGCCTCCAGGAACATGTCGGCGGCCACGTGGCTGAAGTTGTTGTAGCTGAGGTCGAGGTGGGCCAGGCGGGTGGCGGCGAGGAAGAGGCCGGCGGGCAGCTCCGCCAGCGAGTTGTTGCGCAGGTCGAGCACCCGCAGCTCAGCGTAGCAGGCCAGGTAGCCTGGCGGGATGCTGGCGATGCGGTTGTGCGCCAGGCTGAGGTTGCCCGTGTCCAGCGGTAGCTCGGGTGGCACCGAGAAGAGCCGCTGCCCACTGCAGTCCACCGCCTGGCCGCGGCAGGTGCAGAGCACTGGGCAGCTCGCCCCGGCGCCCGCCAAGGCCGCCGCCGCCGCCACCAGCAAGGGGCTCAGCAGCATGGCGCCGCGGCGAAGGGGGCCCCGCTCAGCGCCCGGCCCGCGCCATGCCGGGGGGCAGCGGGCGTCAGCGGGGGCGGCGGCGGCGCCCCCCGGCCGCGGCGGCACCCGGGGAGCCGGCGGGGGCCATGCCGGGGCCCAAGGAAGGCGCGCCGCCTTGCCGCGGCCTGCCCCGCTCGTCGGGCGAGCGCGCGAGGCCTGCCGGGCCCAGGGCCGCCCTGCCGGCTACGGCGGGGATCCTCCGGCCGGCGCCGGCAGCATGCCGGGGCGAACGCCGTCCGCTCGGGCTGGCTTTCGGCTGCCTGCGGGAGAGAGAAGCCCGAGCTGCGGCGAGGCCCCCCGCGCTCGCCCCACCGCCGCCGCCACCCAGCTCCATCCTTCCCCCACCATTTCTCCTGGGCAACCGCCGGCCCCCCCCTCCGCCGCTCCGCCGCCGCCGCCGCCTCCCCGCCGCCATGGGGCTGGGCTCGCCACCGGGCTGCCGGGGCGGCATCATACTCACGGCGGCCGGGGGCCGCCCGGCGTGGCCGCCGCAGGCCGGCAAGTTGGGTGCGCGGCGGCGGCGGCGTCTCGCTCCCGCAGCCGCGGTGAAGGCTGCTGCCGAGCCTGGCAATTCAAGCGGGGCTTTTCCCCACCTCCTTCCTTCCTTCCTTCCCTCCTCCTCCTCCTCCTCCCTTGTCTCTCTCTTTCTCTCTCTCTCTCTCTGGCTCTTTTTTTTTCCTTTTTCCTGGAGGGCCAGATACTGACGTTTTCTGTTGTCTCTTAGCAACTGCCTCCACATCCCTGAGCAACAGGAGAGCAGGATGCAGAGCCCGCCTGAGCGCGGCGCCGGGGCCGGCTGAGGGCACGGACCTCCCCCCCCAACGCCAGTGGATGGCGGGATGGCGGGGATACCACCCGGCCGCGCTYTCACATTGCTTTTCCCTTCCATTTTCTCCCGCTGCTGCCGTGTAGCTGCTTTCTCCCCCGCAGCTGGCCCAGCRGACCCAATTTCCATCCCCGTCGGTGCCAGACCCCCACCCTCCCTCTGCCCCCGTTCCCGCACCCACCGGTGTCACCCCAGCTGCGGCATCACCCCTTTCTTGTGCCCTGGCGCTGGGCACCCGTCGCTCTCCTCGTGCTGGGTACTGACTGGTGCTGCTTTTAGCTCGCGGTCCTGCCGGGCTTGCAGGGAAACTCCAGGAGATGGATATATCCAGACGTCCCAGGAGCCAGATGCAGCGCAGACAGACGTAATTAGAGATAAGGCTCAAGCCTGGCTGCAAATGTATTCCACAGCCTCCGTCAGCGCTGAGAGCCCCCCCAGCCCTTCCAGCATTTAGGGCTGCATCTGCGCTAGTAAATAAACCAGACTGGGACCTGTTTGTAACAGCCCTCCGGGCCAAACGGCACAGCCGAGCGCAGCTCCCCTCCCAGCCAGACCCTCCTTCTCCCCGCGGGAACGAGGTCGGGGGGCCGCGGGCCGGCTGCCCACGCGGATTGGACCACGGACCACGGACCACGGACCGGATGGCGGGCACGTGAAACGAGCCGTGAACGAGCCGAAATCCGCTCTGGGGTTACAACCCTGCCCCCTCCCTCCTCCCAGGAAGAGAGAGGGGGGAAAATATTTGCCAGGGTTCTTATGCAGCTGCTTTCGCTACCGCTTYGGGAGGGGGAATATGTTAAGCAGCGTTTTCGTATTTTGGAGTGAGCGAACGTGCGAGTTTGGGAGCCAGACAGAGACGTGGAGGGAGAGAAACAAAGAGCCGAGGCGAGAAACGAGCAGCCGTYTCTGTCTCCCTCTCGTCCTGCCTTCGAGCTGGGGAGAAATGTGATGCAATCCCGATGCTGAAGGTATCATCTCAGATGCAGCTTTGCAATGGCTGGTACCGCAGCAGCGTCCTGATCTGCTAAAACTCTCACCCTCGCTCCTGATGGCTCCCCCCTCCCCCCCCCTTTTTTTTTGGGGGGGGGAGTTGCTGTTGAGGAGGACTTGGAACAAATGAGCCTCAAATACTGGGGAGATTTCAGAGATTTCCTTCGCATTTCTCTTCAGAGCATCTATATCCCCCATCCAAGGCAAGTGGGAATCTCCAGCAACTTCCCAAACGGCTTCCAGACTTTATCTGACTGGTTTCAGTAGTTGACCCCCAGCCTATCTTTTATACAGTAAACCAGTGCAAGCGTTTTACTGTCAAATGGTATAAATGCAGAGTTGCAAACCCAGACCGACGCGCGAGCAAGACCCCCGCCATGTAATGCCCCGTCTTGTGGGGCTCAAGAACTGAGGAAACCAAGCCTTGCAGGCTCCCCCCCGTTATTGAGTCCCTGCTCGCCTGGGCGGCAAGCCGCTCTCTCCCTGAAAAAAGCGCTTTGGTCCGGCTGCACCGGTAGGATCCCCTCCGCCCCCGTCCCTCGTCACAGGGCCAGATCCTGCCCTGCTGCTCTGCTCTTGCTCCCTCCAATGAAGAGATGCTGGGGTGGACAAACCAAAGCAAGGAGTTGAGGGGCTCAGAGGAGACCCGAAAGGGCACCATTTCACTGCAAAGGTTTGGCGGTTGCAGCCGCCGCACRCTGGGCAACCTCCCCCCGCCCCGGCCCAAAACCCCACAGCAGCTTTGTGCTTGCTTGAAACTATGGGCAAGTGTGAAAAAGAATCCTTTCTCCCGCATTTTTTTAATCTGGAAGAGCTGAGAAAACTGTAAGCAGGAAGGCTTCACAGTTTCTTTTTCTTTTTCTTTCTTTTTTTT
>NW_028185472.1:181659-284733 GCF_003343005.1 Rhea americana
CTTTTTCTTTTTTTTTTCCAGGGAGATCTGGTGCTTGAGTTTTAAGGAAGAAAAACAATTAGATTTTGGGGAAGCTGTTTGTTTACCATGGGCAGGAGCGTTTGCCAGAGGGTCTGGCTCTGGGAGGCGCTAAAATCCCACCCAGCAGAGTCCTAAGGAGCTTGCTCTGGGCTCCCCTTCCCTCACGCAGTTTTGGGGGCACTTGCTCTGTTTTCTCCCCACGAGCTTGCTGCTGGGGCAGGAGTCCAGCAGCTCCAGACCATCGGATGCTCACATCTTATCCTGAGCGGATGCAAAAGCTGACCAAGACTGAAAGGGCTGATCTGGAAAGGAAGGATAAGGAGAGCAAAGCAAAAACAGGAGGAGTTCATCGCCAGCCCCAGGCATGGTGAGTGATGAGCCAGGTCTGGAGTGTGTCCAGGAGAGAGAGGCCGAGATGCAGGCTGAGCCTAACTGGGCCTCATGGGCTGTGGTGGAGGGCCAGTTTGGGCTACCTGGGGCAATTGTGGCCCTTGGGGAGTTCCCCACCATTTCCACTAAGGTCTGGCTTCCTAAGACCCTTATTACAGGCTGGTGTCACCACTGCAAAGTGTCCCGAAGCAGCTGGGAAAAATTCAGGGTGCGAGGGCAAGGGGTAGAGCTGGAGGACAAGCAACTTGAAACATCACGAGTCCTCTTCTGACTCCCATCGCTGAAGATACAAGAATCATCACCAGCACCAGGCTTTTGCAGCAGGGGTATTCCCTGGGGAATATCAGGAGACAGGGACACTCTGGGACAGGGATTCCTGCGACAGGAATGTTCTGGGGCATGGATGCACTCGGACAGGGATGTGCTGAGACAACGATGCTCTAGGACATAGATACTCTGGGACACGGATGCTCTGGGAGAGGCATGTGCTGGGATGAGGATGCCTATGACAGAGATGTGCTGGGACAGGGATGTGCTAGGAGAGGGATGTGCTGGGTCAAGGATGTTCTGGGAGAGGGATGCACTGGGACATGCTCTGGCTGCTGGAGGAAGGAGGCTGGCAGCAGCAGGGGCCATTGGTTAGCATCAGAGCTGGTAACAAGCTGGTTTTATTTCAGCCTGCTGGCGAGGGCCCCAACCACCTCCCCTGCACGGTGTGAGCAGCAACTGCCAAACCACAGACACAACTTTCTGCCGATGAGACGGAAATTCACCGGAAGGGCAATCAGCAAAAGCCTTGAAACAACCTCGGAGGATGTATTGGGGCCGTGAACCCGGCAGAGCTCCCATTCAGGCAGCAGGTTGGTGCCCCTGGCCCCGGGCCAGGAGCAAAGCCCCTTCCAGCGCTGCCAGGCTCACCACAACAGGCTCTGGGAAGCACTTCGGTCAGGCTCCGGAGCGACATGGGTGGAGGAGGAGAGCAGCCTGCAGGGCGCAGCAGTGCCCCAGACCTTCCCTTGGAGCAGCCAGATGTGGCCACCTCTCTGCAAGTGTCCCCTGGCACAARGACCACTATGATACTGTAACAACAAGGCTGCTGAGGATCGCCTAGCTTTGATTTTGAGTCTCCAGAGCCATTCTAAAAGTACTAAGCTGGCCCTTTTTAAATATACTAATTATTTCTCTGCTACCATTAACAAACTTGCAGCAACCTGACTGCCAACACTACAAGACTGATAAAACTCAGAGAAATTGGAGCTTGCAATCTTGTCAGCAATGTTTTTATGATGGCCTTTGTTTGACTTTGTTTTGGGTTTCTTTCCATACAAAATACATTTTTCATCTGGCTGCTGCTCTTCGTAATTATGAGCTGGTGGCAGAAAGCCAAAAGCCAAATCTGCTTTCAGATTTGAACATAGCACGTTCATGCCAAGGTAGGGTTTTACCCTTTGAAATGCTTTGTAATCAGTTAAGCAGCTTTTGCTCGTGTTGGACTTGTCTTCGTGTGGCAAGGGGCATGGTCTTGGTCCTGCAAACTCTAGTAAATAGTCTTTGCACGAAGACAGGCGCTCTGGGTGAGGCATCAGCAGCCTCAGTTTCTTTTCACACCCTGCACCTCCCACATTTCCTGCAGTGTCACTCTGGGGCCATTTTTGCATTTTCCAGTCACAGAATTAGTATTTTCTGCATGTTTCAATATGTGTTTTGCCTGGGGTGGTGGTGGTGGGAGGCTAGACACGCTTCCCTGGGGCACTCGCCCGTGRCACTGCAGTTCCCACGGCCTGGCTSATCTGGCACCACTGTGCAATTGATAATGCATTGAGAAAACCGTGTTTGTCTGCAGCTATTTTTTGCTGTTGGGAGTGTGCAAGTAGCTCAGAAGGGACTGCAGTCTGCATTCTGCCTCCCAGGCTGTTCTCTCCAGCCCCGTCCTCAACCTGCTCCTTTCTCTTGAGAGCAGCTCTGGGAGATCCCATTAGCTTTTCAGGTCTTATTATCCATATGGCAGCAGTTGTTGAAGCTACCTGAGATGTTTGAAGCTTTTTGTTCCACCGAAACTCCTATGATGTGACTGGTTTCCCTGGACCAGGAAGAGTGGGGGAAAATTTGCCACAAGAAAAAGAGGAAGTGAGAGGACAGTGACAGCAAGGAAAAAGGTAAAAATCTCACCAGATAAATAAGTGTCACCTAAGTGGTGACTGTTGAGCTGCTAGACAGAAAAGCTAGTGGAAAAGAGCGAGCAAAGTGGAGGGTGCGTGTTCCTCATAACCTTACAAAGCCAAAGCACATTTTCATGTGCAGAGAAAATGTGCGACAGCCAGCCTTGCAGCTTGGCAAGGGGTGCTGAAACGTGCTGAGGATGCCARGGGAGGCARGAGAGCAGCAACACCTTCCCCAGGYACTGCCAGAGCCACCATGGTGCGGCCAGGCACCGTGAGGGGCTTCAGGGCTCGCTGGCCTCAGCCTGCTCGGAGGTCTCTGTGCCTTCAGCTGTAAGCTGTTCTTCTGAGAAGAAAAGAGTCAGCCATAAAGAGGGGGAAAAAAAGGAGAAAGGGGGAAAAAAAAGACTCAGAAAAGATGCAAGGAGAGAGACAGAGTAACAGCAACCTGAGAGGGAAGGAAACAGCCACATTCTAAAAGCGAAAGCTTGCCCGAAAGTGAACTCAGAGAACTTGTGCAGCTCGTGAGACTTGGTGCTCCTTCACAACGAAACCCTTTGGCAGCTCCTGGTGCTGCGCGGTAAGTCCCAGGGAGCGATGCAGCTGTGCTCCAAGCATGGCAGCTGCCCAGCTGTGCTCCTGTCGGGGACACTACTCTCCTAGCAGGGACACGGCTGTCCTGGTGGGGACAGGGCTGTCCTAATGAAGACATGGTTCTCCTGGTGGAGACAGAGCTCTTCTGGTGGGGTCATGGCTCTCCTGGTGGGGATGCTGCTCTCCTGGTGGGGACATGGCTGTCCTGGTGGGAATGCAATTTTCCTGGTGAGGATGAGTCTATCCTGGTAGGGGCATGGCTGTCATGGTGGGGATGCTGCTTTCCTGATGTGGATGTTGCTTTCCTGGTGGGGATGGTGCTCTCCTGGTGGAGACACAGCTCTTCTGGTGGGGTCATGTCTGTCCTGGTGGGATGCTGCTTTCCTGGTGGGGATGTGGCTGTCCTGATGAGGACATGGTTGTCCTGGTGGGGACACTGCTTTSCTGGGTGGGGACATGCCTCGTGGCTGCACAGGACTGTGAGAGCTTGGGTGGGGGCAGGTCTGGAGAGTGGGACTGCAGGGGCTGACACACATGCGAAGGCTACCTTCCAGGCACCACTGTAGGTGCTTGCTGCTCATTTTGGCCCAATGGGCAAGAGGATGTTCCACAGCACCCCTGCCACTCTCCAGAGGTGCCAGGCCCCCTCCCAGGGCCAGGGTGGTGGTGGGAGAGCTCTGGTTGCAATGGCAGTGCTGGAGCAGCAGAGCTGGCAGCATTTCTCTGAATGCCGCTGCGGCCAAGGTGATGGCCTCAGCCCTCCTTCCCCTGGCACAGGTGCTGGGCCACACATTCACATTGCTCGGGGGTCTCCATCTGGAGCTGCACAACAGCATGAGTAGCACCCCTTGCAGAGGCAACCCCCAARGCATCGCCGGGAAGCTGCTGCTCCATGCCCTGGAAGACCTCTCATCGGACGATTTTAAAAGATTTCGGGACATGTTGGCACATGGAGACCTCCAGGGCCAAGCCAACATTCCCTTCGGGTGCCTGGAGAGCGCTGACCGGACTGACACGAAAAACCGCATGCTCGGTTTTTACGGCGGAGATGCTGCCCTGGATGTTGCTGTGACTGTGCTGGAGCAGATCCACCGCCGCGATGCTGCGGCCACGCTCAAGGAAGGCAGAAAGAAAGGTGGGAAAGCCGAGTCTGGATGCCTGGAAGGCGAAACCTGCCTGGGGAAGGGGAGTGGAAAGGCGGTGGAGCAGTGCAGCTTGAGCTCTGCAGAGATGTCATYCTTCCCTGCTGAGCCTGGGGATTTGGGGGAGGCCAGCAGGGTCTTTGCTGCTACCCACTAATGGCTTTGTGCAATTTCTCTTCCAGACCTGGGGCCCTCTCCTCTACCGAGGTCGTCGGTACCAGGTAGGCACTGTCAGGGCAGGTGTGCGGGTGCTGCTGCCGCTTACGCCACAGCCCCAGGGCTGCCAAGACTGAGGGTGGCCGGAACCAAACCAGGTGCTGCTGCTGAGGGGGCGGCCCGCTGGCCCCTTCTCTGAGCATCACCTGGAGGAGGTGGTGGTTGGCCCTCCTGAGCGGATGAGAGGGCTTCACAATGAGAGGGGTTGTAGGGGCTGCGGGTGGTGCAAAACCTGCTTTTTTTGGTTACAGTGTTTTTATCAGAAGGTTGACAGACATCACATGAAAAGTTTCCTGCAGTTCTGATGCGATCTGTCCCCATTTCAGATTACAGGAAAGATTACAAAAAGAAGATCCGGGAAGCTTACAGCACAATGAAAGATCAAAATGCTCGTGTCGGTGAGAGTGTGAGCCTGAACGCCAGGTACTCCAAGCTGGTGATTGTCAATAACCACCGAGATGAGGAGCAGCGGGAACATGAGATCATTGCCATGGGACGGAGGCACACGGAGATCTTGAAGGAGCAAGCCAGCTCCTGCATTGCCGTRGACGACCTTTTTAAGCCCAGCCCTGACGGATTGACCCCCAAGGTTGTGGTGCTCCTCGGAGCAGCAGGCATTGGGAAGACGATGACTGCCAGGAAAATCATGTTGGACTGGGCATCAGACAAGGTATTTGTGGAGTTTGACTATGTTTTCTACATACACTGTCGGGAGGGCAACCTTCTCACCAGCGAGGCGAGCGTGGCTGACCTGATCACCAGCTGCTGTCCTGGTGGCTCTCCCCCACTCACTGAGATGCTGAGAAGCCCAGAGAAGCTCTTGTTTGTGATTGACGGCTTTGACGAGCTACGCTTTTCCTTCGATCGGCCCCAGGTTGACCTGTGCTCCGATTCCTTGGAAGAGAAGAGGCCAGTGGAAATCACCCTGAGCAGCCTGTTTCGGAAAACGGTTCTCCRCGAGTGCTCCCTGCTCATCACTACGCGGCCGGCTGCACTGCAGAAACTGGGCAACTGCCTGGAGGGCGAGCGCTACGCGGAAATCCTTGGCTTTTCCGAGGTAGAGAGGAAGGAGTATTTYCACAAGTTTTTCAAAAACGCGGAGCAGGCAGCCACAGTCTTTCAGTTTGTCCGAGAAAATGAAACCCTCTTCACCATGTGCCTCGTGCCCATTGTGTGCTGGATCATCTGTACTGTCATGAAGCAGCAGCTCAGCAAAAAGAAGGGTCTCGCACAAAACACAAAGACCATGACGGGAATTTACATTCTCTATCTCACTGCTCTGCTCCGTTCCCTGAGCGACAAGCTGAAGCAGAGCGTGCCCACGGTGCTGCGGAAACTTTGTTGCCTGGCTGCTGATGGGATTTGGAAGCAAAAAGTCCTGTTTGAGGAAGATGAGGTGCAGAGGTATGAACTGGACCAGAGAGAGGTCCTCCCGCTCCTCCTCAGTGAGCACATCTTCCAAAAAGACATTGACTGTGTTACCACCTACAGCTTCATCCACCTCAGCTTCCAGGAATTTTTCGCGGCTCTCTTTTATCTACTTGAAGATGAAGGAGAAACACAGAGGCTTCCTGCTGATCCTATGAGGGACGTGAACAAGTTGCTGGAGAACTATGGCAGCTCAAGGAACTACTTCATGTTAACCGTACGGTTCCTGTTTGGCCTCTTAAATGAGGAACGAAGAAATGCTCTGGAGAAGGAAATCCAGTGTAAAATTTCACCAAAGGTTACACAAGAATTACTCATGTGGCTTCAGAAAAGCCAAAAAACCACTTTAGCTGTTCTCACACAGGAGATTACAGTGATCCGGGAGATGGAGGTCTGTCACTGTTTATATGAAATCCAAGACGAGTGTTTTGTGACAGCTGCTTTGGATCGCTTCACAGGAATGTATCTCCGAGGGGTCAGTCTTAACCAGTTTGATCAAATTGTCCTTTCATTCAGTATAAAAAACTTCCCCAAACTGGAGTCGCTCGATCTGGGACATTGCTCCTTTATGTGGGACAGCCCCGAGGATTACACAGGCCTGCAGCCGGCAAAGCGAGTGCACTGGTATGTAAGACCCAGAATCGCAAACTGGCAAATTCCCTTCAAGCTGAAAGAGTTTTGGTAACCCAGGAACGGCTGGATGAGCCCTCCCCGAGCTAAGCTGCTCTCCCACCATGCAGTRCCCTCGGTGGGAGCTGTTAGGGGCTACGTTTGACCATTTTGGACCCTTGCAAGGATGGGGGCTCTGCCTAGCTGCAGCGATTGCCCAGGACAGAGAGTCTTCCTGCAAGGGGCACAAGCACTGGCCTCTCTGCGCACAGCAAGGCAACAAAACGTGCCATGATTTTTGCTTTCTTGGTGCCAACCTCTTTCCCATAGCAGTTCATGGAAGGAGCTCACCCTCTTCAGAGGTGCCTGCCATGTGTGCTCAGTGCTGCCTGCTCCTTTCCCCCTCATCCTGGTGTGCTAGCGCTGGATAGCGCTTGAGGCAGGGAAAGCCCTGGGCAAGGCAGGGCACGGGGATCGGCACTGGCACCCTTATATCCCTCTGGGGCAGAGCTATGCAGGACTGAGCGTGTGCCCAGCCAAGAGATGTTGCCAAACCGGCTGGCCATGCTGGCCACACGTGGCCGCTGGCCACGACTCTGCCAGAAGCCATGTGTAGGTTTTGCCAAGGGGCCCAAGTGGCTGCTTTTACAGTTGTGAGCTCGAAATGCAATCAGCGGCCAAGGAGCAATATTTAAAGCATTTTTTTGTTTGTAGGGAAAAACAGCAGGAGGAAGGCAAGGATTCGCCCATCCACCTGCTCTGTGAAGCGTTGGAAAAGTCAGGCTGTAAATTAAAGACACTAAGGTAATAGCTCATTCCTGTCAGCCAGCCAAGGGGAACAAGCAAACCCCAGTCTTTTTACTGCCTGGAGTGAGACTCACATCTTAGAAGAGTTGCTGTGGGCAAGCTGCTGGCTGGCCAGGACTCCGCACTGTGCCGGGAGGATAACCCCACGCTACCGCGATGCATGGCACAGTGGGAGAGGCTGGTCCCCTGTTTCCCAGGGGCCATCCTTGAAGCGTAACCTGGTTTCTGGACACTGTCAGTGATGGCCATGTCGAAGAGGGGTCGGCCTGTGTTTCCACGGGTCAGGGGAGCTGTGCTGAGCCCTGTGGCTCCTCTCCGCCTCTCTCTTTGCAGGTTTGATCGGTGTCAACTCACAGACGCCTGCTGCGGGGCTCTCGCCTCTGTCCTCAGAGCAAAAAGCACCCTGACAGAGCTGGACCTGGGTGGGAATGAAGAGCTGAGGGATGGAGGCGTGAAGCTGCTGTGTGAGGGCCTGAACCACACCGCCTGCCAGGTGCATACGCTGCGGTAAGGGATGCGGTGCTCCTTCCTGCACCTCCTCGGCTGCCCCGCGGGCAATGAGGCTTGGGGCCGGGGTGAACACAACTGTCTGCCCAAGGTTACCGCTTGCCCTGTGCCCAGTCTGCCCCGTGGCACAGCAGGACAGGTATGCATGTTAACTGAGAGGTGGCAGGACCATTTCTCTCTTCATATGAGACAGGAAGAGGAAGAGAAAAAGGGCTGAGAAAGAGCCAGTCACTCTTGCTGCCTTTGCTGAAGACAGCTTGAAACAAGACAGACCCGTTCCCTTATTTGCCCCTTACTATTGCCTTTCCTGTTAATATAATTTGATTTCACATTTTAAAAATGAGTCTCCCACATGGCGACACTGACGTTGGCCTTAGGTCAGATTCAACTGCCTACATATTTTATGTGCAATGCATAACTGTTCATCATCAACGCTTTTGAAATGTAAAGAAAAGAATGCCAGTTTTACTAGAGCACTGTGGGAAAGGAGGCTATAACCCATGCTAAGTGCCTAGGTCAGACAGAAAAGGTATAGCAGAGGGTCTTCATTACTGTCTCCATTGCCTGCTTGTTAGGGCTTTGGCATCTCTGTCCCCCACAGGCACTTTCTCCGCAGGCTCTTGCTCTGCCGCCGCAGGTGTTTTCAGGCCCYGGTGAGTCCAGGCAGGGCAGGGCAGGCCACACACCGTTGAGAAATATACACCATCTGCAGAGGTGACTTATGCTGTGGAGCACCAGTCTTCTTGGGGAAAGGATGAACTGGCCCCTAGTGGTGCCCACCTATTTGTTTCAGTATCGGTTTAGGCCAGAGGCTTGGAGGGAATCTCTCTGAGACTTCAGAAGTGTGGTGGATTAAGCGTGTCCATTCTGACAAGACGGTGTGACCTCAGACTTTTACTCTAGGGCTAAATGGATATGCTTTGGTTGCTTTATCCTTCCGTGTCGGCACTACAGCATAATGTGATTGCTGCTAGGTTTTGCCTTGTGGCTGCATGTTGGCATTTTGTCACTTGTAGTCTGGAGATTTGCATTGTATTTCCCACTTTGGAGGGAGTTTGAGGTGTTCTCAGCATCGTTGCCCCTGGGGCCTTGGGAGCAAGGAAATTCACCAAATGGTTGACTGTATGTTCCTGCACGGCCTGAGCCTGCCTTTGGAAAGGGATCTGCAGAGGCAGAGAACAGCAAGGTGCCCCCTCTCTTTTCCAACACTATCTCCCCTTCAGCGCCAGAGCCACTGCAGAAGCCGCTTCCGCACCCACAGGCAGCCTGGGGTCAGATGCGCCATGACCTTCAGCCTCACAGGTTTTTGCTTCTTTATACGAATTGAGCATATGCTTCACTTTCCGTTTGCATGGGGCCCTTTTCTCAGTATTGGGGGAGGGAGGCGTGATGGTGTAACAGAAGATGCAGTCCTTGCAATGGAGGTCTCAAACGGAAGGTCCTTTGGTAGGAGCATTGCCAGCAGGTCGAGGGAGGTGATCCTGCCCCTCTACTCAGCCCTGGGGAGGCCTCATCTCGAGTACTGTGTCCACTTCTGGGCTCTCCAGCACAAGACAAACATGGAGCTACTGGAGAGAGTCCAGCGTAGGGCTAGGAGGATGACCAGAGCACTGGAGCATCTGCCCTMTGAGGAACGGCTGTGAGAGCTGGGCCTGTTTAGCCTGGAGAAGAGAAGACTGAGGGGAGATCTTATCAATGTGTATAAGTACCTGAAGGGAGGGTGTCAGGGGGTGGGGACAAACTCTTTTCAGTTGTCCCATGTGACAGGACAAGAGGCAATGGGCAAAAACTGAACCACAGGAAGTTCCACCTGAACGTGAGGGGGAATTTCTTCACTGTGAGAGTGACAGGGCACTGGAAGAGGTTGCCCAGAGAGGTGGTGGAGTCTCCTTCTCTGGAGATCTTCAAAGCCTGCCTGGATGCAACCCTGTCTAACGTGCTCTAGGTGACYCTGCTGAGCAGGGGGGTTGGACTAGATGATCTCCAGAGGTCCCTTCCAACCTTACCGATTCTATGATTCTATGAGGCAGAGGAATTGTCATCATTTTTAGCTGAAATGGCTGCTTAGCTGCCTGTTCTGACCTGCCATAGGGAGGACTGACACCAGKGGTCTTGGAAGGCGGAAAGGGTTGGTGACAGGGATGAAGCGCCCACGAGAGTCTCTGCTCAGCCAGGCAGCCCTACCGCTCCTCTCTCCCGCAGGCTCGGCTGTTGCAACCTCACAGCTGCCAGCTGCAAGGACCTCGCCACCGTGCTCAGTGCCACACCAAGCCTGGCCCACCTAGACCTCAGTGACAACCCCTTGGCTGACAGCGGGGTGCAGGAGCTGTGCAGGGGACTAACACAACCCAGTTGCAGGGTGCAGAAGCTCTGGTACTGTACACTGGGCTTGCAGGTTTGCTCCGCGGGGATGAAGCAGGTGAGGGCAGTGGGGGCAATGCGGCTGGGTGTGTAGGGTGCTGATCTGGGAATGGTCATCCCTTGCTGTGCCTGGGTGAGCGAGCCTGCTGTGTTGCATCCCTCCCTGCCTGCCTTAGGTGTACTAGCAAGTCAGCACGACCTTCAGGTTCATAAAGCAGTCAGAGGTGTTTGGAGATAAGCTGTCAGGAGATAAAGCCTTGTGTAGGCATTGCATTTACTGCATGTTCCCCACACAGGCTGTGGCAGTGTCGCCTGACGGAGGCATGCTGTGGGGCTCTCGCCATGGYACTCCGCATGAACTCGAGCCTGATGGAGCTGCACCTGGGGAACAACGAGCTGGGGGACAGAGGTGTGCAACAGCTGTGTGAGAGCCTGCAGGATGCTGCCTGCCAGGTGCAGATGCTGAGGTGAGGGGCTCCTCTCGGTGCTCCCTGAGGGTCATGAGTTGTGGGCACTGTCTGCCAAGAATGTCTGCAGGCAAGATATCCACAAGTTAAAAATATAAAGCAATTACTGTCTAGCACTCAGAGGAGATGGCAAAGATTTAATAGGCTCTTTGGCATACTGTAGTACGCTTGCTGTCCTCTTRAGACACCCAAACAGTCTTTGCTGGCCATGCATGCATCTGTCAGCAAGGGACAGGTTTACTTGCTGAGATGATGTCTTTCACCAGTACCATCAGCACTGACAACTCTGGGGTTCCCAACTAGATTTTATACATTTCTGTGTGGATCGTTTTGCCTTGTGAGCTACTAATGAGTCCTATCTCAGCAGTCCTATGAGCATAGGCAGCAGAAAGCCAGACAGGGGAAATGGCTGCRGAGGGTTGCACAGCAAGAGCGAGTAGCAGTGCCCAGCGGTGTGGCAATACTCTGCCACACTAAAAGTGGGGTCAGCAGCATTTCCCAGGGCTCAGGCAACATCTCTCTCATCTGCACTGCTCTGGGAAAAGGTGCCCAGTCTTGACAGGTGGATGCACTAGAGGCAGGATAACAGGGGCTAGCGGTCACCACCATTGCTTCAGTGTGGTCTTCAGGAGGGAGACAGGTGATGCAGCCCTTCTGTTTGGCAGCTTTTTTTTTAAAGGTGAATGATACTGAGCCTTTTATCCCAAGCAAAGCGAGGGAGCTGCAGTGCCAGGGGTACTAAGATGTTCTCCTCGCCAGCTGTGGAGTGAGCATGCAGTGAGCATAGCTGAGGGCTGTGGGCATTACCCATGCGGAGAGCTGGCATGATGGGTTGCCAGAGTGGCTGTGAAAGTGTCACCTGCGGCTTTTTAGAGAGACATGGTGGGATAGCTCACATGATTGGAATGCTGTCATGGATGGCTATGTGCTTTTTAGGAAAGACAGGCCAGGAAGGCGAGGTGGTGGAGTTGCTCTTTATGTGAGAGAGCAACTGGAATGCATCGAGCTCTGCCTAGGGGTGGAGGAGGAGGCAGTTGAGAGCTTATGGGTGAAGATCAAAGGGCAGGCTAACATGGGGGACGCTGCTGTGGGTGTCTACTACAGGCCACCTGACCAGGAAGAGGAAGCTGATGAGGCCTCCTACAGGCAGCTGGAAGTAGCCTCACGATCACAGGCGCTAGTTCTCATGGGGGACTTCGACCACCCTCATATCTGCTGGAGGGACTGCACAGCAAGGCACAAACAGTCCAGGAGGCTCCTGCAATGCATCGATGATAACTTCTTGTCACAAATGGTGGAGGAGCCTACGAGGAAGGGCGTCCTGCTGGACCTTGTCCTTACCAACAGAGAGGGACTGGTTAGAGGTGTGAAGGTTGGGGGCTGGCTTGGCTGCAGTGACCATGAGATGGTGGAGTTCAGGATCCTGCAGGAAAGAAATAAGGCAACAAGCAGGATTGCAGCCCTGGACTTCAGGAGAGCGGACTTCGGGCTCTTCAGAGACCTACTTGGAGGAATCTCATGGGTTAAGGCCCTAGAAGGAAGGGGGGTCAAGGAGAGCAGGTTGCTATTCAAACATTACTTCCTCCAAGCTCAAGAGCGGTGCATCCCAAGGAGAAAGAAGTCCAGCAAAGGGGGCAGGAGACCTGCATGGGTGAGCAAGGAGCTCTTGGCCAAATTCAGACAGAAGAAGAAAGTAYATAGACTGTGGAAGAGGGGACAGGCTATTTGGGAGGATTATAGGAATGCTGTCAGCGTACGTAGAGATGTGGTGAGGAAGGCTAAGGCCATGTTGGAATTGAGTCTGGCAAGGGATGTCAAGGACAATAGGAAGGGCTTCTTCAAATACATCAACAGCAAGAGGAGGACTAGGGAAAATGTGGGCCCGCTGCTGAATGGGGCAGGGGCCCTGGTGACAAGGGATACAGAGAAGGCAGAACTACTGAATGCCTTCTTTGCTTCAGTCTTCACTGCTAAGGGCAGCCCTCATGAATCCCAGAGCCTGGAGACAAGGGAGAAAGTCTGGAGAAGGGAAGACTTTCCTTTGGTTGAGGAGAATAGGATTAGAGACCTTCTAGGCAGGCTACACATCCACAAATCCATGGGCCCAAATGGGATGCACCCACGAGTACTGAGGGAGCTGGCGGATGTTGTTGCCAGGCCGCTCTCCATCATCTTTGAAAGGTCCTGGAGAACTGGAGAGGTGCCTGAGGACTGGAAGAAAGCCAGTGTCACTCCTGTCTTCAAAAAGGGCAAGAAGCAGGACCCAGGCAACTAAGGCTGGTCAGCCTCACCTCCATCCCTGGAAAGGTGATGGAACAGCTCATTCTGGATGTCATCTCTAAGGTTGTAGAGGAAAAGAAGGTGATCAGGAGTAGTCAGCATGGATTCACCAAGGGGAAATCCTGCTTGACCAATCTGGTAGCCTTCTATGATGGAATGACTGTCTGGGTAGATGAGGGGAGAGCAGTGGATGTTGTCCACCTTGACTTCAGCAAGGCTTTTGACACTGTCTCCCATAACATCCTCCTAGAGAAGCTCAGGAAGGGTGGGTTAGACGAGCGGACAGTGAGGTGGATTGAGAGCTGGCTGAAAGGCAGAGCTCAGAGGGTTGTCATCAGTGGCGTGGAGTCTAGTTGGAGGCCTCTGGCTAGTGGAGTCCCTCAGGGCTCAGTATTGGGCCCCATCCTGTTCAACTTTTTCATCAATGACCTGGATGAGGGGACGAAGTGCCTCCTCAGCAAGTTTGCTGATGATACCAAGCTAGGAAGAGTGGCTGACACACCTGAGGGCTGTGCTGCCATTCAGAGAGACCTGGACAGGCTGGAGAGTTGGGCGCAGAGGAACCTCCTGAGGTTCAACAAGGGCAAGTGCAGGGTCCTGCACCTAGGGAGGAATAACCCTAAACCCCAGTACAAGCTGGGGGCTGACCTTCTGGAGAGCAACTCTGCAGAGAAGGACCTGGGAGTGCTGGTGGATGACAAGTTGACCATGAGCCAGCAATGTGCCCTTGTGGCCAGGAAGGCCAATGGTGTCCTGGAGTGCATTAGGAAGAGCATTGCCAGCAGGTTGAGGGAGGTGATCCTGCCCCTCTACTCAGCCCTGGGGAGGCCTCATCTCGAGTACTGTGTCCACTTCTGGGCTCCCCAGCACAAGACAAACACGGAGCTACTGGAGAGAGTCCAGCACAGGGCTAGGAGGATGACCAGAGCACTGGAGCRTCTGCCCTATGAGGAACAGCTGTGAGAGCTGGGCCTGTTTAGCCTGGAGAAGAGAAGACTGAGGGGGGATCTTATCAATGTGTATAAGTACCTGAAGGGAGGGTGTCAGGGGGATGGGGACAAACTCTTTTCAGTTGTCCCATGTGACAGGACAAGAGGCAATGGGCAAAAAYTGAACCACAGGAAGTTCCGCCTGAACGTGAGGGGGAATTTCTTCACTGTGAGAGTGACAGGGCACTGGAAGAGGTTGCCCAGAGAGRTGGTGGAGTCTCCTTCTCTGGAGATCTTCAAAGCCTGCCTGGATGCAACCCTGTCTAACGTRCTCTAGGTGACTCTGCTGAGCAGGGGGGTTGGACTAGATGATCTCCAGAGGTCCCTTCCAACCTTACTTATTCTGTGATTTTCTATGTGTTCCCCACACAGACTGTGGCAGTGTCACCTGACGGAGGCATGCTGTGGGGCTCTCGCCATGGCACTCCGCATGAACTCGAGCCTGACAGAGCTGCACCTGGGGGACAACGAGCTGGGGGACGGAGGCGTGCRACAGCTGTGTGAGAGCCTGCAGGATGCTGCCTGCCGGGTGCAGATGCTGAGGTGAGGGGCTCCTCTGAGTGCTCCCCATGTGCAGTGAGCCCCTGGGGACAGGAAGATCTCTCTATAAGGACCTGGTGCTACTCACCTGTGCTTCCCCAAAAGCCAGTCACTGTTCCTCTCCGGAGGCAGTTTGGGCTTTTTTGAATGATCACCAAGGGTCTCTGAAAGTGGGGTGTTTGCAGCTTAAAAATAGAAAGAAAGTATTTCCTGGCTAGCACTCAGAGGAGATAGCTAGGATTTAATGTGCTCCTAGATGATCATCACCGCAACGACAGTTGGATATGGCACCAAACAAAATTTTCAGGTGCATGTAGCTAGACATTTTCCCCATAAAGACCAGTCTGATAATATTTCATAGCTCTGAGAAATAATCACAGGGCATCCCAGTCAAGGGGAGACCAAATTCTGCTCATGCCCATCTGCAGAGATGTTCCCCATCCTGGGGACATTATAGCCAGCTTGGAGCAAGGCGCTGGGGCAAGCTCCCCTGCTGATTTCTTCCAGGCACATTGAGGACCAGAAGGTGACTGGAAACCTCCAGGCGCTGCCTCCTTGCTGGCTCTGGGGTAGATGCATAGACACTGAGAGTGAGCTTTCTGGTTGTGAAGGACTGCACATGCCAGCACAGCTAGGAGACCCCTTTTGCCATTCTTCAAACTTCTCTTTGGCAGCCTGTGGCAGTGCCGGCTCACAGGTGCCTGCTGTGCAGACCTCGCCACTGTGCTCAGTGCCAGCCAGAGCCTGGTGCACCTGGACCTGAGTGAGAATGACCTGGGAGACAGCGGCATGCTGCTGCTCTGTGAGGGACTCAAACATCCCACCTGCCTCCTGCAGAGACTCTGGTAAGGGACATTCAGCTCTGGGGCTGCAGGATGGTTCCCTCTGGGGACAGACACAAACCAAGTATGACGTGGGCCTYCATCCTGCCAGGCCAGTGCTCCTGGGTGCTCCTAACCTGCCCTAGGAGGCCAAAGAATGTTTTCTGCAAAGCTATTGCTGCTCTTCACACCCTTTTCTGCAGGTACCTTGGTACCAGGGGCCAAACACACCTTGGGTGCTGACTGGTTCAGTCTGGAGAGCATTGCGTTGGCAGCTGGAGCTGCTGCTGCCTCCTGCCAGCTAGCAGGGACCAGCCCTGTTATTCTCCCCTCAGATCAACCAGCTGCTCATTTCTGGAATTGGCATGATTATATCTGCCTCCTTTCTAAAGCGGTTGGTAATGTTTTGGGAAAAACTGCTAAGGCAAGAAAAATGGTTGGATGCATTTTATCTGCCCTGATGCGAGCAGAGATGGCTGTTTCTTGGGACTGCACCTTTCTCCCCASCAGCCTGGTGGGCAGAGGCAAGGCACAGGGTGGTCATGCCAGCACCGGGGAGGAGCAGGACACCCAGGAGCCTGCTGGGATGGGGCTCTGTGGATTAGCCCCCACCTCAGTTTCCCCTGTGCTCTGTGCTTGCTGAAACAGAAAAAGCTGGCTAGAATAAACAATGCCATAAAGCAATGCTGGCTGCCTTTTTTGTCTTTTTTTGCTTCTGGCTGTGCAGTGCTGTGGCTAACAGGCAATAGTGTGGGTAGATGTAACCACTCCGCTTTTCTTCTCCTCTCCCCAGGCTGAACAAATCTGGATTAAGTGAAGAAATGCTGCAGAATCTGGCTGCTCTGAAAGAAATAAAGCCCAGTCTAAAYATAGGGTATGCTTAACGAGCAGAATTCCCTTCAGCAAGCGGCTCTGGCATGGTGGGTTGCTGACTGCACTTGCACACGGGTTAAGAGGAGATCAGGAGTCCGGGAAATGCTTCTTCTGCTTAAAAGAGGGCCTTTTAATGCTGAAAGCACTTTTCAAAATGTAGGGCCAGGGTCTGGCTGCACAGCCTCAGGGCCAGGCTGCACAGCCTCAGGGCCAATCCTTCTGTGGAGGAATTAGCACTGAGCCTGAGAGCTGTTCATGCATTACAGGTGCAGATAGCACCTCCCCAAGGTCCTGTGTAGGTGGGAAGGAACAGAGGGCTAAGGAAACTAATGTAAGGATGTAGGAAACTGGGATGAGGCAATGGATGAGTGTGTGAAACTTCCACTTTTGGTCTCCTACTGTTGAGAGTGCYCCAATACAGCATAAACAAGCCTTGGATAAAGAGAAGTTTTCTTCAGCTTGCATGATTCATTCACTGTGACTTGTACGTTGATGGAGGTTTCTGTATTTCTGTCTGATTCTGTAATTCCCAGGAAGGTCTTTCGATTTCTGTTTTGGACATATATTTGTTGTAGAGAATGTCTGTGTTAATTATACCAACGTCAAATAAAGATCCAGTCCCAAGAATCCCTACACACTGTGAAATTCCATTCCTTCTTGCAGTCAGGGGCAATGCTCCAGGACTCTCCTAGGGCTCAGCAGCAAGGCAACCTGCAGGGATGCTCCCCAAGGAATAGTCTATGGATCCAGTTTCTCTTCCCACTACCAGCAAACCTTGTTTGTGCAGCCAGACAGCTGTAGTCAGCTCTCTAAATGAGCACTTAACCTTTGTCTCCTGTGTCTGCAAGGCACAGAAGTCATACCAGCTATGGCTGATAAGGCAGCTCACTATGCTAGGGACTGAGGGACGGAGGCCGGCTGGTAGGAGCAGCTGGTCTGTGGTAGGGAGCTTGTTCAGACCCCTGGAGGGAGAGCTGTGTGCAAACCTGCCACCTGAGGCCAGGCTCTGCCTCCTGAACAGCACATGGAAATGGCTCTAGAGAGGCCCACTAGCTCACTCAGGGTGTGCAAGAACAGCACCCAAGGGTTTGAAGAGCGTAGGCAGTCACACTGCAATTCTTGCATATGGTCCCAGGGCTGGTTACCTCAACAGCACAGCTGAAGCCTGAGACTGACATCTCATCCTCATCACTAGCATTTACGTTCTTTGCTTTCATCATCTTGCCATCAACTCATCAGTATCCTCATCCTGTCATCTTTGCATCACCTTGACATTGTCTCACCGTGGTCTTTGTGTCATCTCGACTCACCAAATCACGAGCATCATCATTGTCTTCGTACCATCTCATCAACATCTTTGCATTGCCTTATCATCACCATCAACTCATCTGCATCTTCTTCTCACCATGGTGTTATCATTAACTGTTTGTTGCTTGATCATCTCATTGTAATCCTCACCGTCATCTGATTGTCAACAAGTCACCCTCACCTCATTGTCTGATCATCATGTCATTATCCTCTCATCATCTTTTCATTGTTGTCTCACCAACATCTTATCATCTACTCTTTTTGTGTCACATTTTTGATGTTGTCTCCTTGCCATTTTGTTTTTGTCTCCTCATCCCTTTGGCAGAGTCTCATTTGAGCTTGCCTCAGCATTACATCATCATCTGGTCTTTTTGTTATTGCATTATCATCTCGTTTTATCTTTATCTCATTCTCAACTGAAGTGACCTCCCATTGTCTTTGACTTGTCTCACCTATGTGGTCCTTGACTCATCTTGCTGTCACTGTTGACACATCTCATTGTCATCTCAACACTATCACCCTTTTATCATAAACTCATTCTTATGTTGTCTCATCACCATCTTGTCATCAGTATTGCCTCATCATCATCATCTCTTCATCAACTTATCATGGTTATCATCTGTTTTTCTTTTCGTGGCAGTCTCTGGTCCTGTCATCATCTGATCTCACCATCATTTTCTCATAATTTCATTGTCATATCTCACTATTCTCTTGTTGTACAGTCTGTTTGGGCATCATCTTGTCATCCTTCTAATATTAAATCATGAGTCCTTTCAATGCTATCTTACCCTCTTTTTGACATCATCTTTCCAATATCTTCTTTTCATCTGGTCTTTTTGGCTTCACCTTGACATTTCTCCAACATTGCCTTGTTAATTTCTTCATCATCTGGTCTTTCTGGCATTGTCCTTTTGGCATTACGTCAGCTGGTCTCATCACGATCTGAAATTTTTATCATCTGATTGTCATTGACATGTTGCCATCTTATTGTTTCATCTCATTGTCTGTGACTCATACCTCACCATCACCATCTCCTTGTCAGGCATCACTGTCTTGTCATGTCTCCATCCTGATGCATTGGTGCCATGTCTCATCAACTTCATTGTCTCATCATTGTCTTCTCATCTCACCATCTCATTTTGTCAGTGTATCATTGTCTAGTCTTTTGGGCATCATCTCATCTTATGATTTCATCATCTTTTTTATCTCATCATCTCTTTAACACCACCTCATCATCTAACAGCCTTTTTCACATTTTCTCATAATCTTTATGGTTTGATGCCATCATGTTTTTGATGCCATCTCATTGCCTTATTGACATCATCTTATCAGTATGTTGTCATTTGGTCTTTCAGGTGTGATATTTCTAGCATCACCTGGTCAACATCTCATCAAAAACTGGTCTTTTCAGTATCTTATCATCAGTATTGTATCATCCGGTCTCTTTTTTGAACTCACCATTTTGTTATTGTCAAGTCTTTTTGCTGTTTCAGGATTATCCAGTCTTGTCTTTATTCTATCATCATCTTGTCTCATATCATCACTCTCTTGTTCTTATTTGTCTCTCACTGACAAGGTCTCTAAGACCTTCTGGCTTAGAGACCAGATTCAAGGAGAATAGGAACCAGCAGAGAAAGAGCACTGAGTCAAGGATCATTTCAGAAATATYGACCAATACAAATCCATGGGACAAGGCTGGATGCATCTGAGAGTGCTCTATTATCTTTGTTTTGTACAGACACTTACAGCCATAGAATAACCAATTTATCAGTATCTTTTGCARATAGCAACATTCACATAGGGAATCAAATCTCTCTGAGATGATCAGTTACTTTCCAGATACTGACAAGAATCTCTGCTGCAACTGTCCTTGCAACAACAGCTTCAGATGGATTGAGTAAGACTCCCCTAACTGTTGTAYAGTGAATTCTTAAAATCCACTGTGGATCCACAGCAATGAGCTGTGGTCTTATGTGACTGCATGCTTAGTGCATGCATGACGCTTACAAGGCATGCATCCTGCTCAAGCACCTGAAGGGTGTGTGCTGSTCAGCAAGCCAGGGAACAGTCAGCCTCCTGGGCTCCCCAGAAASGGCCCTGAGCACAGCTGAGTATCCACTTGCAACCAGCTCTGCCTACACTGACACTCCTAGGACACTGACACCTCCACTTGGTAACATTATAACTTTCAATTAGACTACTTGTTTTTTTCTTTATGATTTTTTACCTTCCCCTGTTGTTTTCTCTCACAACTCCTCAAGCTTCTGATGAATTCGTCTTAAGAATTCTACCTGTATTTTTAATGGTACCTTCCCCCTCCCCCTTTAAAGACTTGATGACAACTCAGCAATATTTTTCTGCTGAATGAAAACTGTGCAGCAGGGCCAGATCCAGGCTACACCTTGATTCCTTAAAACACAGGCACCTGTACCTCTTGGAGGAGGGCAAAGGTTGTACAGAAGGTTACAGAGAGAGGTGGTTATGCACAAGAGGAAGCCTGGACCAAAGAACAGCAGTTGCAACCAAAATAAAGGCTGAATAGGAACACTAGAGGTACGTGGTACTGGAGTCCCAGCAACAAGTATGAGGAGAAGGAAGTCATTGAAGCACCTCCCTCCCCTACAAGTTAAGAGATGGTGCTGAGGACCTGCTCTTCCAGGAGCCAAAACATTGGCAGGTATAGGCCAAACTGCCAGAACCAATATGAGCAGGAAGAGAGGCAGGAGCAGTATGAGGAGAGGACCAGGTAGGACATGGCTACAGAGAGCAGAGTAGCACAGGGCTGACAAGAACTGCCTGCAGCCAGTGGTGAGCACACAACTACCAAGCTGCCAGAGAAGTAAGGAGCTGCTCACAAAGAAACTGTGCCACTGGATCCACTCAGCATCATGAAGGCTTTGCCCTCAAGGAGGCAAAAACATCCCAGGAGAGAACACAGCCCAATGTCGAGGGCAGTGTAGAGGGAAGTAGAAGCTGGGCTGCAATGGATAGGGAAGAGAATGCCAGCCCTTGCTCCTCAGAGAAAGCAAAGAGCCACAGCTCCATAGCTGCTTGCTTGGGGCAAGAGGGATCCTAGAGCAGCACATCATGCCATCTAATGTGTGACTTAGAAAGACTGCTAGACACAACACAGCCTGAGATAGGAAAACCTGAAGAAAGAGGAAGGAAGGGTTATTAAGACAAATGTGGGWTTTGGCTTTGACTCAAGGACTTCCCTTTTCATCTAAAGGTCTTCCTCATTGCTACTGTCTGCAGGGTCGCTCTTTGAACACCACTAGCTGTACTGGCTAACCCTCCAGGGGCTGCAAGGGCAGCCAAGACACACAGCATGGCTATACAGCTCTCCCCATACAGCTCCGCAGGGCCCTGAGACCCACTGCTGCTGCTCCAGTGTGCCTCAGCAGTCACCAGGCAACAGCTTCCCAGGGCACGAGGTAGCTACTGGATGCACAGCAGGAGCAAGGAGATGACTATGGCCACTAAGCACACTCCAGGGGGTGTGTATGCATGCAAGCAGGTCATGTGAATGCAGTCCTACAGAAATCATTTCATTGCTTAGTCTTTCCAAACCACAGCTTTTAAATAAATTTGCATCCTGCTCAAGCAAGGCTGCAGCCTAAAGCTTCGGGGGCGGGGGGGGGGAAACACACACAACCCAGCACCCAGAACTTAGGTTAAGTTCAAATTTTCCATTAGAAGGGAGGAGGGGATGCAGGGGAGGGGAAAGAACCCCCCCCCCATACACCCCCCCTCCCACAGTGACAGAACATTCAGCTTAACCTGTCTAAGCAGATTTTTCTAGCTGAAGAAAAGTTTTTTTTTCTGGTTCAGAATAACAAGAGGTCAGAATGATCCTGGGTTGAAACCATAATACTTGGTCTTGCACATAAAAGCATTATTAGTACATAAACATTGCATAGAATGGGTTATGAAAACAGTGCACCCACATTTGATCTTTCCAAGTACAGTTTCACAGCTTTCTAGGTTGAGATTCTGCAAGCAAGCTGACAGAATAAGTCATGGGGCAATACTACGTCTTCAAATATCTGTACTGCCACGTACAGAAACCACAGCAATCAACTGCAAAGYACACCAGCTACAGCTGTCCAGAAATACCACCACACAGTGCTGGAGGAAAGGAGAAATATAAGCACTGACGAAGCAGTGTTCATGGCAATAGGACTTTATTCAATGTTTTTATTTTCATGCAAAAATAAAAGATTAAAATTGTAAATATTCTGTATGCTAGGGAAAATAAACCAATATGACATACAGAGAGAAAAGATATTTCTTCGCTTCTTCTCAGTTTTTGAAGATGCAAGATGTGCCACATGCAGGTTTTGTCCCAGGTGGGGAATGCCAAACTGCTGAGCTGGTGCGTTTAAAATATCGAGGTTTGTTCTTGCCAAAAATATCCTCCAGTTTAGGGCTTGCAATTAACCCAAAGAGCTGGTCAATGTTCACTGGGTGATAGTATTGGTGTAAAATAGCTTGATTAAGCTGAGATCCTATAAGAACAATCACATCAGGGAAGCAGACCCATAAGTAAGTTCAGTGCTTTGCTTAAAGGATCCTTTCCCTTAAAACTCCCAGAACTGTTACTCCTCTCCTTCCATGCCTAAAAACTGTTAAAAATCTGTGTAGAAAGCGAGATTAATTCARTTTTTCTGCTGATTGCGAAGCTTTGCACATCTTTACACAGAACTTGTATCCATCCTCAGGCTACCAACAGTGCTTGTTTTCAAGTCACTCTTCACACTAGAAGTATCCTAAACCCAACAACCCTATCTTGGTTTCCTTCAGGAGAAGGGGCTGCTTCATTGCAGTGAGCTTCCACTCTCCTTTTCACACTCTTGGATCCAGACATGGGCCCAGAGGACTTTGGTTCAACTTCAACACAACAGCACATGCAAGAAAACAGCTCCAAGCCCCTCATCACTGAAAGCCACTGAATACTTGCACACTCTAAGGCTGCACTTTAGGGAAGCCGAAATTGTACTGAGCAAATCTGGAAAGCTCCAGCTGCCTAAGGGAAAAATTAAACTAAGCAGAACCAAACTCTGTACCTACCATCAGCCCAGGCAGGGACAGGCTTCCGGGGTTCATTCTCATCATCTGTGGAGTCGTCACTGTTCAGATCCATCCCGTAATTATTTTCACTTACTTTAGGGGACCTAGATCCCTTTGGTGGCCCTAAGCAGGATGTGGAGATAGATTTCTGAAACCACAGGAAAAAAGAAAAAAAAAAATCAAAAAACATTCATTAGAACCAAAAGCCCCAGCTTGCTGTCCTAGACAGGAGAGCTGCAACCCCGCCTGTGCAGTCTGACCCCTTGTGGGCACCTCAAAGCTTTGGCAACAGCAGACAAGTAGACTGTATTAAGATCCCAGTTTTTATAGAAAGAGACTGCTAAGGTATCTAGGCAATGCCCGTACATGGAAAAGGAATCATGAGTCAGAGGTAAATTCCCAGAGCTATATGCTGGGCAATGAACCTTACTCTAGAGAGAAGGTGGCCAAAAACAAGCTGACGGCAGACTTATTAGAGCAGATGCATCACATTCGCACTCTTTTTCATCCCTATCTCAAAAACAGAACGAGAAAGGTCAACACTTGTGCATGGAATAAATGTAATATTCCCACTTGACAGATAATTTGGATTGAGATTCCTAGTAAAACCGAGCAGTACTCAAATCTTTTTGGCCCTTTTGCTGATCCCTGCTTTGAAACCACAGCCCCCTGAAAGCCAAGCAGCAGTGCAAGACTCTGTACCACGGTAGGGACTGCAAACAGCAAAATCAAAACAGCTGCTTGCCTATCATGCAACTTTCAAGCTGCAAGGAAAAGCCTGTCACTACCTTGTCATGAAAAAGCCATGGCTCCATTTCCTTTGAAACTGCAGGTCAGAACAGTACAAGACAAAGCTCAGAAGGGACCTCCTGGATTTGTAGTGGGGAACAAGGATGCCTAGATTTCCTGATAGCCATCTGCAGTATAGAAGTACTTAGAGGTGCTGAATAGAGGACAGACCAGGAAGGCAATCCTAATTCTATGCGGTTCTTAGCATTCAATCTAAGTACAGGAATAAGGGAACACAGAAGTATAGCCACATTTATACATAAGCAAAGAACTCATTTTTTTTGAGGAAATGCCCAAGATATATCTCTAGGTGCTCCACTTTTTCATGCTTGGGTCCCCTGCTCAAGCTTTTCCACAGGTTTCATGATACGTCTGGTTTTCTTTCACTAAAGCTTGGACATAAGTCACAGAATGCAGAACTCCAGCAGTAAGTGCCAGTCAGCCCCAGGGTAAGAGAGTCCAGGAAGGGGAGTCTGACAAAGGCAGTTTGGTTCTTTCTCAGGGCTGTTTGGTTGTTTATGCAGCCTCTCTCTCACCCTTCTAATTTTCATGTCTGAGTGACTCCAATTCAAACTTCTTTCTGGAGATACAAGGAGCTAAAGAGACAGATTTCACAGGGAGGCTGTGGTCAGTGTTGCTACTGTGCTACTACCGGTGCCATAGGCTAACCTGGACACCTCATGATGTGCTGCCATCATGTGGCAATTTCCTAACATCTTTTCGAAGATAAAGCACTTGCTTTTCCTTCAGGTTCCCCTGTATCGAGCACTCAGCCAAACACCTAAAAAGGACTTCCCTGTCCTTACTCTGCACAGGCTGACATTAAAACTCCAACACCCTACACTAGACAATTTAATCTCCTGCTCTTTTCCTCCATCACCGCCTATTAATAAGTCTGCAGGCTGACACCAAAGCACAGAGGCCAGTTAGGCACCACACATCCATTTTATTTGAGGGTTCTGCTGGAACTCAGGCTCACCTTTACTGTTTTGCTCAGCCATGTGCTAGAAGCAGTAGTCACTGATTCTGGTTGCTTGCCTTTTTTCTCCTCTCCCGTCTGCTGTTGAGACTCCTGCAGACTGATTTCCTCCTGTTAAGATGCAAGAACCAAGCCATTCTTCATGCATGTTCACTTACAGAAAATAACCAGATTCTCCCTCTGGAACTGAGTCATTATCTGGGGCTCCTTGCACAAAATTCTGTCACTCTTCTTTTACAGGAAGATCTTGAGAATTTTGTTTAATAAAATAAAATAAAAAAAAATCTTCCATAGGAAGAAGAATTGCACAAAGGGACTCTTATCTTCCCTCAGATTTATCACTAAAGTTTCCAGAACCCATACTCACCTTTACCACTTTGAGCCGTGTATTAGAAGACATGGCAATCAATTCTGATTGCTTGCCTCTCTTCTCCTGACCAAGCAGCTGCTGCAGTTCTTTTGGGCTCTCTTCTTCCTATTAAAGAGCAAAGTTTTTCACTCTATAAACTCCTTTTTCACCCAAACCACTTTACCCAAGAGTTTCTTCTTCCACTCTTCTCAGCAGGGGAAGGCAGTGCATAGCTAACAGAAGAACCAGAGCTTCAGTCACTTTGAATTAGATTCAGCTTCTCTTATCTGGAAGAGCTTTGTCATCTCTCACGCCAGTCCAGTTGCTGGCAGCATATGAGGGATTCAGACCTTTATTAAAATTAAATAGGAAGAAATACATATTTGAAAGTCATTGGTCTAGTGAACAAGAGCAGTGAGAACAAATATAGAAGGAAGAACTTAGCAGGGAGAGCATCTGGGAAGCGGACTTTTTAGTAATGAAGAAAGGCAAAAAGAAAGGTTCTGTTAATTTGTTAGGAGTGGAAAGAACACGTACTGTGATATTTTGAGACAAGCAGCTTTGACTAAGCCAGAACATTCTTTCCTAACCTTGTGTAAGTACAAACGAGGTTGTGTGTAGCCATATGATATCTGCAGTTTGTTATGGGGAAATCATGTGATCCCTATACAGTAAATGAATGTAGTAAATGGATAAGGAAATTAGTAAAAGATTTTTAAAACACTGGTGAACGTTTCTTGGAACTGTTCCTCAAAGTGCCATTGTACGGCTGTCATTCATCTTGCTTCTGCAGTACTAAGGCTACAAGGCTGAGAAAGCTCGCCTGTTAAAAAACAATTAATTCTGACTTTAGCAATAGTTAACTCATTCTTGCACAAAAGTCAACTCCTTACAATAACATGTTTAGCTGGTTGTTGAATTCATTATACTCAGTCCTCTAATCAATTTAATAGGTAATTTAAGAACTTTAGACAGTAACACAGCACTTGGATGATTTTTTTTTCCTTCAGGATTGTTGTCCAAGTATACTAGTCCTCACTGGCTTACAAGAGAGAAGTCACTGCAAGACCACTTCAACTCCCCACCTTTATGTTTTTTCCAGTAAACACTGCCAGCTCTAGCTGTAGTGGGGGGGCCTTCTCCTTCCCTTGTTGTTTGTGATCCCTGAGAAACAAAACCATAGTTTAGTCAAGACAAAAATATTCATCATCCACTGCACTCTTAGCTTCTTACTTCAGCACCCCAAACCTTTGGTAAAGCTGAAGGTTCACACCAGTCTCCCAGTTTCAGCACCATTAATCATATCTACTGCTTTGCCATGCCTTTTGCCAAGTTCCCTCCTCTAGGGCAGGATCAGGCTAAGCCATACCTCTCCTTCACTTGTTCCACCTGGCGCTGCTCTACAAGATTCTTTAGTTCTAAGACTTTCTTCCCCCTTTCTTTCACTTCATCCTCTCTCCTTTTCTGCAGTAGTTCCTGCTGCTCAAATTCATCTTCCTCCTGAAAGAAAGAAAATCCTTGTAACCTTCCAACTCAAACAGGGAAAGACAGGAAGAGATGAGGCAAGTGATTTGAGACTGCCTGTACTTGTTAAATCCCATCTTTACCTTTCATGGCTGCCCACCAGTTGGGTAGCCTTCCCCTTCTGCCCCCATAGCTACCTCCGTACAAGACCCGCTCACCCGACTTGCTAGACAGAGATCTTGCATCACTGATGCTCTCATTCCCCCAAATCCCTGCAACTCCTGACAGCAGTGCATCTTCCTCCCACAAAGCAGAACAGTGCACAGATTCCCTGCTACTACTTCCCTTTCCTGCATGCAGGAAAGACCTGGTGTTGCTCTTACCATCCTCAGTGCTTTCTGTTTCCGTGCATCAGCTTCTCCAGCCTTCTTTGACAGTTTTTTCTTACTCCTTTCCTCTACCACTTTCTCTTCTCGCACTTGAGAGGGGCGTACCTGAGAAAGCCAAACAGCTCTGCTCCACAGCCCCCACAGGCACATGTTACAGCCTTTTCCACAAGGGGGAACTGGAAGATCTTACGAAGTTTGAGGCTTGTGGTCTTAATTGGGTCTTAATCAGACTGAGAGCCCAACACCCACCAAAAGGTATACAGCCATTGGTGGATTTAGCACCAGCCTCATGCAACAAGTCAACCACTTACTACAGATCACATGAAGAGGAGCCCATCACCTAGAGTGACTGGAGAAAAGAGCACAGAGACAATTACACAGCCTCAAAATACACGCTCCAACCTTTTAAGTGATTCTCTGCAGAACTGGGGGTTCTAGCAAAACCCTTGTTTCCATTTGGCCTACAGTGCTGCTCTGACTGAACTAAGCTGCACTATGAATGAAGAATACAAAAGCTGTCCAAGTCACAGAGACAAGGCTCATTTACCTGAGCTGTCTGTCCCAGTTAAAGCATTAGTACATGCACAGCAGTGGATTAGTCAGGGTTATGCATGCTTCTGACCGCTCAGGTTTTAGGAAAGGCTAAAAGGAGCACCAGTTTCTTCATTTTCTTAAAGTTGACCCTTCCAAAGGTCACTTCAGTCCATTCCCCAAATGGGCAAAAGCTTGAGCCCATCAATTTTCGTCCTTCTTTTGAAGGAGAAGAGACTGTTCACAAGCAGATATCGTACTTCTCTCTAGAACTCATTCCCTCTGCCTTGAGCTAACATCAGTGTTTCAAGCTGCTACCAGGACTCCAGGTCAGTCACAGCCTCCCTCAGTCCTGGAGAACCTGCACTGGTATACAAAAGCAGCAGCAGACATTGTCCACACGCAGTCAGCAATGGCTGATCCCAACATACTCTATACCTACTTGCCCTCAAAACAGGGCAAGGCTTTAAAAGGCAACAATACAAACATACACAGCGCCACCAACACGCCTAACAGTCAGGAGCATCCCTTAGTTGCCTGGTAGCTGTTGTTTCCTGCCATGCTTCTGCAACCCTCTACAAGCGTGATGGCATTGCTGCATGGCTATTGCTTTGTGCAAATGACTCACTCGCTCTAAGCATGTTGTGGCCAAATAATGCTGCCTCACCTGCAATGCCTGTTCACAGTACACAGACGAGGAATGCTGCCGCATTCCTTGAATGCAGAGCACCATAAACATTGCATATCAGAACAAGAATATTTAGAGCCAGTGCAGAGGCTTGAGAACATACAGCTTACTGAGCAGAAGATTTCAAGAGTCTGTTTTAGATGCACACTTACCCACCACCTGATTAGTCACCGTCAGCAGCAACCCTGCGCTTGCACTTATTATGCTTATGACAAACTAGTGGCCAGTTCGCACCCTTTCAGTTTCTCAGCTCACCAGGAGACATCATTGTCCCAACTGGTCTGAAGCTTGGTCAGACTTCTTACCTTTTCATCATTCTGTAAAATCCTCTGTTCCATCCGCTTTTTCTTCTCTTCTTCCATTTGTTCCACCCGCTCCCGAGCCTGCAATGCCTTCTTTAGACGCTCTTCCCTCTTCCTGGGCAATATATGCACAAGAGGGGYCTCTTAGCTTTGTCTGCTCTGTCAGAGAGGATGATGCAGGGTACAAGGACTTGCCATGGTAACTGGGGCTCATGGCTCATTCTCTAGCATGGTAGCTTTCCAGTTCCACATGGAAACTATTGTTTTGCTTGACTTGCTTTGATTGACCTAAGCTCACATCTGAACTAATTTCAGACATCAGCAGATGCTTTGCACTGATGCAGTTCTTTCTGCAGCTAGCCATGAGCAGCAGTGCCCAGGGAACATCACYTGCAGAATGGTCCTTCCAAGTGGGAGGCAGAGAAGACAGTATAATTGTGCTGTCTGCCTAGCAGGAAAGGCCTCCAACACAATTTTGTGCTAAACAAGGGAGGGAGCAAGAGGTAAGAGACCCAACTCACTGTTTCATTTCTGCTTGCCGTCGTCTCTTYTCCTCCTCCACTTTCTTTTTCCTCTGCTCCTCAGCCTCCTGCTTCTTCCTGAGGCTTTCCAGTCTTTGCCGCTCCCTCTCCTGGAGGGAGATGAATTCAGACTATATCAATTRCTGGGGCCTGTTTCTACCCTCAGGCTGCATGTGCACAGGCAACTAGAGGTTAGGCAGTCTGCTAAACAAAGAAGTCACTGTCAAAGCTGTGATCACCCACTCATTAGAATGGGAAGTGAGTATCAGGGAAGAGACAATGCAGGTCTGGCAACAATGCTTATTCCGCTACATCGTCCGCCTAGAGCAGAAGAATCATCTAGTTTGGGAGGGAAACAACTCAGCCCTTCAGCATCACCTACTGTAGAGAATCTGTTCAGGCAAGGAAATAGCTAGCACAGCACTGCAATACATGACCTGTAGCAAACATTTCCTGCATGGGACAGTGCTACATATACCAGCAGTGGGGAGAATGGGAGAAGGTGCCCAGCACAGAGTCCTGTGCTTAAAGATCGAAAGGTTTGTTAGCAGTTCCCAGTCCCAGCAAAACACCCGCAAAGAGATCGTGCCACCTCACCACCTGGCCAGTTTACATTCTTGTGGAGAGAACAGGAGGGCTCCACGGATGCCAGTGCAAGGGGGAAGAGCTACCAGTGCCTGTAACACAAGAAGTGGAGCCATTACCCTTAACCTTGGGGCTGGAAAATTGTATCTTTACTTACAACAAAGTCTCCCTGTAGAGAGTGAGAGAAAAAAAAAGATGATTAAGGCCTTGGAAACAGTACTGCAGTACTAGTCCCTCCTTCATAGTGCACCAACCTCATTTGCAGTAGTTCCTCACCAGCATGTGGATAGGAACCCCCAGATACCACACTGCCTGTATCCCAGCCCTGCAGCAGCAGCCAATTACACTGCACAAAAGAGCAGATTCCCACYGTGCAAAGATGAGCTTTGCATTTTCCTCAGGGTTCAACAGTACCACAACACAATGTTTTTGCTGACCACAGACAGACCAGTTGAGATTTCTCTGCATCTGAGAAAGATTTGAGGATTCATGCTAAAAAACAGGTAAGTGTTTGTAGATCAACTAACCTCCCTCCCTGGGGAGGCTGAAGTAGGACTTGTGAAGCCAATTTGTTATTAGGAGCTGCACCAATCCACAGTAGCAGACAAATAACATATTTATACATCCAAGTAATCAGTTTCTCTTTCCACTCCCCAAAACTTGATGCCTGCCCCCACTCCTGCCCTGCAACGGAAGGTAGGACTCTGATGCACCTTAAGATCAGGTCGAGTGGGAGTGTTGCGTTTGATGAAATTCCTTATGACACCCCCACGTCCTGTGGATCCTGGACTTGTGAGTAGCTGGTTTCTCTGCACAGCCTGCAGGAAGTTTTTCAATGGGCGAACCACCTAAGGGGAAAAGACAGAGGAAAGTCAGTACCTGCCAGGAAAAGGGTGGCAAAAGAGGACTACGGCACCCACTCACCTTGCTAGCTGGAGAGGCAGAAGATACAGTCTGGTTTGCAGAATTCACGTGCTTGTCCTCCAAAGGGGAAAGGGCACGACCCCCTGGCTGTTGCCTGTCCCACGTAACACCCATTGCTTGCTTACAGCTTCTCGTCCTGATGGCATTAGGAAGAGGCATGTTAGGTGGCCATCACCAGCCTAAGCAAATACTTTCCCTAGTCTTGCCAAAAATCATTTCCTTCCACAGCTCACTCTGCCTGGTTGCTACCTTCAGAGGACTGGGGCCTCCTGCAAACTTATCAGCCAAGTCTGTGACAAATYGTCCACTCAGAACTGAGGAGAGGAAAGGCACGCGACAACTCAGCCAAGGAAAACCCAAGCTTCAGAGCAGTAATACACTAYACCACTCCTGCTCTCTCATTCTCCACTCCAGTTGTCAGCAAGAGGTCTTTGTTACAGCTGGTATTGACAACAAGATGGACATAACCCACCTAGGCTAGACAGCCTAACACACATCAATGACAGTGTTTCATTTGCTTTACAGATGCTTCAGATCCATGYCAGAACCAACTTCACTTGCATCCCCCAGCTCCAGGGAAAAAAAAAACAGGGGACACTGCTTCACTGTACGGCCTGGGCTCAATTTGGCTGCAATTTGGAGGAAGGCTGCCCAGCTTGACCCATTACATGATACTGAGCATCCACATGAGAACAGAAGTTACTGCTACTCCCCTTCCTGCCCACCACCTGCAGCAAATTCACCCTGGCAAAACCAAAGAGAAGAAACAGAGGATAAAGCTAAAAGTAGCTGAAATCTCACATAAAATATGCATAACATATGCAGTGAGGAAGTCAGGTATTCCAGATACTTGCACCACATAAACAGATTTGTCACCTACTGGTGCTGCCTTCTAGAACTACTCCCAGACCACCCCCTTAAGTACCACCCAGCAAACTCACAGCTTAGATGAGAGTTAACAGTGCTATCTTAGTCAACTTTGTTTTGTGCATTATCTGCACAAAACAACGTGTCTWCTCTCCAAGCCAGACCCAAGTCCTAGTCCTGAACAGTGCTCAAGAAACCATAATGGAGTCCCCAAATACTATTAGGATTTGAGCAGGTAGATTTCAAAACTACATGGATGGAGAGGAAAAAGCCCACAAATCTTTCAACCAAGTTACTTAGAAAGCCAGGTCTAAGTCCTTCCAGGCCACTCCCACTCATTCCTTCTCCCTGCAAATGCCTCATACCAGACATGTAAGGGCTTCTCCTGGAACTCAGCACTGCGGTGTTGCTCTTGGTTCTCCTTTTGGGGTTCGCTATTCATATTTACACAGCTTTCTGGGGGTGGGAGGCGAGGGGGGAAGGAAAAAAAAAAAARAGTAGTTAGCACCATATGCAGGCATCTCGCTGCAAGAGTCTGACTTATCTCCAGCTCTCATGTACTGAGAGCCTCACTGAATAAAAACTGTACTGGGAAATAAGAAACCCAGACGACTACCTTGTATGCCAGTGCTGTGTACATACCTTGCATGCATCCTTCTGAATAGGCACAACTTGTCTCACCAAAAGGACTCTAGCTACTCTTTTCTCTACTCCAGCTACAGCTTTTTAAGGGATTATGCAATTTCCACAGGGAAAAAAACAAAAAGCTTGAAGACCTCTATCTCTTTGCTTTGAGGGACATCAAATAAAAAGGACCTGTAATCCCTTACATGATGTGAACTCAAGGAGGCGAGGGATGTCAAGGTGCTATAACACAACATTCAGCTACCCAGAAGACTTCAGGTTTACCAGTAATCATCTTTAAAAAGATCCCCACTCATTCATTATGCAAATTGATGTCTGACTAAAAAGCATTTATCTCAAGGCTTGGAAATATTTACAAGAGGTCCTTGCTCATAGCATAGGTTTCATGCTCTCTGGAAAACAAGTTTCTCTGAAAAAATAGCCTAGATTGGTCAGAGGTAGTTTTGTTTCCACACAAGTCCTAGATCTGCCCTCAATTCAGTTACCTGTTTGATGCTCAGGGGGAGACAAGTGCTGTGCAGGAGGACTGGCAGCTTGCACACTTTCACATGAAGCAAGGAAGTTTTCAGGAGTCTGAAGGAGAAGGAAACAGGTATTCTTTTAGCATGGTTTCTCCAAAGCAACAAGGCTACCATGGACCTTGCTACCCTGAAAAAGTCAGTCACATCTGACTGTAATCCTGCTGCTAGACCAAGGCCTGCTCCTCTTTCAGAGCTGTGCTGTATATCTGTCAGTTGGCTGACTCATTTCAGTGACAGAGGTCTGTTCATAATGCACCAGCCTCTGCAGGAAAAACGACATTTGCTCAGCACTTCTCACACAGAGCAGGATACTTCACTTTGCTCGACCTGGACTCTGAAGTCAAAGCACCTCAAGGGTAATGGGCAGCTTCTACACACCTTGGAGACAGTGATTTTCTAACTACAAATACTTGAGTCTTAAAAGCAAGATAAGTCCCTTTAGTGTCTCAGCTTATGATACCWCTAGGAACTTTAGATAGCCCTAAGGAACATTCACACCAGCACAAAGAACAAGGTCACTGCAGCACAGCATCCCACTGTATTACCAGGCTGCCTGCGTGTGCACACAGTCCACCCTACTTGCTAAGTGGATGTCAGCTACTGCTACCTGTCCATTCCCATTGCCCCCGACACTTTTGAACCACACCAGAGAGCTGATCAGAGCCAGCCTCTCTGCTGGGTTAATTTTCACCTAAGCTGGTCAAAGATGTTTCTGCCAGCTCAAAGGAAGGGATGTGCTTCTTTGTCTTGGAAGCACTACTGACTTACACTAGCTTGTTGTGTACATAGCCTCACTGGCCCAGCAAAGCACATTAACTTGAACCGTTCTCCTGATTTTTGTAGCTCAAACCAGTCAAGCTAAGAATACACACACAACCAATTACCATGCCCAGCTGATATGCAAAAAGCACACTAAAACCTAAGAACCTGGCCAAGCTTCCTCAAACAGTCCATCTTTAAGAAGCCCTATCAAGGTACAAAAGGTCTATGCCTTCCAGAAGCCAGGGAGCCAACTGGTTGAACTAGCTTTACAAGTGAGAGAGGGGCAAGTGTTGTCCAACTGAGCAGTGCCTTCTTTTAAAATGAAAGGATGTGACAGAATAATCCTTTGGTCACATTTTATGCTTCCATGGCAATGCATTCAACTGCTCAGCAAAAGATGTTAGCTCAGGAACTGGCAGGCAAGAAGATGTACAAAAAGACAGTAAGCGAACTGCTCAAGAACCCAAGACAGACTTACCTTTTCAATCTGAGGGCTCAGTTCCAGCCCAGGTCTGTAAAAAGAAGTACCATTTTAATTATTTCAGTTCCTTGTGAAGCAGAAGAAACACTATTTTGTCCTTGGGGCATCTCTATGAGGACAACAATCAGAAGAGTGAGTTACAGGTAATGAAAGTACAATGGAGCTAGCACACGGGAGCCAAAGCAGTACAGGTAAGTTTAAGTATATCCAGAGAGGCACAAGTCTGTTTCAGCCAGGCCAAACATGAGTGGTGCAGCAAATTTTTCTGATGGACCATTACTGTGCATTGCTGAGCATTACATGAGTGAGTTTTGTCCCCTTCTGCAATGGTTCCATATAGTAGGCAAAACGGATGCTCCATGAGCCTCACACAGAGGGTTTTACCTGTCTACCTTCCAAGTCAGTTTACAGGCTGACCAACCTCCAGTGCCACAGCGCATCCAGAGGCCGGGAACTACCAGCAGTCCCACAACAGAATTCACATTTTGCCAGCCAATACCAGGCATAGTCATTTCKATCAGCTTCCCAGGTCTTCTGGCATACGGCTGGACTCTGCAGTGATCAGCCTCACTGTACTCTGAACAAGGAAGGTCTGTGCCTGACCAACACTAACTTTGAAATATCAACCAGCCCCAAGTGACACCATCACCCAGAACAGTCAATTATAAAACTAGTCCCAGATCTGTAACATAGGAGTGACCCATATAGTTTCCTTGAAGGGTTTTCTGTGGTTTCTTTCTGCCTGCTTTACAAGGTAACCTCACCTCACGCTGCTGGTCACATCATCTTCCACAAATACCTCCATGGAGCTTTGACCTGGGGGAGAAAAGCACAYGCAACATTAACTTGGGGATTTCTTCTGTGTGTGGTAGAGCTCAGTGCCCAGGTCTCTGTGCAGGCTCTGCTTCCAGGGAACGCACTGTCTGCTCATCCCTGCTTTCCACACCAGCCCTGTCACCCTCCCTCACGTGTCACTGTCAAATTGCTGTAGCTTGGGAAGACAGAGAACTGAAAAAGCACCTCCTCTGTCTGCAGACTGCTCCAGCTACACAAGCATGCTCATGCCTGTGTCACGCAGACATCATTTCTAAGTCAACTGACTTCAGCTTCTGCCTCTCCACACAGTTTTATGCAGAGGTTTGGTGGATTTTAGCTGATTTCACTCCCCTCCCCCCCACACACACTCCATAACACCACTTAGCTGAAACTGTTATAACAAATGCCTACAAGCAGTGTGACTCAAAGCTGACAAAACTAAATACCAAAGGCATTAGTGCTTTATTAGAAGCCAGTCTGTCTTCAGAAGCAATGATTTCAGAATGTACAAACAGCAAAACCTCCCAGASGGTGCTGAGGGCAGGGGATATGGATTTCTGAATCTCATTTCCTCAGATGACTGTGCTATTTGGTTCTCAGTCCCACTACTCTTCCATCTTCATGCAAAAAAAACATTTAAGCTCCTTTGCCAACTTCAGCCAAATTTCACCAGGTGGAGATACTCAGTCTCTACAGCTTTTTTTTTAATTAAAGAAAAAGGAGTTGTCAGAAGGCACTCAGATTAAAGCCCCTCACAAGGTAATACAATAGCTTGTTCTGGTCAACCCATTACATGGCCAAACTTCACACATCACTAGAACAAGCCAAACTGCATTTTCCTTCTCACTTTTTTGGTCATCTGTGAATTATATGAGCCAGCCTCCAGTCTCCACCCCCGACTAGGTGTGCCCCTTACTCACTACAGCAAAGCAAGCAAGCACAGCCTGAGACCTGATCTGACAGCCAGTGAGGACCTGAAGATTGCACCTGAACCAGGTGGAAGCCACAAGGCCTTTCGCTGAGGAGACCAGGAGCCAGTGTTAATACAGATGAGCAGCTTCACAGCTGCCTATTCCTCAAAAAGCCTGAAAAGCTGATTTAGCCAAATGAAAATACTCAGCAGCTGAAAGGAACTTACAGCTCGCTCTGCTGGAGGCAGAGGATGATTCTCGAGCTGCTGCCTTCTTTGAAATGGCCCTGCTGATGGATCTCCGGATCATGCTTTCTCTTTTGCTGGCCAGGGAATATTTTTCTGCCAAGGAGGCCCTGTGGCTTTTATGGGGGCCACCCACAAAGCTTCGACGTCCAGAGCAATGGCGCGTTTTGGCTCTCATTGTGGTCATTTTGGTGTTGGAGTCCTGGAAAAGTACTTTTTCTAGGCCTTGAGGAGATCGATCTCCTTGGTCTGTAGCAGGATCTCCATTTCTAGCAGCCTTGGGAGTGGAGGTACTTCCTCTTCTTTTGGGGGTCTCTTCCCCCTCCCTTGCTGTCTGGCCACTAGGGACCACACTGACAGATGACACACGAGGCAGCTCAGTAATTCCAGCCCCTTTGGACTGTTCCCCTGCAACAGTCTTACAGGCCCCATGTTCAGTATCAGCCCCATCTCCCTTCCCTAACTTGACCTGAGGGCAGTCATTACAATCCGTTTTTGCAACTGGAACTTGCTCTTCAGCTGGCCACTTCCCAGTCAGTGCTGCTGGCAGTGCTGGAAGCTCTGCTTTAAAATTGGCTTGAGACCTTACCGCAGGGTTGGGTGCAGACACCTCTTCCCCCAGACTGCTGGAATTCTGGGTTTGCTCTTTGCTGTGACGTTTTTGGGAACCTGGTTTGGAAGACACTAGCTTGATACTGCTTCTCCTTCTGGATAACCTTAGATAAAAACAATAAAGTTATCAAGTGATGCAGAAGTCTCCCATTTCCAAATGATTTTAGAGTAAAAAGCAGACAAACCTAAAAGTGAACCTACTGGCTTCCTCCCTCCATCACTCTCCCTCACAACAACTCTTTTATCACGAGTTAAATGCAGGAGCTCAGTCTTGAGAGCTCCCAAATGTGCTCTGGCAGGTTTAGCTGGAGCAATTTAGAAATTACTGCTCCYCACACCTTGCAAGATATTTTTACTTGATGTTACCACTCTGTACCATAGGACATTTAGTCTTACTGTAACCATGTCCGCTATCAGCCTGGCACACTAGATTTACTCACAAATAAAAGTGGTATCACAYGCACATGAACTGCAGTTGTTGAGATACCAGGACATTCACTGCTCTGTGCAGTGATCCCCAGCCCCAGCTAGGGCAGACRTTAGGGGACAGTAAATTCAGACTGCCACAACTGAATCCACCCTGTTCGCCCCGAGCAAAGTACACACATCACATCCACAAAGGAAAGRATTTCGGACTGAAGATTCCCAGAAACATTTACATATCTCAGTCTCCCCCGATCAATTTTATGTGGAAATCTCCCCTAGGAGCAAGATCCCACCTAGAAACAGCAGGCTAGTCTGCTCTCTAACAGATTGACCAAGGTAAAATACAGATAAGCACGGAGCAGGCAGGGGCCTGGATGCTGAGAGAATATTCACAGCTCTCCTGCAGAGCTTGCAAACAGCTCGGAAAACAGTGATGCTGCAATACATGTAGTATCTGACAGCCCATTCCAGAAGATGACAGCAAGAAAATGTACATGTATGGTTAGGACTCTCTAATAAGTTTCTTAAATTACCTTAATTTATGAGGAAAAAAAAATACTAGGCTCAGTAACTGTCTCTAGCTGTATTGCTTCAGTTAATCCTGATCAACTACAAAGGGGCTTGGGGAACTCTGGCACTGAAATCCTGCTCTCTTGCATTACGTGACTTGTCAAGAAAGGATAGAGCCAGGCACTTGATCAGCTGGACAGACCTCCTCCTCTCCTCCCCCCCCCAAGAATAATTTCAGCACAATCAAGAGAAAGGAAGCCTCCAATGCCAAACAAACTTCGTGATGCCTACATAAAGGGTGGAGATCAGAAAAACAAAACATGATGGATAGTCAACACAAAAGCGCATACCAGGTAGAAAACACGGCTATGAAAACCCACTGCGTCAAAGCCTAGCTAAGCTAATAAGGATTCACAGTCACTGGTGGAAGATCACCAATGAGCAGTGGTTTGTCCTGCAACCAGTATTCAAGCTGATACTCTCTGCCCTCAGTTCAGTCTTGGTCTCTTAAATTTCTCATTCTGACCTCTAGAAAAAAAAAGAGTGACTTAACTGGGAAATCTGAAATTAAAAATGCATTAAAAGATGAACTGGAAAAAAAAAAACAAACAAAAAACCCCAAACATACTGAGCAGAACAGAGCAAGGGAAACAAGAGTGATCTGACCCCTCAGGATACAGCAAAGTGCTGAACTTTAGTATGAACTTCCTGTTAGCGAGTGATTATCCTCCTTTTGGGCATTTTGTCCTATCAGAGGGAGATTTTTTGGAAAACTAGTTTTAAGAGGACAAACACAAGGAAGATTTGTCTTCTTTCAGGGAACAATCCAGCTGCCTACATTTGACTTGGTAAACTAACAGAATGTTTTAAGAGCTCTCCCCACTTGTATTTGCAACATTTTCCTCTCCTGCCCTCCTTAACCACACACATACATGAACTTCCCACGCTTCCTTACTATTCTTGCTCTTCTCTCCATTCTCCATGTCTTGTTTCTGACAATCTYTCAGTTCCAACCCTTCCTGCCCAACTCCTGCGGGTTTTTCACCATGGTTTTCAAAATCTAAGCGCTTTATACACAAATAGTTCACTAGTGCCTGTCAAATCAGTAGGTTTTGGTCACATTACAGCTACTGTCCACGTGTCTACTCTCAGATCACAGTACATGTTTCTCTGAAGAGAAAGTTACCTTAACTAGCTTGCCGCTGACCATGACATGAGCAGACACACAGCTAGCTACCACAAAGCAGTGACATCAGGCAAGTTATTCGGCATCAAAGTCCTCCCTGGTTATACCAGTAATTAAATTCTGCCCAACATCATTTTGCCTTTGCATCCATTTGCAGACAACTGGCTTTGGGAGGGAGAGCTTTCCTCACCTCCCAAAATAAGTAGGTCTTCTACATACTAAGCTTTAGCTTGCTTTCTAGTGATTGATATGGTGGAGTGGACATGGCATTTTTTGTGCCTAATTAGTAACAAGTCCCATTCTCAGGTTCTCAGGCAACAATACAAGATGCAGAGTGTGAAGACCAGAGCAACCCCAGGCCAGAAGGTGTACTGGAAAAAAAGTCAGGTAAACAAACAAACCTCAAAGAAATAAGAAAACAGAAACAAATATTTGCTATTCATTGTTTCTAATGAACAATTCAAAAACAGAAGTGAAGGAAACCAAGTAACTGTCTTCCAAACATTTAGAGAAAACACAGAATGACATCTAGATATATTTATTAACTTGTGAAAATAAATTGGCTTTTGGGAGGGGGTATGGAGATTTACAACTCAATTTTGTTTCATTCTCAAATTAAAAAATTTACTTTTCATTTCCTGTTTGCTGAAGGTAACAGCCATGCAGCAGAGCCAGAGCATGAACTGACCCACGTACCTCCTCCTGGTTGGCTCCTTATTTTCATCTTTGAGAGAAGAGGACTGCCTTTTCTTGGGACGCCTCCTCTGCGATGGTGTTTTGGGCACTAATTCAGGTTCAGCCCCAAAGTTGCTGTTGGGCACACAAACGCACAAAGACAAAATAGCCTCCCCCTGCTCCCCTATCTGCCAACCATGCTACGTGCAAAGTAATGTTCATTCAATGAGGCCAGTTGGGTGAGAAATGAGTGAAGGAGGTGCAACAGCCACCAAGCCCCAAACGAGGTGCACGACACGCAGCTATGCTAAACCATTTGAAAGCCAGCACCTGCTGGGCCTCACACAAGGACCAGGCCACCCTTGCACATGGACTAAGCTCATGGGGGCTGAAAGTGCTGACACCAGAGGGCTTCCTGGGGGAAGAAGGGAGGCCTCCTCAGAGGGCAGCCCACAGGGCCTACCTATCCAGCAGCCTCATGCCCTGYGCCTCAGCCTCCCGCAGCCAGGCCAAGTGCTTGTGCTTGGCATCATGGAGGAACCTGGAGAGCCTCTGTCTGCACACCTCCAGCAGCCGCATGGGACCATCAGCCTCTGCCATGGCCTGCCTGCAGCACAGCAGGGCGGAGGTGGGTGCTGGCAGCCTGGGGCCACGCAGGAGCAGCCAGCAAGAGCCCGCTCCACACCCCTCCCCAGGGCCGGGTGCGAGGGCAGTGCTGATGCACTCCCAGGAGCCCGGCCCCGAGGCTTGGGAGGCCTGAGCCCCACGGCCTCACCCCCACAAGCTGCCCGTTGGGGGCCCCTGCAACGGGGTGGGCCCCCGCGGCACAACTGCCCGCCCCTCCCCGAGGGGTCGCAGCCCCCCGGGCCGCCCGCCCCCTGGGACGCCGCCCGCCCCACCGCGGCGCCCTCGCGCACCCCCGCCGCCCTCCCCACCCCGCGGCCACCACGGCCGGCACCAATCAGAGCGCCCCTCCCCAGGGGGCTCTAATTGGCCAGCTCCCCTGCCCATCACCCCTCCCTTTAAAGCCACGAGCTTAGTTGCCTTCCCGTCCCTGGGCAGTCCCCGCCTCCTCAGCGGGGCCTCCCCCAGGAGCCTAGATTTTGAGCGCTCCGGTGCCTCCCGCCGGCCAATGGGAAGGGCGCGCTCGGGGCGGCTTGCAGGCGATAGGCTGGCGGGGCGGTGACGCGCGGGCCGGGCGTTAGGTTTGAATTCCAGGCGCGCAGCGCGGCAGGAAGGCGGGGCCGGGCGGTTAGGGCCGGCGCGGCGCGGCGAGGAGCTATTGCCGAGGCGATGGCGGCGGCGGCGACAACAACGACAAAGGGCCCGGTGCAGCTGCCGGCGCTGTGTAACTGGCGGCTGGCGGAGTTCCTGCGGCAGGTGGACGACACGGACCTGGTGTGGCTGCGYGAGATCCGCGAGGAGGCGGCCAGGATGTTCAGCAGGTACCTTCCCCCCTCCCATCCCCCCGCTTCCCTCACGCGCCGGWCCGGACCGTTAGGCGCTGTTAGCGGCCTCTCCCCGTCGGGCCTCTACCCTCATCTCTCTTCCCCCCTTTCCCTGCCGCGCAGCCACTACAGCGACGAGCCGGAGCTGATGCCCAAGACGCCGTCGCAGCGGAACCGGCAGAGGAGGAAGCGCCTGTCCGTCCTGCAAGACGAGACCCAGGAGCTGGGCAGGAAGAGGTAAGCCCGGCGCCGCCGGCCGCTGCGCGCTCAGGGAGCGCCCCGGGGTCGTCACCTCCCTCCCCGGGGCTCTTAGAGCGGGAAGGGTCCCCGCCTCCACCGTGGCGGCCTGCCCCTTTTCACTCCCGGAAAGCTGGGGCTAGAGGCCAGGAGCTGGGGAGCAAGCATGAAGTTACTGCTGCTTGGGGTCCAAAAAGTCACAGCTGAAAAGCGGTTTTATGAGAAAGGATAACTTGATTAAAGATATAATACAAAGGCTTATTTCGAAGGAAGCCTAAAGATAGGTGTAAGCTTCTGAAAGCCTGGAAAAGCTTGCTTGAGAAACAAACGTTGCGCAAAGACAGTCGTCTCCCCATAATCTTTTCTCTAATTCTTTTTCTTTTGTACTATTAAAGGTTCAGTTATGTGTTTCATTCCAGAGCTGTTATTAACCTAGTGGTCTAAATGTGTTATAACATCAAGGTTCTCTGTTGAAAATGCACTGTGTAAATATCTTGACTTTTGTCAGTCAGTTTCTTCTTATATGTCTGTATTTTTTCTTTCTCTGGCACTCTTCTTTCCTAAAATGTTATTTTAATTAGTTTTCTGAGTACATTGAACTCTTAAATTGGTTCTCCTACATCTTTSAGTTTTGTTATCCCTGCACATTCCAATTTATCTAAGGGAGTGCTTCAAGCCCTATGCTGTTTCTAGCACATGCTTTACAGAACACTAGTAAATTGCTGTACAGAGGCCTCACAGACATGTGGGCAAACTATTTTTACTTACTGTGTTTTCAGWCAGAAAATAGTGATCTCTAATCTCTAAATGGATAGATACGTAGCTGTTTTGTTAGGAATTTGTGTCTATTCCTGAATCCAGTTCCAGCCTAACATGCTGTTTCTATTGTTAGATTATCTAGACGGCGGAAAAGCAGCATCAAACCAGCACCCTCCAAGCGATATTCTCAAAGACTTCAAAATAAAGAAAACTTAGAACTAATCAGGGCTGTGGCTGAAGAAGTCTCTCCATCTCAGCAACTGACAAGATCCCAGAGGGCAACGCCTGCTAAGTGCTCAGAAGCCCCTGCTGAGTCCCTGCCTTCTATCCAGACAGTAGAAGGGAAAGTTCCTTTAGTAGAAATTAGTGTCAGTGATCGCATCAGTGCTGAGTTACACGTGCAGAAGAGTGTATCTAAATCAGCAGAGAAGGTCTCCACAACCATCCTATTGCACCCAAATGATGCTTCTCCAAAGGAAAGCAGTGCTGCAAAATTGCAGCCTGTGCTTGCAGCCTCTATGTTGGCGGTGCCTCATACCCCTGAGGCAAAAGACACAGGAGAAAGCAGGAGTGCATCTAAGTTGAAGATTGCAAATGCAGCTGATACTACAGTCACTGTAAATGAAGAGCATAAGGTGGAGGAGGTAGATGTCTCTTCTCAGGTACCAGAGCATAATGAGGAGCCTGAGAAGGAGCTTCCCCGATGTATAAGGGATAGTCCAGGGACTCCTACAGGCTCTAGGTTGAGCCGTCGCTCGGTGCGCAGAAGTCTGATGGGTAGGCCTTCCATGATTCGCAGGACCTCGTTGGCAGAGAAATACTCACTAGCCAGCAAAAGGGAAAGTATGATCCGGAAATCTGTCAGCAGGACAATGGTTAAGAGGAAGGCAGCTCAAAAGACATCTGTGTCCTCCAGTCGCATGAACTGTAAGTTTGAATGTTATCTGTTATCAGAAAAGTTTTGCTTTGAGCTATTTGTATTTACTTTGTTGCTTTGCTGCTTTCTACYGCTGAAGAAAAGCTATGTTACACAGCTGATTTTTCCATCTAGGTAGAGTGGGTGATCTTCCTAGGTTAGACAAACATTCAGATAAATGTGCGTTCAAGTGGCTTTCTAGAAACCTAGCTGTATAGAGAAACCTTTGATGTATTAACTGTGCTAGCTAATAACTTACAGCCTACAAATTTGGCCTTGTTTATCACATGGGAGAATAGCTTAAGGCCTTCTAAGTGTCTTCAGTGGCTGCTTGTCAAGTTAAAGAGGAAGCCAATGGATGGGGCTCTTAAGCRGYTSCTRSYAGSARCYGCTTCTTAAGAGGGGTATAGGCTCTCACAAAAGCTTGTGTGTTTTCTGGGAAACAAGGTGGCTATTTTTTTTTTTAATCTACTGCTCTTTAAACAGAATCTGCTCATAGCTCTAGAACTCCAGTTTTGAGAAGAAAATTTTGAGGCTGAACTCTGTAAATCTATTACAAAAGTTTGGAAGACCATTTTAAGTTACAGTAGAGACATTTCTGTGAAGAATGTAAACTGATTTAAATGTTCTAAATGTTCTTGCTGCTAGAATGTGATCATTGAATTTACTGCAAGAAAACAAAGTGATGGCATCATTTCTATTGAGCTGAGCAGCAGACAAAAAACAAGTGGCTATTAAGTGATGAATAAATAAATGACTCCTGAAATGCAGATGATGCAAGAGAGGCTTCCCTGTGTGGTTCAGGGTGTCAGAAGTTCCGGAGAGATTGGCTGTTTTGCACAGCATACTTGGTTCAAAGGATAGTAGTTGAAAGAATGTTGCTGTAATGTTTTATTCTACAGTGTTCTTGTTGTGTAGGATTTGTATAAAACTCAGTATAAAACTGAAGCGYCTTGAAATATTATACTTGTACAGCAAAAACTGGATATGTTTAGACAAACACTTTAACATTTTTCTTCATACCAACTCAACCAACTGTTCTGTCGGAATGATTTTCCAGAAACACAATACTGTGCTCCCTGTGGCTTTCCCTGTGTTGGTAACAGGGTAATGCAAGAGCTCTGTGTTAGCTTCTGACTCTGCTCTGCGGGTTCCCTAAGTAAAAATGAAATTGTAGGAATGGTGTTCTCAGCTGTAGTTTAGATGAAGTGGCACAGAAGTTTTTTATCTTATGTGGTCTAAATAAGTTTTCATCATCAGGATCTGGATTATCTGAGAGGCTTAAGGAAGGTTTTATTCCTTCCCTCTGTTAGCAAAACCTGAGAAGACTTTTCTGCACAGTTTGAAGTACTGGATGTAAGGAGAATAACTGATGTTTTTCAGGCAGCTCCAGTCAAGCTGGTTAATGTCTGAAGGTCCAAAGCGTGTGGCTGTTGCATAGGTATTAAGCAATTCCACAGACCTCTGTTGTCTCTGCTTCAGACTGCACTGGATGTGGGTACAACAYGGGTGTTTGTATTTTTGTAAATTCTCAAATGGAAGTATGGGAGCCCTGATGCAGCACGCTCCATATTCTCACAGTGACTGCAATGTCTACGCTTCTCTAATATGGAGGCTACATCTCCTCCTTAATAGTGGTTTACAGTCTTTGTTGATACTTCAAAGCTAGATAGCATTGAGGTAGCTGGAATACTTAGCAGGAAGCAGCACTCTGACTGTAAATAATGCTTGTGTTTGGATATGGTCCTACAAAATGAATCTGAGCCCCAGACTTGTCAGTCTTAATGTAAGCACATGAAATTTCACTTTGAACTCATCTGTAATTGCAGGCAATGTTTTTTCTACTGCCACCTAAGTTGCCCTTGCTTGAAGCAGCACGCTTCTGAATTGCAGGGCAGTAACACAGGAGGCAGAGCAAATGCCTCTACAAAGTCTTAAATGAGTCCTAGCTTGTACTTGTGTATTATAGTTTTGGCTTTTCTTTCCATTCAGGTCCTAGGTCTGGAGAAGTGCCAGTGGATGAAGAAACAGTTTTCAAAACTGGGTGAGGCTACCTAAAGAGATTCCTTTAGCCTTGATATCATGGTTGGAGACKTTTTCAGTGGCATTTTTGATTAAAAAATGCACTGTTTGCAGATAACTATTAAACATGGCTGCCTTCTTTCCTTTTTTTTGTAGACCTCACTCTGGACCTTGTACCCCCTCAAAGTTGGTAAGATTTGAGCAGATGTTAAAAATATTTCTGTTTGTGTGAACTTGTGACTGAAATGTGTTAAGTACATCTGTTTRTTGGGGGATTAGGAGGACTCTAACACAGCCAAGTTCAGTCAACATGGTTGTATAAAGAAATGAATAAATTGAATAAAGAAAGCTTAGAGCAGTTGAATACATACATGAGCCTATTTATAGCCTATCTGCTTCCATAGACAGACTAGAGATAAAGTTTGATATTGTCAAGTCAATCACAATGTTCCAAAATCAGTATGTGATCACAATGTTCCCAAAATCAGTAAAACAAAATCGAGAAAAGTTTTATCTGGGAGAATGAATGAGCACGTGTGACTTGAGGCTTATTTTGGATGCAAGTTGAGTTATCCTGTCAGTATCATGTTATAATCTGAGATGCTGCAAAGTGAAGGCTAGCTGAAATTAGAAAATAGTATTCTCTTTTTTCATCTTATGTAACAGCACCAAATTCAGACCTTTGTATTGCTGGTATTCAGAATAGGGGCCTGCTTTCTGGCTCTTGCTGGAGACAAACTCTATTCAATGTGGAATCTTTATCCATGCGGATAAATAATATTGAAATTTAAAAAAGGACTTTGGTTGTGCAGAGTTTGGACACTATTACTATTTTGGTATTTTAAAAGCTTCTTTTGACGTTTTCATTGGCTCTGCAAATTATATGAAGCTCGTCAGTTTGTGTTATGGTGACCACAGAAATCTGCAAATATCGTTCAAGTCAAAACATCTTCCTTCAGAATTCTCACTGGCCTCATGAGGAAGAAATCCTAGGATTTTGTGCAGAATCACATGAATTCAGTCTTTGGTTATTGAAAGTGATGGAGCTCTATGCTGGAGCGTAGATGGAGCATCATATGCTCTATGATGAAGCTCTGCTGCTTCAATAAGGAAGGACAGGCTTATACATACTTTTTTAGCTGTGCTTTTCTACCATCTCTGAAAGTTCAAATAAGTGCGGTTCTTCTATTGGCCATGGATGATTTTAGCTTGTCTGAGTTACAGCTGTGGAAAAGCTTGAAGTGAAAACGTTAAGTGGGAGGGGAAATCTGCTTTGCAGATATGTGAATAGGACTAATCTTTTGTTTGTACATCCTCAGGCATTTGTAAATGCAATTTTTCTAGTCTGCGTGATGTATTTGATCTGTTGTTGACCTTCATGTTGTATTTCTGTGCCACTGCTGTTGGTAGTAAAATCTTATAACCCACCTKGTTATTAGCCTTGGCCACTAGGTTACCTTATCCACTCTATCGGCATTTTTCTCAGCAAACCAAACATGGTTTAGTTCCTGCCAAAGACTACTTTTGGGAATTGAGTAATTTGAAAATGCAGTGACTCAGCAACTTCTTCAAAACAGAAAATGTTTGTGTCCATAGGAACAGATAAAGATAATACCTGTATACATGCTGTTACCAGATTTTTCTCAGGTCTGATATCTGAGTTTTTCAGATCATATGCTTTTGTTTGCCTAYAGATCCTTTCTACTATTATGTTATACTTAGTATGAGACTCTGTACTTTGGATGAGACTGCTTTCTTAGAGAAGGCAAAAAGAAGTGTGGAAACTTTCCACCTTATTTGTGGCTGCCAGCCTACCTGCTGTCCAAGGTCAGGTGGAGGGGCAGGTCTTGATACTTACAGTGGAAGTGATGCTTTTATTGCTAGCAAAGTGCAGGTTTCAAAAGCCTTTGYCGGCTTCCCATAGGCATATAAAACCATTATTACAACTAAAGTAATTTCATACCAGTTTAAGTGCACAGAAGCAAAATAGCAGCACATATTACATTAGTAACAGAAGTAGATAAATCAAGGACATGAGCTGTTTGTAGTCACTGTCTCTCTGCTTGTCTGTTTGTCCTTGCTAAGTAAAATGAGCTGTGTCTGATTCTTTGCCTGGACTCCAGCAACCAYAAACTGATAACCATCTTGGAAAGCTTTGTCCTTAATGGCTTATGAGTTTGCTTGTTCAGTTGGAGTAGCAAATCCCACAGTGTGCATTCATGCTCCATGTTAAAGTCTGTGCTTCTAGTGATGACATGACAGCAAGGAGTTTAGTAAGGYGGTGTCCTGAAATATCTTTCACAGCTGGAGCTAAGGACTTAAGTCTAGGTGCTGGTACCACTACTTTCTAGTATGTATTCCCTTGCAATATTGCAAACTGTCTAAATCAGTATGACATCATGGTTTGAAACAGTAAGTGGCTGTTTCTGTGTGAGAATTGTGCTAAAACCTATTTGCTTTTTCTACAGAATCTCCAAAGTCCAAGAATGTCACTTCACACTCAAAATCTCAGCAGAAATGAACAGCTGGAGGAGACTAACAACAAAGGTAACTTCCAGAGGCTTCTTTCAAGCAGAAATTTAAATGAAGTCATGGCTTTGTTGGGAGACCAGGAAATCTGAAAGATTAGCTATTTTGTTTGAGAGCCTGATCAGGTTAAAAATKAAAGACTAATCTGATCTTTGACAAGCAAAAATTTCTTTCAAGAGGTTAAGAACTGGAAGTTCTGTGCTGGAGTTGTCTTTTCTGCCCAGGGAAATGCGTAGAAATAGGCTGTGATGTAATAAGGGTGGAGGGATATGTTAGCAAGTTCCTGGAAGGGGTAGTTGAATGCAGAAGCAGGCAGTTGCTCTGAAGCTTTGCAGAGCATCACAGCATTGTATTAATGCAAACTGCATAACAGATGATTTCAGACAGCTTTACTTTATGCTTTGAATGATGCTGTGTGGTTACTTGCTGAAAGCAAATAAGGTCCTGCTGTGCATAATTTGTTAGGCATATTTAGTCAGGAGAGAGAGCTCCTAAGTATGTCTGTACTCAAAACTCTGCCAGAATGGATTTTTTTTTTGGCTAGAACTAACTGAGTAACTATGTTTTCTTTCAGAAAGTAACTTAAATAAGAWTGAAGAAACCCAGGAACCACCCCAGAGTGCCAGGTATATTCATAGAATCATCCAGGTTGGAAGGGGCCTCTGGAGATCTCTAGTCCTGGTCCCTGCTCAAAGTAGGGTCAACACTGAAACATTGTTGAATGGCTTCAATGTTTTGTGACTAAGAAATTTTTGCAATGAGGCTTCTTTGCCTGTAACGAGAAGAGGATTTAATTTGTGTCTTCCTTCATATTAGAAARATTTTCTTTAATAGCTACTTGAGTATACAAAATGAAATTTCTTTTAAACTAGAAAAGTTTGGACAGTGTTTTTTTAAACCTGACTCTGGCACTCAGGAGGGTTTACCACGTATAATGATCTATATTTTTTCCTCGCAGGAGAAAGCCAAGTTACAAAAGAGCTGTGGATCAACGCTATGACAATCAGCAAGCAGAAGATGGAGGGCTTTCTCCTCCAAGAAGAAAGACCCCATCCCCTCCCTGTCCAGCCAGTAAAGTAAGATGCTTGCGTTCCTGATACACTGCACCTAGACCMCTTGCCTATTTAGTCTCCTGAGGATCACTTTGGCATTCTTCTCACAGGTTGTACGTCCTTTCAAAACATTTTTGCACACTGTGCAGAAGAACCAACTCCTTATGACCCCAAGTTCTGTGGGGAGAAATGGTGTAATGAAATCTTTTATCAGGTACAACACTCCTCTCCAAACTGATCCTAAGGTAAGACGAGACTCTTAAGTCATAGCCTCGGAGATGGTGGGTGTCCAAGTTAAAGCACAGATACCAAACAAAATTCACARCCCATAATAAACCAAGGAATAATATACTTAGGAAGCAAACAACCCAGCTAACTCAGCCTTACAGGAAGAAATAGGAACTTGTCCTGAATGGGTTAGTGGAAGGAGTATGCCAACGTTCAAATCTAATAAGCATTGATATCGACGGAGTATTAATTGTTGCAACCAGTTGTTAACAAAGATTAGATAACAGGCCTGTGTTGCTTATAGTGAGGTATGCAATTCCACACTCAAGTTTACAGCATCATGGGGGAAGTTCCTGTACCTAAAGCAGAGTAGTTTCTTGGGCAGATGGAATTTGAGAGGGTCTGGTTCTAGACTTCCAAAGGGAGTTGGTTTCCTTCATGCTCTGTTTATGCAGAAGACATCTTGCAAAAACTAAAGTTTTCTGACTTCTAGCCTGTATGTATTGCTTAAAGGTGTCATATTTTGTCAGCTGTTACTTAATGAGTCTTGCTCTATTCCCTAATGATAAACTTCTCATCTGTTGAAGTGATGAAGGATTTAACTTTTAATGTCAGCAGGAACATGAGTGAGATTAATCTCCATACTGGTGAATGAGCTGATGTGATGAGAGAACTCTTCCGATCAGTGAATCCTTTACTTCTGTTCCATTGAATGTTGTATTTTAGGTTTCATTCCAATGCAGGCAGCTTCCCCTCAGCTGTTTTATCTGAGCACTAAACAAACTAAACAACACTTGAAAAATAAGATATAATTGTTAGTTCTAAATTAGCTAGTTTAGGTACAAATAACAACCAATTTACTGCAATATGGAGCATAGCATAAACTAATCACCTGAATATTTACCCTGCTTATCAGTGATTTTACTTGCTTTGAGCCTAGGGCTGCCATAACTTGGCAATTGCTGTACTCAATCTAACATTGAATTAGTTTGTCTTAATCTGTTTGCTGTGACTTTAGTTCTGGCTGTATCTTGCTCTTCTGATTGATAAATATACTTAGGTTGTGTTAGCTGGATTGTTTGCGAAAATGGGGAAATGCRCTGCATTTCTGTGCAGGTGGTATATGGGGCTGACTGTGTGTCTGAGACAAACTATAAGGACTCTAAATGGTGGTTTACTGTGAGATAAATCTTTGTGGGAAGCAAAGAAGCCAATGGGAATTTTGATTTGAAGTGAGSAAGGTGTTTCCTAGAGTATCATCTCTCCCTATAAATCTACAGGAAATCAGTGGTAATGCTTGGCAGTGATAATACTTTTTTGGTTCTTTTTTTTAAGTCGTGGTGTTGTCTGCAGCCTCTACAGAAACTTCTTGGACTTTAGGAGCTGATGGTTCTATTTCAATTTCCAAGCTCCTCTTGCTCTTAAAGATTAACACTACTGCCTTGTTTTTCATTGCATCTGTTCCCAACTAGGTATGACCACATCATAAGCTACTTGAGCTCTTTCTCAAGCTTGTCCCCTGGTTGTGGCTGTGGTTACAGCTCCTTGGTGTTGTCTCTGTGTCCATAATTACCTGAGCACACTGAGGTAGAAAGAAGCCCTTGCAGTTGGGTATAATCACTTTTTAATCAACCTCAGGAAAAGGAGAGGCAGAAGCTAGAGACACTGAGGAAAAAGCAAGAGGCTGAACAGCTGAGAAAACAGAAATTGGAAGAAGAAAAGAAGCGGCGATTAGAAGAGGCAAAGCTGTGAGTATATGCTTTCTACCTTGTTCATATTGCTCTCTGGGCTTGTAGGTCCTTGCATCTAGGTCACTTGTCTTGCAGAGTCTATACATGCAACAAAAATTCCTGTTAGCTTGCTCTYGCACTGTAAGATGATATTTGTTCTGTTAGTGTCTATCTAGGATGCTACTAAAAAGTTCAACTTTTTCACCTGATTGCCAATTCAGACTTTCGCCTTAAGTCCCCTGTCTCAGATGAAGCTTTAAAAATATTGCTGATATTTAAACTAATGACCTACTTAGTTCRTGGAATTTCATGCTGCCCAAGAGCTTTGTCTTTTTGCTTTATATTTGAGTTCCTTCCACAGACCTTACAACTCATCTAGGCTACATTGATAAAGTTAGGCTGTGTCCTACAGGAAACGYGAAGAGCGTCTGCGCAAAGTGTTACAAGCTCGGGAACGGGCAGAGCAAATGGAGGAAGAGAGGAAAAGGCGCATTGAGCAGAAGATAGCTCTGTTTGATGAAAAGACTGAGAAGGTAAGACCCAGTGTATCTGTAGAGTTCATTGTGGAGAGCAAAGAATCCATTGAGGTAAATCATGCTGTGCTAATGTGCCTTCCAGAAGAGAAGCTGAGGCTGCTGAAATCCAGAGAATGAACTGGAAAATCTTTGAATAAAGATCTTTCCAAAAACCAGGCATTCAGTGAGTTTGAGCTGCTGTATTGGTCTTAGTTACAGCTAATAGCAGATYAATAATTCTGGAAAACAAAGCTTTTAATCTAAATGGGATGTATTTAGGCTGGCTTTGTTTACCTCAAGTTGTTTTCCTGTTTGACTAATAGATGAACGGGTGAAAATAAGCATACTTTCTCCAGAATTCCTTGTATCTGAGGTTTTCAGAAAACTTGCAATAGGGTCATAACAATTGTTCATCTGCCTTCAATTACCTTTATGTGCTTTACTTATTTTATGATTCTTACAACAACATCAGAATACATTTTATTAGGTGTAAAAATAACAGAATCTTAATCCTTCCTGTGGAAATCCAAAGGAAGGCTGTTTCCCTAACTATTACYGTTTAAAAATAATGCACAGGCTCCATTGACTGCGAGTGGCAAAGAAGAAGCCTTTGCTTTGTAAGAGGGTGGGAGCTCTTCATCTTTGAGATTTACTGTTTTGGTACTTCACATACACATGTATCTGGCTGAATACCTTAGTCTCAGATGGGACAGTTCTCTGCCTATCTTAGGTGCGGGAAGAAAGGTTGGCAGAAGAAAAAATCAAAAAGAAAGCAGCTGCCAAGAAAATGGAAGACGCAGAGGCCCGACGCAGGCATGATGAGGAGGCCAGAAAACAAAAAGCACTGCAACAGGTCTGTCCTGGGGTTCATGTGTTAATACGTCTGTTGCCTGTCATTTCGCATGCAGTTAGCAGGGCTGTGATCTGCCACAATCTTGTAGGTGAGGAGGCCAGTAAAAATATTTACACTAAGAAACTGAGTGAAAATTTTGCTACTGGTGAGGAAATAAGCTTAGGCTTAAAGCTCTCTGCAGTGCTRTGCTTCCTTTTACAATATATTGTGAGCTGTTATTGATGACTACAAGACACATTTCTTCTGCAATCCTGGCCAGATTCTTACTGAAGACCTTAATTTATGAATCAGCAACTATTAAGTTTCTCGGTTAAGGAAACTGGACAGTTATGTGGGAAGAAGTAACATACTTAATCTGTCACCTCTGCYGCTTGTGGAGTGGCATGGTGGCCATTGGGCCCTGTGGGGTGCATGGTGGACAGAGTAAGGCCAGTATGAAAAATCACTGAAAAGATGATGTAGCTACCTTGAAAGCATATGCTCTACCTGTTAGTTGTGTGTTTTGCTGCTGTAGTGATAGGTGCTGAGGATCAGCTCAAAAAAGCTGACCCTAGTTTTGTTTGTTCTGGAAGCTGTTTCTGTACAATGTAGGGTGAGTAACTTGTCTTGCACTTACTAGGAGGAGGAGGAACGTCGGCACAGAGAGCTAATGCAGAAGAAGAAGGAAGAAGAGCAGGAACGTGCTAGGAAGATTGCTGAGCAGAGGCAAGCAGAACAAGAGAGAGAGAAGCAGCTGGCTGCAGAGAGGGAGCTGGAGAAGAAGAAGGAGCAGGAGAGGATCCAGGCAGAAAAGTAAGATAATACCCATTTATRTACTAAACTTTGTGCCAGGATTTTGCAGTGAAGCACTACTGAAAGGTCCTAGCAGAGAAGAGCTGTTTTGTACTGTCAGCGCAGCTGTGGGTAATGAGCTGCTAGGAAGAAATTCTGGGCCTGACAAAGTAGTGTGTACAGTGAGGGGAGTGCCCTGAAGAGCTGTAAGAAAAGTGGGGCTTGCAGCAGGCCCCATGAGTGGGGGAATATGCCTGTGTAGTTCTGAGTGTGATGATCTGTTTACTTTGGTTCTCAGGCAACGTGAACAGCAGGAGAAGGCTGCTCGCCTACAGAAGGAGGTGTTGGCTGCTAAAGAACAGCTCCACAAGGAGGTGGAGAAGAAAGAAGTAAGGAAACCCTGTTTCTTGGTAGATACTTACAGCCAGGTGGATCTGACTTCAGTAGCTGTTACTGTTAACAGCTCCATAGCTCAGCTGCTTCTAAGAACCTTGAGTTGTTGCACTTCTGGACTTCAGTTAAAAGGTGCTTTTATCTGTAGAGTGTACTCTGTGTCCTTTTCAAAATATGGTGCTCGCTCCCCTGAGATGGCAGCAGTGCAAGAAGACAGGACAGATATTGCCCACATCAAATTAAATTGAAGTTTGTGGCTCTTCCCCCTTTGTGCCCAAATGTGTCCACACCTGTCTCTGTATCAAACAATAAATAAGCCCAGGCTTCTTAGAAGCAACATCTTAATTTTATACTTGTGCCGTTTGCTACAGAAACACAAGCACAGACAGTAAACTTTGTCAGGTTATTTTCTGCAATGGTCAGGACAGCACAGAATAACCAAGCAGGCTTTTCTGCTTGTAGCACTGAAGAAGAAACTTCTGATGTAGCTGGGCACATTGAGGCTTTACTTGAGTAGGAACATGTGTTTTCACCTGAACAGAGACTAATAGCCCAAAGGTTATTCAAATGACTCTTGGAATGCCCCTTTTCAAGGATTTTCCTCACAACTAATGAGATTTTACAGGAATCCCTTTGCTATTTGGACTGTTGCTTTTTTGACTTTATAAAAGAATTAKGAGAATTCACACTTCTGTTTCAAGATAATTCCAATGGGAGAGTAGAAAGYACAGCTGGAAACAGCCCGACCTTTGTGTTATGTCATTGTCATTCTACTTGATAGAGCTGTGGTTAGCAACTGATGGCAAAAGTCTGACTGCCTTCAGGGAGTTGGGTTCCTTGGTGGGGATTCTAGTGTGCCCAGCAAGCCTTACTGCGTCAGCTTCATGAAGTTGACGGGCAACTGGTGGGAGAGTGCTTGTCTGGTGCGCCACTTGTCCTGCATTGTTTTTGTTTACCATCTGTATGGCGTTCAGACTTCCAATTAGATATTTAGATTTTTTTTGTGCCAAATAAATGGATTCCTGGGTTAGTAGAATAGCTTAGTTAATGAAGTTAAACTTAATTCATTTGTGACGTGGGCTTGCCAGCAGGAGGAGCAGTGGCTAGCAGAGAAGAAGAGGCAGGAGCAAGAAGACAAGACACTGCCAGAGGAACAAAAGACTAAAGATGTAGCCCAAACACAGCACCTAGAAAAGAAAGAGGTAATTCTGCTCTCTCTGGTGGAATTTCTTTAAGGGATCACATCAGAGAACTCTGATTCCAGCACTAATGTGTTGTTGCCATGGGCAGTTTTACCATATGTTTTTTTAATTCCATTTCAATAATGAAGAGATCCTATAAAATCTTATCCTAGTTATCTGAGGCTGACTCCAGGTGGCCTTCTGTAAATGACTTGAAGTGTAAAGGAGGGAATGGAAACAACAAGCATTTGTTATGGTTTTCTGGTTGTCAGTACAAGGGGGTGGCTATTAAAGTTCCTTTGCTTCTCTGATTTTCTTCAGTTTGAATACTGATCCCCACAAACATCAGATGTTTAAATAGCAATATTTAAGTTCAAAGATGTAAACAGCCACAGGATGGCAGCAGAGTCTGTGGGCCAGTATTGCATTTGTGAACTCTTCTGATGTGACTTGATGATCCCTGGAAGTGAATATTTTTGTCTGCAGCATTTAAGACAAATATAAGGATCTTTATTCTACCTGCTTGCAAAGCAATGTATTTTAATCTTTAAATGCAAAAATAGTGAAATTACTTTCATAGGCTGTATTTCATGACTGTTTTAAGGAGCAAAACTGTTTCCAGTTTCCTAGAGGCACTTATTTCTCTTAAGAACTGATTTACATTTTGTGATTGGTGAAACATACAGTTCTAACTTTTCATCTATTCTGTGTTTTTCTTCAACTTTTTTTGCATTTCACTCAATCATGCTGTTTCTATCAAATTTATTATAAGAGTTGGTCCTGAGCTGATATGTGCTATATTGCATTTCTGAAGAAGATAATGTTCAATTTAATATTATTAAACAAGACCAAGAGTTTTAGTTGCAGAATATTTGAAGAAGGAAATTGCTCAGCTACAGCTTTCAGGATGTAGCAACTTCATTTATGCCTTGCTTGTATCAAGTGGAACTGCTGTTTCTATATTAGATGTACTGCTGGCTTGTCCATGTCATACATAGCTGCATAAGCAGTCTAATTAAAAAGGAGAAGGCAATGTAGAGTTGTAGTTGGGCAAGAGGTAGAGTACTGAGGTATTTTAGTTTTCAAGTGTCCCACTACAACTGTGAAACGTAGTGCTATGCTATTGTAGCTAATGACTGTTATATCCATCTTCTAGAATTCTCCTGTATGCAGTTCGTACCAGATGACTCCACAGGCCCTGAAAGGGCCTAAACCCCCCAAGATAAATCCAAATAACTATGGAATGGATCTGAATAGTGATGACTCTACAGATGATGAAAGCCAGCCCCGAAAGCCCATTCCTGCCTGGGCTAGTGGTATGTGTCAGCAGGTTGAAACCTGTATTGAGARTTCCCAACATTCCCTATTGCAGCTCTGTTGCAACTAATAAGACCTGGTATACATTTTTTTTTCCTAGTTAGTCCTGCTTGCATGGAGGTGCTAACCTGTGGCAGTGTGGGTGGACTGTTGAGTCAGTTCTCTGCCACCTGGGACCTTCATAGCCTAGTATTGGGGGACAGTACTCTTTAAACTGCCAACTGTGCTGCTAGTGTCATTTTGCCGGTGCAAGTGGAAGAATATTCTGAATTAGAGCTCTTGAGCCTGCTTGACACTGGCTTTAAAAAGCAATACCTGTGTCCAGATATCACAGGCTGAGTTCCAGACCTGTTCTTATCCTGCTTCTGAAAGTGTCAGTTCCACTGTTGTTTGATGTTCCACCTACCTAGGGGAGCTAAAAAGTTGCCTGGAAACTAATTGTATCTGCAGGAGGAAAAGCTACGAGACCTTGCCTCTTGTAAACTTCAGGTTCTGAACAGAATTCAGTACACGCGATATTCACCCTTCAAGTGAAAGCTTAAGGCATTACCCGTGTGCCTTAAGGCACCAAATGTTACAGGAGTTTCTCCTGTCTCACTCCTCGTATGCTTAGTAATGAGGGGAGCAGGGACATAGAGCTTGCAAGCAGTGTACACAGCAGTTTCAATTAAAATAAATTAATGATAATCTAATCTTCTGTTTCTCTAGGGAATCAGCTTAGTCAAGCTGTAATCCGCCAGTACTACAACCCACCCAATGTTGATGCACTCTTTGGGGCGATTGCAAGCCCTAAGCTGGAGGACATCTTCTACAAAAGCAAACCACGCTACTTCAAGCGCACAAGCTCTGCTGTCTGGAATTCCCCACCGTTTGCAGGTGCCAAATCAGTTCTTGGTCTGCCGTACTGCCTGAAAAAGTACTGAGGTGGGCAGTGACTGTCTCTCGTGGAATAGTGGCTATGCATTTCTGTATCTAGGTGAGGGGAGAAAAGTTACTATTCAGTGCCGGTAAATCTTTAGGTATTAGCATTGAATAAATGTCAGCTCTTAGTGGGCCTTTTGCGTTTTCTGTCTTGAGGGGTTATTTTCTTAACCACTTGGCAAAACCAAATTTTTGGGAGATCTTGCTGCTGAAAGATGTGTCTCCTTTTAACCTTAACCTGAAATTAGGAAACGCTTAGACCTTTAGGTCATCAGAACTCATCACCTAAAGCAATATGATCCTTCCTTCTTCAGCCAAGCAAGCCTGGTAGCTACTGCCAGCTGTAGAGGAAGGTTGTATGTCAGTACTGTTCCTGCCCATCCCAAGGCTAAAACCAGAGTACTTGCACAGCTAATGACCACTGCATGCATCTTGGGTAGAATCCAAATATATGTTATTGAACTGCTCCAAGAACAAGATACTAGCAGGTATGATCTTCGTCTGCAGATTGCAAAAATTTGATTGTTTTTTCACTCAGACTTTGTCAACATCAAGTGCAATTGTATGGATAAGCTATATTGATAATGATGTTACTGCAGCTCTGGGAAGTTACTGTAAGGTTTTTTCTTTATTGACCTTTCTTTATTTCTTGGAGAAAGACTCTCCATGTAACTGTCTCCCAGAAAAATCTAAACTAGCACAAGCAGGCTTTGTTATTCTAGGCTTCTTGAAACAAAATTTTACAGATGTTCTGATACAATTTCTTTCAACTTAAATTTCATGTTTGTAGCACAGATTGGATTGAAATGATGAGTTAAGCCTTAATCCTCGGTTTACTCTCTTCTCCCTGTGCTTATTTCGTTTAGTCAGCCTCAAAGGTTTTATTTTTAGGCCTTTGTCTTGCACTTCGCATGTTCTGTAAGACAGTGTCAGATGGAGTGTTATCAAAACTCATCTCTTAATGGCAAAATCTCAGCTTAGATTATAAACTCCAAGATCCCTTGTTATTTTGGTTGGTCTTTCTACACCTAGTTCACGAATGACACTGAGACTTGTGCATTCTCTGCAATGAGCTCCTTATGAAGAGATTAGAGGCATCACTAGAGCACTATTTACTGGAAGATTTTTTTAAAGGAAGCAGTTGCGTTATTTCTCTAGGTTGTTGTGGAAATTTGTCTTGTTAAAAGGCAACCTATCTAGTTCTTACCTCAGATTCGTGGCTTGATTTGGAGGCTTGATTTGAGTTAAAGATGGACAAATTATGTTCATAGTAGCAGCAGAAGACTAAAGACTACCTTTTTTAATAACTCTGTATATACATTTAAAAAAAACCCTCACATATTGTATAATCTCCAATGTACAGGAAACTGCACCTTCCCTTTTGCATGTAATTGGTGGACTGTTTTCAAGAAGATACCTTTAAAACAGCTTGGATTCTTATATGTCAAAATAGTCAAAATACAGCAACTGCTAGATGCTATGCTACTGATCAGTGTATAACAGAGATGATTGTACTTTGATACTTTGATAGATGCTCTGTAGATTGAATTTTGTACTACAGTCTTTGAATGTTTAAAAAAAAAAAAAAAAAAAAAAAAAAAAAAAAAAAAAGAACCTTACTGAAATGGCAGAAACACCCTAAATGTTGAGTGCCCTTTGAATGCTTGATGGTAGTTTGATATAAGTCAGTTAAATCATCTCTTCTGGACTTTCTTCTTGGCTCTTCATAGTTTCTTACTGGGGGAGCCTGCCCTTTGGGTTGTTGTGCACGGTTTCTCTAAATCAGGAGCATTTTACCTGTGGAGAATTCCTCCTCTAATAGAAAATATGCTGTGGTAACCATGCAGAATTTGCTGACTAGTTTATTATTCTTTTTCCTTCTGGAAACTGGAGAAGAGACAGTTTGATATGGTGGTCTATTCCCAGAGATCTTTGCTAAGAAATAGATGACTTCAGTTTGAACTAACTTTTATGTCTTGTAACTTGCTTCTATTGTTGTCTAAATTGGAAAATAATTAGAATTGCTGCTGCCAGATGGAGCAGGAACTTCACTCACATAGAATATGGAGCCATAGTGTTGGTATTAAAACAAAACAAAAAACATCTCCTACAAAAATCSTAGGAAATTCCCACTAAGTTTTTTTAAGAAAGCTATTTTGGCTCTTGCTTTCATTCCCCCCCCCCCACGGTTTTGGTTCCTGTTTGTTCCAGCAGCCTCTTCTGAGCTCTATGTGCATGTGTTTTACAGTACAGTCTTGCAGGTCTGCACACTTATTTCTACAGGATGTCTGAGATGTTAAAGCATTGCACAGATTTGTATTCCAATCATAAAAGAATAGACAATCTTCCTATTGCTACTTAGACTATTAACATTACATACCTGCACTGTATGTCCCCTTATTCTTTTCTGCCTTATGTCATTTCATCCATCTTTTCTTGTTCTGAGCCTGTTCCTCTGCTCTAATGTCCTGAACCAGGCATGTCCCAGTATTTTTTTTTTTTTTTCCAGTGAGCTGATCTTCCTTGTAAGCAATGCTCTAGGTGATTGTCTTGCCTGTGTGCTGAACTTCAGCAACTTTGCACAAACAAAGTTTAGAGGCCAGTCCTGAGTGAAGACAGTTTTAACCATGAARAGACTATTCCTCTGTCCAACACAGAACCTTGGTTAAATGCATAGCTTTTTTTTCCCTCTCTAAATCAGCTTTTATATTCTGTTGCCTGTTATTCTGTTATCAAACTGCTGAAAGAATGGTAAGGTCCCTACCTAACCTGACACTGGGAAACAGTGACTGTAATTGATCAGCCTACTCTGAACAACTATTGACAGAAAGCACTCTCTAAATAGCCTAGGGGCTTACAAGGGGCAGGTAGGCTGTATTTGYGTAGAGGATTACACAGAAGGTGTAAATATACAGAAAGTAAATAGTATCCTCCTTCACAGAAATGAGGAAGAGGGTTTTAGGCTATCTGTCCTAAGTCTAACTTCCACGGGTCTAAGAAATGTAAGTGCCCCTGAGATACTAGAATCTTTCCCAGTACTACCCACTAGGTTGGCCTTAAGACTAAGTCCAAAAAAAAAAAAAAAAGAAAAAAAAAGAAAAAAAAGGTTTTAGTATTATTGTTTGTGAAGACAAGTGTTAGATACCTTCCTGAACAAGGAATACTGGCAATTTGCAAAGCTATACAGAAAGATTTAGAGGACAAATTCCTGGCTGCCGAGAGAAATGCCATTTCCAGTCATTAAGGACCGCTTGAGCTTGGTAATAAGGGTTAAACTTCTAACTGATTTTTCTGTAACTGCTTTGCAATGATGAAAGCCTCAAAGAAATGCTCATACAGTCATCCCTAAATCATTTTACTCCAATTCTATAACACTGGCTTCAACGAAATTACCTATTTTGCTCCTGTCAGTCAGCAGATGCTTCAGGGTCATTTTTTGAAGTGGGTAGAGTGGGACATACTATTCCTGCAAACTTCAATGGCTATGCTTAAAAAAAAACAAAAACAAAGAACCCCCTTTCTGAGCTGAGCTGTCACAGCTAGCTTTGTTTAGAAAAAGTTTTTTTTTTTTTAAGGCCCTTCTCTCCCTTTACCCAGTCTTCTCAATAGTTCATGCACTAAGGCTGTGACCCACGGCCCTTCAACATGTTCCCAGGATCACTGCCATTTCCAAGCATTTCCTTCAGGTTTATTTTTTGCTGAGATCCCAAGCCTGGTCCAATTTGGGTTCAGAGGTGCCAAAACTAGCAAGACTATTAGCTTCAAAGAACTAGCACTATTCAAAATCACTTCAAGTGGGCATGAGAGTCTGGCACCCCRGACAAAGGCTTAGTGAGATTCAGTTCCCCTTGCCTCTGCCCATTTAGAGTTACAGCTTTCTTTGGCATTCTCCTTTCTATATTAAGCGCTGAAGTGTCCTTTATCCACTGAATTAAAATAAAGCTAGTGTATGCAGCCTTTGTGCAACTGAAGTACCCATGACTTCTTTGTGGCTGATGCCTCTCTTGGTTCTCCTTCYGTGGAGGCTATGGCTGTGTCTGGGGCATACAGCCCTGTCCAAGGTAGACTCTTGTGCAGCACAAAACAAGCAGCTGGCAACTGGACAGATGCGAAGAGGTTGTAACTGTGATGGAAACAGGCCAAGCTCAGGAGTGTTTGGAGAAAATAGGGCTCTATTTAACCTTCCTCTGGTTTTGCTTGACTTAATTCTAGCAAGTGAAAAGGCTGAGATGACAGGTATGTTTACTGTAGAAGAGAAAAGGGGATGTGAGTCTATTGGTGGGATACAAAGAGCTCAAAGGGCTGCTGCACAGTCATGTCATGCAGCTACCCTGTAAGATGTCTGAGGGTAAAAGATGGGCTGAAGCACGCAGACCTGGAGCATGCAGGAAGAGAGAGCATCGCAGCAGGTCTGGTTCAGGGGCTCTGTTCCTTAAAGGATGGAGGGGTTTAGGGAGACAGCAAAAGGGGTGCACTCCACTGAGATCTCAGTGCAATCTGGCCATCTGCCCCATTTGCAATGACAGTGGGAAGAAGCACAGAATGCCTTGGCGCAACCAATCTCTCTAATTTCTACTTGTAACTTTCCATTTCCAAATACCATGCGGTTTCTCCATCTCACCTCCTGCTGCCTTTCAGTCCAGCTGGCTGACTGTCCTCCAAAGCACCTGTTTGCATTGTACAAACCATTGACTCTAAAACCAACAAACAAATGAACAATCCCCCTGTGGCAACCTAAGCCAAATTCAGCCATTTCTTGCCCTCAGAACCCTGTGTTTATTGCACCTTCTGTGCACCTTTTATCCACAGATGCTGTCTAGTAAGATGGTTGTAGATTTCAGCTTATTTCCTATACAGATATTTTTCCTAATGCCTGCAATATCTGACTCACTCCAGTCCCTTTTGTTTCTTACACTTTGATTATAACAAACCCTATGTACTTGCCCATGTATCTTTAGCAGAAGGCTGTGGCCTGTAGTCATTCCCAGTGCCTTTTTGCCACTTTGTTCCAGGCAAGGTAGGTTTGCCCCCAGTCCTTTATCCTGCATGAACAATTCCTGACAGTAGTTTGAGAGGAGAAACAATCACTTTCTATAGACTTTTTGAACAGCTTGTGCTACCTAATAACAAACTCTGAGAGCTGGGACAGGCTACTATTGTTACATGTTACAGCTTAACAGAATGGGAAAGAAAGTCTGAGTTCTTCGTTAGGGCTCTGTCCCTGGCACAAACTGGTCAGRAGGGTTAGAGGGAATGGTTTTGTTCCCACTAAACTCTGTAACAAGTCTCAAAGAACAGAAGGTATCTAGAGGTATCCAGGTTATTAGGGATGTGCTCAGTCTGAGGATCTTCACAAAACCTGAGCTCAACTACAAGCTCCCATGAAGAGATGCAGCTTCAGAGCTACCATCTAGATGCAGCTTTAGCTCACACCTGACACTGTTCTCTGTAGATGCTGTGCTGCCTTCTGTCTTGACCAATGGGGCAAGACTAGCATTTCTCAGCTTGTGAGCTGGGGATGGTTAGTAGCCTCCAGATAATCAGGAAGCAGTCTGTAAAATGGTTGCAGAAGAGTAAAAATTACATGCGTGTGGGAACAAAATGAAAAGAAGTAAACGTTAATTTGGTGTTGAGAGAGAACCATAAAGGCAGCACTGGCAGAAACACTCCATAAGGTCTAGAGTTGTGGGGGTGCAAGCTTTTTTTTTTTTAATACATATTTTTATATATATATATGTATGTTTGTATGTTTTTATCTCCTGAGTAGGTTAGACTGTCCTGGGACTATAAAGAGTGTGCACAAATGCCTGCTCTGCTCAGTATGGACTTACTGCCATAGGAGCAAAACCCTGCAGCTGAGGTCTATTCCCTGTTCTGGCTCAGCTTGGAGTTTTCCCCCACCTGTGGCCTCTTCAGTGCTGTGAAGGAAACAACTGCTTTATTTCCATGGAACATCCTACAAGCAGTGTAGAAGGAAGATTTCTAGAAAGAAAAATAAATGATACAGAGGTAGAGTGTTTACAAGTCTTGCTGATACCCAGGATCTCTCATTGCATTTGTTCTAACTCGTACTACTCACTCAGCCTGGAGATGGGAGAGCTCTGCACAAATCAGGATGTGGCCAAACCATCTGAAGCAAATTCTCTCACCAGACTTTGTCCTGGCCTAATCTGACCAACCCTAATGTAACATGCTAAAGACGAGGAAAACCCACAAAGGGGAATTGCGGTGGTCACAGCGTAAGAGCAAACTTGGTTCTGTACTAATCTGTTGTAAGASGAGCTGATGGTTAAATTTTTGAACATCTGGATTATGAATGAGAAACAGTTGAGTTAGACTTTCATCTGCCTGCTTTCTAGATTATCCAACCTGCATCAGCCACAAAATGGGACTCAATAAAACACTTCTCGCCACCTGCTGTTGCACACCCCAGAAGGAGCAGGCCTTGAGATTTCAAAAACAAGTGACTTGTTAAAGCTTGTCTCTGCCTTAGTATTAGGAACACGTGAAAATATCTGCCTTGGTCACATCCAGCCATAATCCATTCACACTGTCCTCTCTACCAGCCCCAGAAAAAGAGGTATGCTATTAAACTCACCACATCATTTCTGATTTGGAAATGAGTCTGGCCTAAAAAAATTCCCAGAAGTAGAAAATGCAGATGTGTCCCCATAACATAACTGCAAACACTGGTGAAGGGGGCTCAGCTGTGCTGCATTTCTCTGAACCTCCCAGCCCCGAAAATGTTGCTAATCAGCAGTGTCACAGGCTGCAGAGAAAAGGGAGTGAAACCAGAGAGCTGGCATTCCCCCATCTGCCACTGCTGGGCTCCAGACCCAGGCCTCTTGCTGCTAGCATGTCAGTAAGCTCTTTCATAAAGTAGGGACTTYTGTGGATGGCATCGCTCATGCTCAACATCAGCATGATGTTGATGGATTGCCAACAGATGCAGTATTGAATTCGAATGACTGGTTTGATGGCTTCTCTCTCATTATAGCGCTGCAGATAGGTAAAGTGGTAGACAGTAGATCAGCTGGCACGTGGCCACGGAGACATCATGTGTATCCCAAGAAATCTGTGTAATCTTTGCACTGAATTTTTGTGTCTTCCCAAYGCTTACGCCCTGCAAATAAAGGCCATGGGAGCCCWCTGTTGGCTACAATACTACCAAGGAGCCATGATTTCAATGGACAAGCTGTGCWGCTCTGCAAAGTGCTTCCTGTTGTGTGATCAGGAGCGAATGCTATCACGTCCCAGCCGTTACATCTCAAGGTTTATTCATGCTTGGAAAGAGTAAAACCAAGGCTACAGGGAACACTGAAGCAGTATGCTCATCTCTGGGTGAGAATCGGCCCATTAAACAGCCAGGAGCTGACATACCAGTGAATCATAGGATCATAGAATCAGTAAGGTTGGAAGGGACCTCTGGAGATCATCTAGTCCAACCTCACTGCTCAGCAGGGTCACCTAGAGCATGTTAGACAGGGTTGCATCCAGGCGGGCCTTGAATCCCAGTTCTAGGAGCACTTCTCAGCAACTGGGAACACATGAAACGTTTTGGCCATATGCAAACATCTCCATGTTAGAGCAGTGCTGTGAGTGTAGCCCCTTTTATAGCCCCACAGCTTCTTTGCAGCAGAGAAGCAGCCCTCCACATCTGCCCCAGTTTCAGTTCCTTCATGGAGGTGTTGTCAGTGAACCATCCAGCTGTGGGCTGTGACCAATGCCATGTGCCTCACTGGCTTCCATTTGGGATACGCAGGCTCTGCCGCTCCCCACCTGACTGAGAAGGGTATGATGATAGGGAGGAGAATAAATCGTAAAAGCAACAAATGTTCTCGCACCCCCAATGAGAGGGATAAAGTTACCTCAGTTAAAAGTGCAAAGCCTGAGGTGGAGCAGGACAGCTTCTGGATGCAAGGCACAATTTTATATTGCACGTAGGCTGGTTTTAGTACTTTGGTTCCTGCATACAGATGCACTGCTTGAGTGCATTAGTGCAGCAGTGGCTGCAAGCAGCTCACAGAACGGCTGGGACGTGATAGCATTCGCTCCTGGTCACACAACAGGAAGCACTTTGCAGAGCTGCACAGCTTGTCCATTGAAATCATGGCTCCTTGGTAGTATTGTAGCCAACAGAGGGCTCCCATGGCCTTTATTTGCAGGGCGTAAGCGTTGGGAAGACACGAAAATTCAGTGCAAAGATTACACAGATTCAGAAGGAACGCTTGGTAGGTAGCGATATGAAAACCATTGCCAAATGTCAGGAGAATCAAAGGAAACAACTGATATCCGTGCGGAGCTTCTGCTGAGCCAGAGGAAGTGGAAGAACTAAACAAGAAGGGCTTAAATTCAGAATGGCGCTATATTTTGGTCTCTCCTTTGACGTCAGTGCTGCAAGGCTCTATGTGCGGTATAAACACACTGCATGTAAACTCGGTATTACACACCTCTGAATTCTGGTCCTCTCACAGCAGACACAAGGCTGCTTCTTGCACAGCTGGAACTTGATTTGGGTCAGCAAGCAAAGCGGTGCTCAGAGCAGTGTGACAGCGCTTGAGACAGCCTCCCCACCAACACGGGCACAGTCCCGGGCCGAGCCTGTGGTCGGGCCAGCAGCCCAGAGTGCCAGGCAAGCCATGAGGCAGGCCTGTGGTCAAGCGATGGAGTCCGTGGCCGGGTGTGGGCACAGCTGTGGCATCTCTCCCAGGCAAGGAAGCCCCACGGTCTTTGAAAGACCGACACACACTAAATTATAGCCCAGTTAAAATTGCTTCTATACATCTGTCCCCATTTTGCAGATGTCCACATTTTGCAATGTTCACATTTTGCAGAAGCAGCAGAAGTATGACTAAAATTCCATTAATATGTGATTTTAACAAACCTTTTTTCTCTACCAATACACACTCTGAAAAAAATCACTTTTGAGGAAAGAATAGAAAACAATTTTGAAGCAACACAAAACGAATGAGGGAGAACTGTCTTCTCTAGAGTCCTTGCCTGCCTGCAATTTTCTGAAGATTAGTTTGTTTATTAATAGAAATATTAATGAATGTGTAGCTCAGTAGAGAATTGACCACTTGCAGGTGGCTCAAAGTACTTTTTWAAAAAAATCAAACAATAAATTTCTCAGACTTATCAAATATCAATTTGATATTGAGGTGGATTGAGAACTGGCTGAATGGCAGGGCTCAGAGTGTTGTCGTCAGTGGCGTGGAGTCTAGCTGGAGGCCTGCGGCTAGTGGAGTCCCCCAGGGCTCAGTACTGGGTCCCATCCTGTTCAACTTATTAATCAATGACCTGGATGAGGGGACAGAGTGCCTCCTCAGCAAGTTTGCTGATGATACCAAGCTGGGAAGAGTGGCTGACGCACCTGAGAGTTGTGCTGCCATTCAGAGAGACCTGGACAGGCTGGAAGAGTTGGGCGCAGAGGAACCTCCTGAGGTTCAACAAGGATAATTGCAGAGTCCTGCACCTAGGAAGAAATAACCCTAGGCCCCAGGACAAGCTGGGGGCTGACCTTCTGGAGAGCAACTCTGCAGAGAAGGACCTGGGAGTGCTGGTGGATGAGAAATTGACCATGAGCCAGCAACATGCCCTCGTGGCCAGGAAGGCCAATGCTATCGTGGGGTGCATTAGGAAGACTGTTACCAGCAGGTYGAGGGAGGTGATCCTGCCCCTCTACTCAGCCCTGGGGAGGCCTCATCTCGAGTACTGTGTCCACTTCTGGGCTCCCCAGCACAAGACAAACATGGAGCTACTGGAGAGAGTCCAGCACAGGGCTGCGAAGATGATCAGAGGGCTGGAGCACCTGCCCTATGAGGAACGGCTGTGAGAGCTGGGCCTGTTTAGCCTGGGGAAGAGAAGACTGAGGGGGGATCTTATCAATGTGTAYAAGTACCTGAAGGGAGGGTGTCAGGGGGACGGGCCAGACTCTCTTCAGTAGTCCCATGTGACAGGACGAGAGGCAATGGACACAAACTGAACCACAGGAAGTTCTGCCTGAATGTGAGGGGGAATTTCTTCCCTGTGAGAGTGATGGAGCACTGGCACAGGTTGCCCAGAGAGGTTGTGGAGTCTCCTTCTCTGGAGATCTTCAAAGCCTGCCTGGATGCACCCCTGTCTAACATGCTCTAGGTGACCCTGCTTGAGCGGGGTGGGGGGTGGGGGGTGTTGGACTAGATGATCTCCAGAGGTCCCTTCCAACCTTACCATTCTGTGATGTTGTAATTCCTCAGCCACAACCTCAGGTGGTAGCACAGCCCATCACAGGATTCAATAGCACCAGGAAAATCCTTGCCAGGCTTATTCACATCAAACCATTTCACCAGACAGTTCAGTCCTGAAAGCAACCCCAATGTTTTCATATTCTTTCTGTCTCCTGGTTCCTGTGTTTTTGTCTCCTCCGTGCACGTAGCCAGAGATGTCACGTTTCCCTGAGAMTGCATCCTGAAATACAGGACCTTCTCCAAAACATATGGCGGGCTTTTCAGTCATGTTTGGACCAAGACTTTATCTTCGGACTGTCCAGGGATTAGCCTGAAAATATTATTATTAATTAAATTGGCTTCTAGCGACCMAATCGTTGACTATTTGTCTGCAGTGTATACTGTCTGCAGTAGGAAAACAAGAAAAGCGAACACTTTCAAACAAATCTCCAAATGACATTAAGTAGTTTAGAGTGTAAATCCAGATTAGCAATCTTTGCCAAGGAATATATCTTTCTAAACTGTTAGAGCAGCTGTTTCTAGTTGTTTCTATGCTGTTTCCTACCTCCAGGGGCATCATGCACCTTCTCAAGAACTCTGGAAACTTATTTTCAACCAAAATCATCTTTTGGAGCGTTTTCTTCTATTTTTTTTCCTGTTTTTTTTCTTTTTCTTTTTTCCTTTTTTTCTTAGGTCCTAGGGAATAGAATAGCTTTTTTTTTTTTTTTTTTTTTTTTTTTTCAATCTCTCTCTACTTAGAGCACTGAGCCCCTCAGCAATAAAGGCATTCAGCACTTACATCGATGTCGCAGAAATAATTTTACTGATGTTAAGGCTCAGGAAACATGCCTGACAGTTTCTGGTGTTTCCAGATTTCTCAAGACCCACTGGTTTATCCTATCAGGACCGTAGACTGTGTTCCTGCAGCCCGGATGCTACAGCATCACTGCCAAAATCAGCCACAATATTTTGATCCAAAGAGTCAGCTTCCATCCCCAGGAGATCCTTGACTTAAATCACCCATTTTAAGTTACAATTACAGCAGGCCATCCACTCCCCTCCATTAAAGAAAAATGAGATTCCCAGCGCACTGCAGACACTTCTCAGAGGGGCTTCTGCGAGCTGCTGTGTGGACGTGGCTGTCCTTCACCTCAGATTGCTCCTGTGCACCCTGCGAACAGCACCTTTCTAGAGCTTTGACAGTGCTCCCCAAAATTCCTTCCTGACACCATTCATCAGGTTTTTAATTATGCTTTTTTATTATGCATAATTATTATTTTTTAATTATGTCTTTGATCTTYTCTTTGCAACAAGCCTGAGGCAGCCAGGTGATGATGTCACTTGCGGTCTTTTTGACTTGCCACCTTGAACAGTTCTGAGAACTTTGTGGGTTTTTTGTTTTGTTTTTAAATATAAAACCAATTGCATAATAGAAAGCACACCTCCTTCTTTGGGACAGCCATAGCTCTGTAGCCTGAAACAGGTAGCAGAGAACACACCACCGGATCTGAGAAAAATGCCTCCACTTTCTTGCTTCTAGGAGGAGTAGAAAGAAGAGTCCTCCCACTGTTGCTATGGCAGAAATAGCCCCTTCCTTGTGTATGACTGAGCAGGGGAAGACAACAGGTTTCACAAACAGAGGAGAAGGAAAAGGGCCATTGGCATCTTCTCTAAGTAAATATGCCCCAGCTGGGTAGGTAAGGCCATGTGACAGATGCCAAGGCTGAAGGAGGAGCACAGCTTGCTCTTCGTGTATAAAAGCAATGCCTGTACGTGAGGCTCCAAAACTGCTTGGCTGATGCGAACCAAGGACTGAATGCAGCATAAGCGGCCGCTGCCACCATGAAGCTGACAGTTGTCTTTCTGCTGGTTGCCCTCGCATCCTACAGCTGCTCTCGTAAGTATGACCTCCCTCCGCTGCAACCTTCCTGCTAACCTGTGAAATGCTTCAGACTTTCAAAAAGAAGCCGTATTGCCCCCCCGAAGCTGTTCTAGTGTGACGAGTCTCGCAACACTTTTTGTAGATTCCGGGTCTGAGTGAATATGGGCTGATAATTGCAGTTCAGCTATGATGGGCCCCACATTTAGGCAACCTCTCAAATGTGAAGGCCCGAAGAAGTAGCAGTTTGCTCACTTTTAGATATTCAGCAGTTTGTTTTGTAGACGGCCTTATTTATGTCTTATAGTGCAAGGCAGGAATTCACTGAAGTGCAGAGGAGCAGTTACATGCATGAGGTATAAGTAACGTCGTTGTCAAAGTGTCACGGGGTCCACTGTGCCTGAGGACAGATGTTACTGATCTGTGGATTTTCAAGCCATGATGTTACACATCTTTCCCTGTAAGCTTCACTTACACCTGGACACTAATTATGTCCACCAGGATATCACCATCCTGAAGAAACACATTTCACCCAATTATGTCAGGTCTGGAGAAACAGCCATGGAGAGCTGCACTACGTACTGCAGCTGAAATTGTCATCTGTTCCTATCTGTTCTCATTTTTTTTTCCTTCCAGCATCTGCTGCTTGTGAAGTCCTGCACGACTTTGTGGAGGCACTTCTCTATGCCCCTGATGACCAATACCTGGAGTACATTAATCACTTGTCAGGTTTTGACCCTCCAGTAAAAAGAGCTGCCCTTGAACTCAAGTCATGTGCAGAAAGTCTCTCACCAGAAAGGAAGGAGGCAAAACAAGCAGTGATGGTAATTTTTGTTCRTATTCCTTTTTGTTCATTTTTTTCTTTTGTTCCTTTATTTCTCTTGAAGCCATCTTAAGCCTATAAACCCTTCAATATTACTTTAATTTATGATCTAGTAGCTTAATACAGGAGAAAATAATTTTGAAAGCACACCTGCTTGATTTCCATCCATCTCTCATGGGAACTCAATATCATAACCACTGAACCGAAGAGAGGGCTGTGCAGGCCCTTCGCTGTCCCAGCTAAAARCCAGGAGGGGCTCGGTCACTCCAGTGACACCCCTTCCCCGTTGCACCCGCGAGCCTGCACAGCACGTGCACCCCCARGAGGGAAAGCAAGCCCTGCCCTGCAGCAGACCACAAGGGAGGCACCTCTGAAGAAGACTGAGGGCAGGGGACTTTTGAGAGGACAGTGAAGAAGGAAGTCTCAGCTTGAAACTTAGAGCTGGTTTGTTGCAATCCCACAGAACGGTTTTGGGGAAGCACTCTGCCTTTTTGCAAAAGGCAGCGCGCTTTCTTTCCGTCTCCTTTTTTTCTACCGCTCACGGTGGTGCAGGGCACAGTGTTGTTTCCCATCCCCGCCTCACAACAACCCTTGCTTTCCGAGAAGAAAGAGTAAGGTACATTCCTGATAGGACAAAACAGAAGGTTTTGATGCTTTCTCTCCCTTGCCCTGTGCACACTTCCTCCACATCGAGGAAGGCATTAAAAACTCATCAAGAGCATGCATCTCCCAGCTGGAGGGGAGAGATCAGAGAGGCAGAGAGAGGTCATGCACAAACCTGAAGGCTCAGCAGCAACGATTCATCGTGCAACTAGAAAGCAATTTTTCTTTTCTGTGGCCAAAAGGTGTAGGTCTTGCTGCCTACGCTGCTCGGCTGTTTTCAGCTGAGCTGCACTTTTCCAACAAACCTGCAGAGATGATCTAGCTGGTAACTGAGTGSAAATGCAGTGATTCTCACAGACCCTCAGACAATTTTATCAATACCAAAGACTTTCCTTCTACATTAGTGTACCTTGTGTTATCTTTGTTCACTGTTCTTACTATTTTCCAGGAAAATATAATAAAACACTGCGAAAAACAAGAATAGTTCCAGGACCTTTCTTTGCGATGACTCCAGATGCCGACTGATCCCGAATGATCCATTTTCACTTCTTTCTCCTTTTCTTCAGCCAAGAACTTTCACCCTCTTCCTGAATAGAGGATTGTGTTATCTAGAATCCGCAACCCTGTTTTTAAATCCCTTAAGTTTCCCATTACAATAAAATAAAAGCAATTATTATCTTTGTCTGTGAACCTTCTTTTTTAAAGTATCAGATTTGATGATTGGCTCTGAGAACATCCCAGCCAGCTGCCTAACCTGCATGAGATATCTGTATTTTCACATCTACAGCTGAGGTGCAAAAGCACAATATCACTGCAACTGTCATTCAGTTATACTAAATTATGCACAATTAAGGGAACACRACTCACTCTTCAAGAGATACCTGATGGCTTATTACAAGGTGAAAGCAAACCACTTAGTGCTTTCTTAAATCATTTACAGTACAAGAAAACATTGTTGGTAACGTTAAGAGATAGAATTGCTCAAGCACACAATAAGAACATATTTAAAGCAAGAAAATCATGTAGGTTGAGYGTAATGCCATCATCCCGTGGCTCTGGTGTGTGCCTGTAATGAGAATGAGGATATTTCTTGTCACCATTYCAGGCTGCAGATAATAACAGGATGTGTCCCTGATGAAAGGATGTCCTGTCCTCTCCTCCTATTCAGCACAGACCTTGCCAGGCTGCCTGTCACTAATTCAGGCAAATCTGAAATTAACTTYCATCTAAAAGACAATTATACATATTCTTTGTTTAAAACCAGAAGAATATGGGGAAAAAATAATCCTTCCAGAGGACCCTTGGCCACTCCCAGTGGAATCAGCTCCAGGAACGCAAAAATCGGGAAAACTCTGAGCCAGGACAGCTGGTGGGGAAAGCTCCCCAGGAGCTTTTCAGGTTGGATTAAACTTGCAACTCAGAACCTGAACAACCACAATGATAAGCATGGATTTAGCCTGTGTCCTGGGAATCCTGCAGTACTTTTTTGTCATTTTGCTGCCAGGGAGCCAGAGTRTAACTGAGATCAGGAACCAGGCTGGGTGGGGGATGGCGCGGTGCAGCAGCCCCACTTAGGTTGCCTCTGGGAGCGATGCTGTGAGGCGAAAAAGGCAAAGGTCCAAATGTACAGCAGATCTTTGCTGAGGTCATGTTTATTTTGTCAAGAGACAAAAATTAAATAAAAGAAAGTTCTAGAAGAAAAATTTCACCCTGCCCTACTGCGTTGAGTTGAACTCAAACTTGTTCCTCTACAAAGGGATTATTTGACTTTCCTGTAGCCAAAATATATTTATAAGGAAAAATAACAGTGGGAAAATGCCCCCCTCCCTTTTTTTTTTTTTTTAAAAGACATGATGAACAAGAAGGAGCATAATAGCAAGTGGTCAATAAGATCTCCTGGGGTTCCCAGGCTCTTGGGAGGGATGGCTCTTGCATCTCTCCTGCCATATACAGCCTGCTGCCAGGCTCTGCTTGCTAAAACATCAGGCCTTGTTCCTAGCTGAAGGGAATCATTTTTCTAAGCAACTATGAAAATAAAAATCCTTTCCGCTTTCCTGGAATTCTCTGCCAAGGAGGTCATGTCTACAACAAGTTAAAACGCTGTGAGGACTATGTGGATTCTGCCCGTGTTGTAGAAATATGTGTTACTGTATTATCTGAAACACACCATGCTCAGCTTTTCTTAAGCAGTGCTTTGTTCACTTTTTTCTGCAGAAATCCATAAAAATTGGTGAGGGAGTTTTTCTGTTCCTTAAGAATTTCTGATTTTCATATTGACCTGTTGGAGCCATTAAGTAGGAAGCCCAAAGCAGAGAAGCCTTCAGCTTCCTGAATTACATTGCAGAAGAAGCTGAAGCAAATAGACCCAGCACTGAGGGGAAAGGTATAAAAACAGCCTCTGTGAAACCCTTCTGAACTAGACATCTAAGCAAAGACAAAGACAGTAAAAGACTTGCCAACCGCCAACGCTTCACGGCTGAAGTCCAGGTAGGCAACAGCTGATCACATTTGCTCAAATCTTATGACTGGTCCCTAAATGTGTCACAGAAAAGTCTGCGATGATCAGTGGTTCGAGTAGCATTAACCAGACAGCAGCAGAAGAGACAACATGAGATTTTTAACTATTGCAGAAGGCTTCTAGAGTGGTAAAAGCAATTCTGGTTCTTGAAAAAGACCAGGCAAACAAATAGGATGGCTGTACGGCAAATTCAACACCTCCATGCATAAAAGCAGATAGGACCAGAATAATGACAGGTACACTCCTCGCACGCTTTTCAAGACATGAGTATCTGTCAAAAGTGGAAAGTAAGGACTGTGGGACCACAGCACCAGTCTGGATTTGACCTGCCATCTCTCAGGACCCCACACAGCTTTGCGGTGTTTTACCTGCCCACAGATGTACTCTGAAAGTCCGAAAATCAGAGAGAGTAACAAAGATCAAACTGGGACATAAAGTTAGTCAAGGCTAAYCAGACAAATGCAGAAGACCTGTGCAGCACAGATACTTAAACGAGTCAAGTAGTATAGCAGGAAAACAAATGTTTAATTCAAATGCTGTTGGTTGTTTATGGAATGTGCAATGCCTGAGAAAGATCGCAGAAGGCAGGGCATGCTTTTCCAACAGCTGAAAACATTAAAAATAGATGATAACAAAAACCACAGTTTCATGTATGCGAATGCAAAACTCAGAGAAGAAGGGCGAGCAATTAGTGGAAATTAATTGCAATATCAAAATATACGAACAATGAAGTGTTTAAAGTCTAGCTCTGCCTACATTGCTCCTTCACAAAGGAATTGATTTGACACTAATCCCTTTTAGGACACAAGTATTAAAGGAAACTGATTGCAACACTCATCTGGACAATCCAGGGTAGGGTTTCTGTCCATTTTAAGAACAAGATGATAAATAACTACTGAAGAGCTCCTAAGTAGTTTAAAAGCAAATYTAGATTACTGACTCTTTTCAAAACAACTTTTTCCTTTCCCAACAGACTGTTAGCCCTCAAGTTCTCTTTGAAGCTCAGAGGACTTTTTCAGGTTCAGTGGATTTTGGAACTTCAGCTATGCAAATATTTGCTACATTTATTAGTTGCTTCTTTCTTCTTCCCCCTTTCCATAGGGCACAATAAATTGAGCTTGCCAACACCAAGCTTTCCACTATCTGAAGACAGTGGAATAGTTTTAGTCTTTGCAATACCACACCATGCCCTTTCAAAGTCGGCACTCGTATGTGCAATAGCTGAATCATTAAAAAAGACACCACACATTTTATTTATGGCAAGACAGCACTTTTTTTTCAGTGAAGTTGAGGCTCTGTATAACCTGTTGCTTTTTTTTTTTTCTCACAGCATGGATGTGCTGAGAATGTAGAACTTATTACTTGATAGCCACCAACTGAAATCCTAACTACAAGGAGTGCTGCTCTTGACATGACCATCCCCTTGTACTAAACCTGCCAAGGGTTTTCTCTCTTGATATTTCCATGAATGCACCTTACTAGGAACATCCATGGGGTTGATCATGCTTCTCCAGATCCCCTTCCTCCATCCACCTCCAGGCTCCAGTGGAGTCTATACATGTGCCAGGAGCTCCTCCAGCCCTATGAAGAGAGGAGAGTGAGAATTGTCTGGGTTTCCCCCAAACAGGCTCAGTTAGCCCCAAAGGGGAAATCTTCTCCAGTTGCCAGCTGTAACTCAAGGCTTAGCCACCTGTGCGGAAGGTAGCTTCAGCTGGCCAACCGTTCTTTACTTTTTACCTTAAAATTACGTTTCACTTGCTTTAGTTTCAGCCAGTAACGTAGTGATATTCCTCCTAAGATTATCAGCAAACCTCACTCTGCTGGCAGTTCAGAGTTTATGGAGGCAATTTCTCCATGCTTGAACAGCGAAGCTGCCCACTTGGCTGAAAAGCAGCTAAAATGCTAGAGAGGAGTGTTTCCAGCTATTGAAGATGTTCTTCCTTAATTGATGGCTATTTTCATTCATGCATCTGTTTGCCTTTTTTTTTTTGGGGGGGATGGTAACTGATCATGATGCTTAAAAAGACACATTAGCCCTAAGTGAGGAGCACAATCGAACAGTAATTATACAAGCAAAGTGGCAGCAGTTCTGCACAAAATCAGATTCAGAAGGCTGAAAGGAATGAGTGCCTTGAATAACACGGCTTGATGCAGTTTATTGGTGGCCAGTTTTGCAGTTGGGCCGCTTATGAGAACAGAGCGATCCCAGGTGGCACACTGGGCTTCGAAACCCATACGTGTCACATATAATGTCAGCATGAAGGCTCACCAACGGAGCGTGGTGTTCGCTGTTCCAGGTCCGGCGAGGGCAATTAATGAAAACAGAGGTCACCTGCATTTTTCATCTGTCCACTTCCTAAACAATCATGGCCTGTGTCCAGTTGCTGTGAGGCTGCGTGACTTGTTGGGACTATTCCCCGCAACACTGCGTAATTCCCTACATATATATCCTAGCACTTGGCGTTCAGTCCCAAAGGAAGCTCACTGCGTTTCACAGCCTAACACACAGCGTACGGGAAATAGCTCTCACCATCATGAAGCTGACTGTTATTCTGCTCATCGTTGCTGCACTTTGCAGCTCCCTTGGTAAGTTTTACTAGTTAAAAAAAAAAAAAGGGAGAGAGGAGGACTTAGAGGGACTTTTTTTTTGGGGGGGGGGAGATAACCTGTAGCTACATTTCTATAATGCTTCCGCAGTTCCCACTGAAGACTTTTGGAGATGCAACAGGGAAATTTAGCTACCTGCCCTCAAAGAAAATACTAATCACTGCAACTTGTTCCAGGCCGCTGAGGTTTTTTCACTTAGGCATTTAGATCAGGGTTCATCTGACTAAATCTGGGCTCTAAAATACAATGATCAGTGCTCAGTGAGTTCACCCTGGGCTCTCTTTTGAGTCAATGGATTGCCAGTGGCCCTCAATGGGGCCATAACAAAAGAAGGAAAAAACCCAAGAATTTTACTAGAAGGGAACGATTTTAGCAGGCTTTTTTTTTTTTTTTTTTTTTATCTAGGCTCAGTGATTAAACCAACACAGTTCATACAGAGGGAATATGGAGAGGAGATTAGATTATATGAGCAGCCCTGAAAAAGCAGCAGGGAGAGCAATATCATCTTATCTAGGTGGTTGTGTAGATAACAGGAGGCAGCAGCAGGATTTGCACTTCAAGGAGAGAGATATTACGAGAGCAGAAACATTTTCAGTTTCATCTGAAATGCTGACAATTCCAGAGACAGCAGGAAAAAACATAATTATTGAATGCGGCCGACAACACAGTGACAAGTGAATACATATGTGTAAATGAGAGAATGGAGCTGGGAGGTTTTTGATGTGCATGCATAGAAAACACGGAATAACCTAAGGAAGCAAAGGTATATGGAAGAGGGAAAAAACCAAAAAAGCAAAAAAAAACAACAGGAAAGAAGCCAGAGAAGAAGCCAGATACAGAGAGAAAAGATAACAGGGTTGGTGATCGGGCAGAGAAAGGGTTATCGGTGGACTGTGGGATTTCACCGGGGTACCAGTGCTACAGCACGGCTCCTTTAGTTGCCAGCCATTGCTGTGAAAGCATAAAAAACTACCAAGCTGAGCAAATGCTCTGCAAAAATGAAGAGAAATTTGTATTTCGTTATTGTGGTGGAGGTGGTTAAAGGGCAGGGCTTGGCATTTGTGAAGCAACTGAACCCGAACTGGTAGAAAGGATTGTTCATCGCTTTTTATTTCATACCGCAGGTGCCGGCTCGGCTCATGAGGTTGTCCCTGGCTTTCTCCAGACTCTTCTTGAAGGCACTCTTGAACAGCTGTATACCGGGCCAATTTCTCAATACAAAATCGACGATTTGACTAAAGCTGCTCTGACTGCATTGAAGAAATGTATTGACGAGCTTTCTCCYGAGCACGTAAATGCCCTGGTCAATCTGCTGGTAATTAATTCTCGTTACTATTATAAAACAAATAATTATAACTGTGCAKCCTTGTGCCAGGTTCTGGACAAGGAGTATCCAGATACTTTAAGTGAAGCGTCCCTGGGCCACAGCGTAGGTTGGGGCAGCTGGGAAGAGCTGTCACCTCCCAGCTCTGCTTCTATCTCCCTCAACAGCCTCGAACAAGCCTTTCGTAAGACAGAGAGTCCTGCTGTAAAGAAAGTGCATATTGGCACAAAGCTTTCAAGTACTTTGCAAAATCGTTAGGCAAAAGTGGGCCTCTATGATGAAAACCATGAATTTTCATCCTGTTCAGAATTTATGCAATGAGAGGCTTTCGGTGCACTTGGCTACATTGCTCTGATCATCTTGCAGAAAAATACTCAAAAGCAGATGGGTAGAAAACAATGTGAATGGGAAGGAAAATAAAGTAAGTTTTCAAAAGAACTTGTCTTTAAAAAGAGAAACTCTGATGACTTGCTTGATCCCTTTGATACACATAAAACTTAGCAGAAGAGGCAGACAAGTTTGTCGGTGAGTAATGGGGCAACAGGAGAGGAGCAGAGATCCCTTAATGTGATCGATCTGCTACACAGACACCAGCTCCTGAGGTGGAAGAAGGAACTGCTCCATGCAGGTGTCTTATCAGGAATAAAGCCAAGGTTAAAAAGAAAACTTCTGGGCAATAGCAAGTGAGATTCTGGCGTATGTGACACACKTGCCCTTTGCTGGTGTTTGCACGTGGATTCACAGAACCTGCCGACCTGGCGAGCGCCCGCAGGTGAGAGGCTAGCTAAGCCTTTGGCCTCTCCTACGTTTTGCCGGAGGTTGCGAGCTCAGTAYGCAGCTCATGTATCACGGGCGCATTCGGCTCTTTTCTGCAGTTTTATATTTTTAAAAGCTTGTGCACATTTTTTAATATTAATTTTGAGTTGGGAACTTCCAATTCTTATGACACACTGTTATTTTAAGAWAGCTACAGCTAGGTCACTAACACTGCAGGACTTAAGGTTCATCTTACTTGCACCAGTTTTGGATGAGTTCAGAGGAGCTGCTTTTGATCTGCAAAGGTGAGAAATCGGGCTTAAGGCCCTGCTTTCCAGCTGACCTGGCTCTACGGGACTGAGTCCCGAAATCCCCAGAGGGGCTAAGGARCTCAGGATGAAATCTGGGAACATGATCCTGGAGCTACTCCTGGAGTAACTSCCATAGATTTGAACAAACACTTTGTTTCTGGCCGTGCTGGGAATATGTGCACTCAGAATTGTTTATTATTTCTTTACCATGGACTTTGCTGGTTAAAATGCAGTTTCTGTTCTTTGTTTAAGCTGATGGCAGCTGCTAGGTGTAAAATACAGCAGGTATTGGAGAAGATGATTTCAATATTCCTGCAAGTGCTTCTGAGCATGTCAGCTCAGAAGCTTTAATTGTCCAAAGCTTTAATTCCTCTTGTGGCTGGTAGGCAAGCGGGATGCAGGGTCAGCTGCTTCTGGCTTCAGTGAGAAGCCTCACTGGGTAAAAGCTCTGGGATTTAACTAACTCCCCATTTAAGTCTTAATGTAACTATCTGTATTTAAACTGCCTTTTTTTAAACATGACAGATGAGGCACAGATGCCCGGTGCCTTTTCTGAAATGTCACACTTAAGAGGCAGGAACACAACACACAGCCAGATGGAAGCCTACTAAAATTATTGCCAAAGATAAAATACCGCTGACCTACAGGATTCTTTAATTACATGAATCTCCAGGCCTTCACTTACTTTCCTTATGCTTCTCTCTGAAACCACAGCCCATTTGACAAGCTGATTAAACCAACCTTAGGCTGTCAGCGTACTAGATGACGTTGCTTCTTCCAAAATTACATTGTCACACGCAYGGTCRTTTTAGGAGAATTTGGGYRYGCTACGCTCACTGCTTTTTYKTTCTCTTTCAGAAACTTGTTCGGACAGAGGCTTAAAGTGGAAAAATATTCCTCGGGATTTTGCAGTTTCAAACAGTCACTGATAACACTTCACACTGACTTCCAGTTGCTGATATCCAAAGCCTCTGGGAAAACAACCATTACAAAACCCAGAGCAACCCAGGACACTGGTAGCTGCTTTCCTGGCCTCGATGTRCTAAATCCCACACCCTGCCACCTTCCTAGGTATTTCAAATTGTATTTCTTAGGAGGTCAAATCTAAGTTCTACAGAAAATTCAGATGATGTTTGAAAATTATTTCTGCCATCTGTTTTTATAAATAAAGGTCTTCACTGTCCTTTTTACTTTTAGGACAAATGGCATTTGTTTTGATAAAGTCAAACCAATAACATATTGTTACAGTGATCTACCTACAGCCCCCTTCACACACACATATGAGGGTCAGCARTCTAGCTCTGAATGACCTGAGGATATAAGTCCTTGATTAAAGCAACTTTTCCCAAGTGCAAATAGTCCCAAACCTGCTGAGCATTGACTGAACACAGCCAGTAGCTTTGGACCCCACTCTCAGTCCTCTGAGCATCCCCAGGAAACCCACAGGCAAGGAAAAGTGATATTTCAGTGACTGACTGCAGCAAAAACGTGAAAGAAAGATGGGTGCCCAGTGATTCCCGAGGGAAACCAGGGCAGATGCCATGAGTGCGCCTCACTCCAAAGCTCTCTGCCCCTTTGCAGAGGGGCCTTGGGGGAAAACACCGGAATGGGCAGTCTCCTCCAAGGAGACTGTGCCCAAGGAAATTGCTTCCTGGACATCTTGTTGCATGTTTTCTGTAATACTTCCATTTCTCTTCAGCTTCAACCTCTAGATGTACTGAGTCCACTTGAAGTCATAAATAAGGTTTCAGGGGAAGATATTTTCCTTTTTCTGGAACGAACCAATGTATCGTCTCAATACAGACCACTCTGTAGGAAGGTGAGTCCCCCCTTTGCCCCTCTGCCACCTCCCACCTCTGCTGCACAGTTTTGCCCCAGCTGCCCGGGCTGTTGGGTCCATCCACAGGGCTCCAGGCAGGGACCAAAGAGCAAATGCAGAACGACTTGTAACTGCCACTATATAGCCCCAAATGCAGAGCTGTCTCGGCTTAGTTAATGCATAGTCTGAACTTCGCAGGAGGACAGTGTGCAGTAAGGTGGACCTAGACCTGCATTCCTCTGTCTCAGGTGGTCAGTACTGCTCCTCGTCTTTCAATAACAGGATCAARCTTAGTGATAAGAGTGAGAAAAAGCAGCATTTGGTTATGACAAAGACATTGTTTTCCAAAACAGAGGCAGAAGCCACCCTGGCAAGAACATAGCATGAGTTAAAATTCTTCGTGATTGAAGGTAAACGTTGGCAAGGGCTGAGTTGCTTGTCACTTGTCTTTTTTTTGCACAGATCAGCCCTTGAAAGCCCAGGGCCCTACCACCTTGCCAAAGGACCACAGTARATCTTTCTGAAGACAAGTAGAGCCACCTGAACCCAGATTTATGCCAGTTTGGCCCAAATATTTTTAAAAACCCTGCTCTGAACACAGGAGCTGCCAAGCAGTGGATTAGAAAATCACTAAGAAGCATCACATTTGAGTGTATTAGCCCTATAGACTATTACTGTTGCTCCTGGCAAAAAAAAAAAAAATAAGGCCAGCAAGTTCACCAGCTCAAAAAGAGTAAAAAGTGTGTCCATATACTTCTTGGCAAACAGAGGAATCAGTAAAATAAGAAACTACTTATCTACTAAAAGCAATTCCTTACAATCAGCAGAGCTGAATACAATGCCATCTCTTCCAGGAATGTGAAATATGTTTGTTGTTGTTGCTTTGTTAAAAATCAGAAAAACTCTGTACCAGATGGGACTCCTGCTAGTCCCAAGTAAATCTTCCTCTCAGTGGTGCCCAGTAACAGGCTGAGAGGCAATGGGCACAAATTGAAACACAAGAAATTCCATCTGAACATATATATATATTTATATATTTTTTCTGGTGGTGGTTGAACATTGGAACAGGTTGTCCAGAGAGACTGTGCAGTCTCCATCCTTGGAAATAACACCTAACTGGACATGGTCTGGGGCAACCTGCTCTAGGTGACCCTGCTTGAGCAGAAGGTTGGAACAGATGGTCTCCARAGGTCCCTGCTATCCTCAACCATTCTGCGATTCTGTGAATCAGAATTAGACATTTCTTCTCTGAAATCAAAAGTAAAAATGTAATTGGGAAGAATATAGTGGAAAGGAATAGGTAAAAGTTATATTTTTCAAAAACATCGAAGTGAGTTAAGAATTAGGAATCTAGTCCTACAGGACTTGCATTCATAGGAGAGGTTACCATATATGCACACGCTCCGTGAATTTACATCTTCCTTCTCCTTCCTTTTTCATCCAGTTGATGATACTTCCAAAGGGAAGAGGTAATTTTGCCACTGGTGTCACTGTGCACAAACACATGATGAATACAGGACAATGACCAGGGAAACAACCATATGTTTGAATCTGAGCAAAAAGTGCCAGCCAGCTCAAAACCYAAAACCAAGAAATATTCTGCAATTATCACATAAGCCCACTCAGCACGAAAACACGAAAACATGAAGCATGAACATGAAAAGAAGGACAGTAACATGAGAAGACCCTGCATGGATATCCCTGCAGGATATCTCGGTTTAGTCTGCCACAGAAATTGGTCATGTCCCAATTCATACGTGCTTCCATTCCCCYTAAAGAAATTGTGATCATTTTTAGGAGAGGTCTGTCTTCTGTTAGTGGTTATGAGCACTGAATAAGAACAGCTCCAGCTCTCAGAGGAGAATTCAAAATACTCCCATCCTACAAGTAATAGGAATTTTTTAAAAAGCCCCTCAAGCATCCACTTCACTCAAAGAAAGGAAAATCAGCAAGAAATTTAACCCAAACCAAACATTTACAGTAGTACTTAAAACCTTTGCAGCTGGAGTTTAAAGGTATACACTAATGATTTCCTGCTAGTCAGAATCAGCCTTGAAAAAAACATCCTTGACATTTAGATCTTTGCATGGAAAGAACAACAAACACTCAAATATCTAATGAGTGTAAGCCAAATCCGGATTACTGTTGCTGGCCAGTAAAATATTTGCATTATGGAATATATCCACACAAAGACCCTTTGGAGGATTTTGACGTTTTACAGTTTCTTTTTTTTCTTTTTTTAATGATAATATCAGAACTGTTGGCAGGACAGAATTAGGCAGGCAGACAAACAAAAAGCAAGCAAACATGGCTTGGCTCATGATCAACAAAAGTATTAGTGTAAGAGAAATAATTTTGTCCTACAAAAGGTTTGACATTTTCTCTCTCCAGATTGTACTATTTGCCCATCTCTCCCTCAAGCAGTCCAACACTACCAAACACGCTGCAAGGCATCCCTTCGTTCCTTCTGCACAGACATACAGACGTTTATGGAGGAATGTTTCCTTTTTGCATCTCTGAGGGATCACTTTGTGCAAAAAAGACTAACTTTTGGAGCTACCTGGCATGCTGACACTTTTGTAATTTCCAATTTCCTGTCCCACTGCTCCCTATTAAAAGCAGTGCTTTTACATTAGCTTTTGCCTCTGCTAGCGGTGCCCTTGGCATTCCYGCTCTGGCCAGCTGGCATGGCAGGACTTCTCCCTGCCAGGAGTATGAGTAGCCCATAGGAGTACCCCAGCTCTGGGCAAGTGGAGAGTAGGAAGGACGGGAAGAGAGAAGATGCTTGACAACCAGCCAGGATCCCTACAACATTGGCCAAATTGGCCACGTAGAGGAAGAAGGGTAGTCCCTCATTTTGGGTATTAGTTTAAGCTAATTCCCCGTTTTCAGTGATCTGCTACATCTGTGTGTTCCTACACCTCACACTAGCTGCAGAGCTTCTCACTGAGACAGCTGCTAGCAGCCATTTCTCCTGCCCTTCTCTCTGCCGGCCTGCACGTCGCTCGAAGTGCTCCCATCTCTCTACACCCCCCCCTTTGAACGTCGCAGAGCAGTGGTGCAGCTCTCTGTGACCCAGCTTGCCCACGGCACCTTTGCCTAGTGGAAAGGGAGACCTGCTGCTCTTGCGGGGAGGACGCTGGCACTTCCCACATGTCCTGCCCTCCAGGATCCAGTGTTAATACAGCAACGTGATCGGGCGGGTGAGCCAGTGGGAGGAGGATCAAACCCAGATGTCTATTATATAGGAGAGCTCTGGCACGCATGGCTCTAAAGCAATTTCAGTTTGTCTTGCAGGTTAACATCTGATAYACGGTGAGCAGACATCTCCAGAATGAGACCAGCATTACTGTTAGTGTTGGCCACCCTGGCAGTTTTCTGCCACTCGGGTAAGTACTGCTGTATCTAATCCACCTCTTTTTGCTAATGATTCTGTACAGTCCTTCAAGACTCGACCACAACGATTTACGGTTATAAGACCATTCTTTCCAATTCTTTTTAATTTGCTCTTCAGCTGTACCTAAATGCACCTACTGAACTTTTAAGAGCTTGAAAGATGCAGCTTATGACAGCAGGAAGGTGCTTGGACACATCATGGCTCTGGCAGTGATGAACTGCAATACAAACGTGAACTTAGTAACCAGAATTTTTAAGAGCTTTAATGAATTGAGGGGCTTTAAAAGGGCATTTATCATCAAAAAGTTGCTCTTCAAAGTAATGGGGAAAAAAAAGAATAGATGTTTCAGTTCAACTCTTGAAATTAAAAAAGCAAAAACAAGACACAAGAAGAATCCTTAGAAAGAACCCCTCCTTCTCACCTCCTTTTCCATTTTGAACGTTACATCATTCAAATGAAAGCATTATTTTAAAATGCAAGCAAGAGTAAGACCTTCTGGGTGAGAATTAGGTCACAAAAATATGGAGTGAGATATTTGGCGACTTTCAAAATAGAGCATTCAATTAAAAAAWTTTATATAAATTGGCGGGTACTTTKCACTTTCAAGCTATTTGCCAAGTTTGCCAATAGCCCCATTTTTTCTCCTCTAAATACACAGATATATTTTAAACCMGCGGTGCCAAATAATTCTGTGAAAATTCTCAGTATAGACAACTTTTGAGTTAACTATGTGGGGATAGTATTGCCAGGGGTTTCAGACAAGYTCAAGGACTCCACCAGCACATTACACACCACGACCGGTTGTCCTCGCTACAAGACCTGCACAGTTATTGTAAATACTTCAGCAGTAAAATAAGTCATACAAATAGTCCTATTTTATTATGGTATTCAAACTGGTTTGGTTCATTGCAATGTTGCCCAGCTTGACTCTTTTCTACTTTTATTCCAGCTGCAGCTTTGGCTTGTCCAGAGATCTGGGATGTGGCTGAGAAGCTTCTCTATGGGTCTGTTGAGGAGTATATGGAGGTCCTATCTCCATACATCACAAAATCTGCTATGAAAGAAGCTGAACTGGAGTTTAAGCAATGCGTGCAGGAGTCCATCACAAACAAGCAAGCTCTTGCCGTCTTAGTGGTAAGTTCTCTCTTTTCACTATCAAAGACTTAAATTAGATTCAAAATGCGAGGAAGTCAGGTGAAACGGGCTGGAAATGTTTTAGGCTGACCCTGTTAAAGCTGGTTGGATAAGGAAATGATGGTGGTGCCCACGTCACAGAGGAAGGGTATACATGCTGTATAACAAATATAAAACTTTAAACACCTCAACTGGTTTCAGCGTAAAGTGGAGGCTTTGAATATATATATAATACGAATAATATAAAAATACTATTCATATTCTTGTTCTTATTGTAAACTTTGTTCTAAATCTTTGTTTCAGCCTCAGATACTTGGCAAATGCTAAAAGCACCATAATTGTAGGGATCCCCTATCCTTATAGAGCTGAGAGGACATTAACCATCAACTRACACCTGCCAATACCCACCTGACGACAGCAAAGAGCTACTCACTGAACATCTTCATTTTCTTCTTGTCTCTGATTAGTGACTAATCACTATAAATAATCTACCAACCTGATATAATGTTTTCCTGTTGCTTATACTTTATGTTTCAATAAACTAAATGCAATTCAGCCTCATATTTGTCCTTTTAGGTTGAAGACAGTATTCACTTTCAGAAATGATGTAGCAAAATCGTTYCTAATATGGATATTTTCATTCTTACTGTCCCAGCTGGAGATTTGACTCAAACTTCTAGTGTAGCAAAACCAACCCGTAAGCACAAGGCTGTGGTCACAATATTTGGGCCAGATCCTCGATCCAGCCTGTCTCATACTTCCCCTTTTATTCTGGTACTCAACTTAAACTGTAGGTAKAAACACCTGCACGCTACGGATACAACTGGAAGAATCAAGTTTATTCTCATTGCTGCTCCAACCCCACCAGAGTGACTTTGGAAAAAGTCACTTCACCTGTCTCTAGGGAAATCTATATTGAAAGCAAGGTCATCATAAACTCCCTGTACAGCCTGGAGAGACAGCCAGCCAGCCACTCCTGCTGGAAGAGATCAGGAGCTTCTAAGGTTGCTGTTGTCCCTCTCACAGAGGGATCAAAGCAACTGAAATCAGAGCTTTTGTCTCTCYGCTTCCATGTAACATTAGAATCATGCTTTCTGTAAAGCATCAAAACCCAGAGAGCATCACCTGAAAATTCACCACYATTAACTCTTCAGATCAGAGCAGGGGGCTCTCCCGTTGCTAGCAATGTGGTTACGACTTCAGCATACATTTATTCACATTTTGGAAAAAGAACAGAGGTCGTTTTTGTTTCATTTGTTAAACAAGGTTTGAAACCCTTTCTGCGTACTCAGAATTCTTATTCCTGAGGAATCCTAAAAAAAAAAAAAAAAAAAAAAAAAAAAAAAAAAAAAAATCTGACTTAGCTGGGAGAAGTTTTAAAACAAGCCAGATCTGCAGCTGATTTCTAACTTTCCTTGTGGGATCTTGAAAACACACACAAGACAGCCTGCGTGGTTTATTCTTGCATCTTAGGAGAAGGTCTTTTGTGCCTTTATTTGCAAGGACAAATTCCTAAGGGGAATCACTACACTGGTATTTCTAAACCTTAGTAACTAATGGCTTCTAATAACAAACTCCGTTTATGAAGGTCAGGCCTAAATCAGCCTTCCCAGCAAAAAGTAGCCTGAGGAACATCTGGAGAACAAGAAACCTAACAGTAATTCCACACGGTCAAATGTACACGCAACATAAGAACGTGACAATGATAGGTTTTACGACTTTCAGGTCAGCCTTTGCACACCCGGACCCCGCGGATGCTCAAGGCTGCCGAGAGCCGTGCCGGCAGGGTCCCGCCACGCGGGCAGCGCGGCCGGGCTCTAGAACCCCTGCGACACCTGTGTGATGCAACTGTGCGTTTCCACGGCTGGTTCGCGTTCCCCTTCCCAGCGCCGTTTGGGAGAGGACGCCAACGCCTGCCCTCCCAGGCTTTCGGCCGTCCTCAAGCCTCGCCGCAGCTGGCAAGCGAAAGCAAGAGTGGCAGCAGGCAGGGTCATCCCTATCTGGGCAGACTTCACAGGACAAGAAAGGTGAATTATTTTTGCTATGTTTTAGGACAAATGATTAGCTACGCTGTGCCTGAGAAGAGTTTCATCACTATACTCAAAGTGCTTTTATAACAGGAAAAATTATYGCAGGCTGTTCTTTATCAGTAACCAGAAATTATGTTGTGGCAGTTATCCTCCTTTCTCCCCCTTTTAGAGGTAAAACCACCATACAAAGTACACAGAGCAAGTTAACTAGCCAGGTCTGAGAAAAGCACAATTAGATTAGCTTGTAGATGCCCTTTCTGCTACACTGGAAGAAAAAAACATGATAGAAAAATTTCAGCTGATTAAAAAAAATACACCTTTCTTTCCTGGCCCTCTCAACTCCAAGTAATTGAGGTTAGGAAGTAAAGGCACAAGACCGCAGACTTGTACTCATACAAATAATCCTCGTGTGCATGAACAGTCTTCTTCATTTCAAAACGTTTGCAGGACCATGTGTTAATATTTTGTATTCAGATTTCTGTAACTTTGTGAAATCTGTGGTGTGGGAGAGAGAAAGCAGTAGCTTTGCTGAATGCTGAATGCCAGTTTATCCAGCTTACAGATTACCAGTAGTGTGTTTTAGTGTATTCTGTTCTGAAAAGTGTAACAGCCCCAAATGTGGAAGTGTGCAATGCTTTCTCCTTCCACCGCTCCCACAGCGGCAGTAGCAGCAAGTTCATCTGAGCTGTTAGGCATCATAAGCAAGACAAATAAGCGTGCCAAATGCAAATAAGCACGCCAAACAAGCAAGACCAATAAGCATGCTAAGCCCTAAGCAGCAGTTTCGTACTACTAAATTGCTGAAGAAACACAGTCATAAACTGTATTGTGTTAGGCATAGTGCAAAACAGGAGAGGGAAAAAATAAATAAAAAGCTGTTCCTAGACCCCAGTAAATGTTAAGAGATGGAGGATGGATGCAAACAGGTGAATTGGAAAGAGCACAAACAGGCCATGAGGCTGACAGCAATCTCAGCACATCAGCAGGATAACCGTTATCATATTTTTGTTGGCAGAAAAGGGAAGCTGTAAGGGACCATCGTAATCTCATGGACTTGTGTCATATCTTGGAAGATGTGGAGGCAAATACTTGGGAAGGGAGGCAGSGATTTAAAACTCAGATGTTAGGACCAGCAGTAAAGCCCTGCTCACACCATCTTTAACAMGTCCAGGACTCCAACACATGCATGTGTTCAGAAATGGGCCTATAGCAGGAAAAAAGGTTACTTTAGGACAGAAACACAGGCTGTGCAGGGGAAATGCAAGGTTTTCCAGGGGTGCTTGCTCACTCTCACTGCTTCAGAAAAAAGGCCTGCTCACACATCAACTCTAAACTAACCCAGCATAGCACAGAGATGACGGGAAGCCTATCCTGAGCCTCGTACCTGCTATTCCAACACCTTTTGGGCCCCTCTCGCTGACCAGGAAAGGCTAGGAGGTGTGGCAGGATCTCCACAGGGACACAGCAGGATTGTTATTAAATGTTGTATTACCAACGGCCTACAAAAAAGCAGTTTTACATTGAGTATCACAGGCAAAAGGATCTTTCTTAGTCCGATGCAATATTCCTGGAAGCTACTGAGGGTGGGATTTAGCTGAATATCAAGGCACCATTTAGAAAGATATTCAGCTGACTAGCAGGCGATGGTGAATTTAGGATGAGTGGAAGAGCTGCCGAGACTCCCCTGACTGCTTAACTACATCTTTCCCGACTGCAGTTGCAGGGTAGATGCCACGCTGACACCTACATTTAGGTGTCAAAATCTAACTGAATCTCACCCCAAAGCTGAGAAGCTGCCTACAACAACCTAGAGATTTTACAGATCATTGTTATTTTATTATAGGATGGAATTCAGATGATACAGGATCAGGATGAGAATTTTTAATTGGAATGCAAAAGCACAAATAGAATCCTGCCTCTCTCAAAAAAGCTTATTTGTAATTCTTTTCCTCTTTCCTTAGGCTTTGCAGCCACCTCCCACCATGTATCGAGCCTGGGTGGGGACCTGGAAACCCCATCGCCCGCGGGGCCCCATAATGGCCCAGTTCACCAGCCCGGGACCCAAGTACTCAATCCCAGGGACAACAGGTAAAGCAGCTAGAAAGTCATGCAGCATTCTTAGTAAATTGGTGGTAAAATCAGCTAAAAACCGACTTCAGTAATTTAATGTTTTATTAAATAATTTAATTTGGTAGCTCATTGCAACACAGAAAAGACAGCTAACTGGCATCCACTTAGTACAGAGCTGCTGTACCGTAACCCTTCATTATTTCAAACACTACCATGACACACAGGCTTTGCAGTTTGCCATTTAAACATTCAAGCTAATGGCACGAGGCTGAATTTGGATGCATCTCTCATGGCTTCTGCTGCAGGGAAGCTGGGTTTAACCTAGTTATTTATGCTCTACAGTGAAGGTTTACAGACAGCTAAGGACAGGACTAAYTGCATATCCCCCTTGCATGTGAAATGATGCAAAGACATTCAAAGCCTGAAGTTTGCCTTATATTTTTGCCATTMTTTTCTGTTTCTCCAGCCTCATACTTTTTTTTTCTTTTTCTTCTTCATGAAAATATTWAAGTTTTAATTTGTGGGCTAAAAATTATTAAATTAATTTTAATAATACACAATTTAAAGGGATTCGCCCCTGCAGTATTTTCAAGTGTGGGTTATTTATTTGGGACTACCACTTTCTRTTTCATTTATAAAGCTGTCCTTTGCTACGGGTAGGAGGCTGCTGTTTTTATATCAGTAAAAGCAACTGACAGGGCAGCATTTGCTGGCAATACCCCCACTGGGCTCTCAGAAAAGCAAAAATCACTAAAGCATTCTTTACATTTGCTTTAAGTAAGCTGAGCAACTGCTTGTGGAGTAAAAACACTTCATAATGATGGAATTTTGGTTATCTTACAATTAATTACTGAGTGTCTACATTTTTGTGTTAGATATATATACATATATATATGCATATATATATATGTATATATATTTTAATACATGCTTTGAACCATGCAGGCAGGAGGGTTTTTTTTAATACTATTTAGCAATGCAGTGTCAAAATCTTTTTTGACTTGGAGATACACTCCTCTGCACCACAAGGTGCTGTGCAGTTCTCTTACGTTATACTTTGAGGAGAAAGTCACACTCGGAAGATACCTTAGAACTCTGTCTAGTTGTGGAAAGTTCCTGAAAAGCTGCTTTCAGTAACACCAATTCAGTGGCTCTCCAGAAAGAAGACAGGCCCTAAATCCCCGTTATGAAAACAAGGCAGAACAAGACCTGATGCATTTGCAGCCCTCCCRTGAGGAAGGTGGTAGGAGCTGAAGCAAGCACATGACAAGCTGAACGCATCCCCTTTCTGCAAAATCAAAGGCAGCCCAATGTCCTGGAAGGCGATTTCAGGAGGCCAAYAGCTCAGACTACTCCACTTACAAAGGAACTTAAAATATAATTGCATGTTGGTCTCCTTTCATATGCTTTTTCTTCCTAGGTTACCTGAACCATGATCCTACCAAAAAGCGAGCCCCTGCCTACACATGTAGTGGGGCAAAACCTCCTGTAAAAGAGGACTGCTCTCCAGGCCCTCACTATTATGTGAAGTCCTCCATGACCAGGACGGGCAAGTACGTTGCTCCAGGATATATTATGTGCGGCCGTCCCCAGGTGACCACAGAGATCACACCTGGGCCAGGTGAGTGACATTTCTCCAGCCGTTTATTCAGATGAGACAAACATACCTAGCTGTCCTTCTGGGTTTGCAGGGTACAGCACAACCGGCTTGCACCTCGCATGAGCTTTAGATGTTCTCAAACAGAAACCAGAACAAGTTTGAGCAGTGGTTAGTGAAACACAAGAAAAACTGTTGCCTAGGATCACAGGCCATGCACACAAGGGGGGAAGATCCAGAGTCCAGACACAATGCAGGGCCTGCYGAGAGGAACAGCAATGCCGGACAAAACAGCTGGGTGAAGAAGAATCCCCCTGCACGCTATCACACAGAGGAAAGGGCAGGAAGAGCTGGCTAACAGCTGGCAATTCTGCAGCTGTTACAGAAAGCACCTACCAGTAAAACYGCCTATTTGCCTCGAGAACCAGAATTTCACTGGTTTTGTCCTCTCCTCCCCTGCCCTAGGTGATTACTTCCTGGAGAAGTCGAAAAAACACATCTATAAATGTGCTCCTGCTCACTCCATGTCATTCAGGCACGAGACCACCAGCGCAGATGTCACTCCAGGTAAATGAACAAGAGCAAACAAGCACTTGCAGCCTAAGCATCCTATAGTGAAAATCTGGTGTTCAACTTTTTAAACCAGGCTAATTCAATGTCTACAYAACAGGATGCAACCATTGCTCAATGAGCTTTATTTCTGTCTCATAGCTCTATAATTATAACAGTATTTCCATATTTTTTTGGAAGATAGATGCGACCAAGCCTTTTGCATCGCAGCTCAGCTTGCTCTGCAAATGCAGAGAGAAAGCCTCGCTATGCAAATCTCAGAACAAGTCTCTTCTGCAAAGAGCTTGTAGTCTAAACATAAGACAAGAAGCAAAAATCTACAGAAACAAAGAGGAGCTTTGGGAAGCAGTAATGGGCAGGATGATCACCCAGGACCTGAACACAGTGATGTCTCTGTGACAAAGTCAAGGTTTGTCCTGACAGATGGACAAACCAAGTACTTTTAAAAGCTGAATTCCTGGGAAGCAAGCAGGCATAGAAAAATCCACACTTATACCAGGCCGTAGTGTGGATTTTGTAGAATCAGTAGCAATCTCTCCATCAGGGAGAAGTTTCCTGTCAAAGGCCAGCTTTCAGGCAGCTAGAAACCACATAAACTTATCCCCTATCCTGGGGGGAGAGGGGGTGGGGAAAGAGGAGACCCTCAGTGAAATCACGTTCAAAAACCTGGGGCACACAGCCTCGCACAGCAATGAGATACAGTCTGACAGATCGTGTCTGTGTTCCTTGTGCCGTCCAGAATGTATTGCATGAATTGGCTAAGGACCTGCAAAAAGGTCTTCTCGCTGGGTGTAGGCTCTCTGGAGAAATGCTTGGTCTCCTCTCTCAGTCCCTAGGTCTCATGTGTGCCTCTCCATCGATATAAGCTATGCTGCAGGTTCTCAGGAAATTGGGGTGCACAGAGTGAATAGTTTTAAACACAGCCTGGAAGATCCAGTAAGCCAGTTAAAGATATCTTACTGAGGTTTCTTGAAGTCCAGGAGCCACCTCATCCCATGCAAGCACTGGCAACTCGGCCTYGTGGGTGCTTACTCTCTCCGTGTCACACAGGAGTGAGGGATATGAAAGAGAAAGGACATCTTTCCTGCTCCTCTGAGACCTGATGTTTCTCCTGTCCCCTAAGGATTTACATACGCTCTCTTCCCAATCCTCCTACAGGCCCCGGCGCCTACACAATCCCAAGGGTGATGGGACCAAACACAGCGTACACAACTGCCAGCCCGTGCTATTCCATGAAATGGAGGAATAAACTCGGGCTCTTTGAGGAAGACCTCTGTAAAGTGAGTTATGCTTTGACTTCTCTTTTGCATTAGCAACTGAAAGTTATCTGCTCTCTTCGTGGTGGAAAACACGCACACAGCTCATTGCAGCATGAGCAAAATACAAATAATCCAAGTGCACACTGGCAGGGTCACAAGGTTCCTCTGCCATTACAGCAGGAGGAGAGGGGCCCACCTACCTCTGCAGCCCCTTGCTTTCTGAGAGACCTCACTAACRGTTTTGATGATGCAAAGCTCTTTCAAGTTTTGGATTAAGCCTAGTCTTTGTATTTAATCTTTGCAGATTGAATTCACATTACTGAATGCCACAGTAAAGAGCTGAGAGTGGCAATTACAAGGGTGGAGGGGAAAAAATGTCTTCAAAGCAGTTATTGAAATATATTTCAAACAGAAAAGCAAACCTATATTACAAGTATCTACTCTGAGCTTTGTCAGGTACAGGACTATGTATGTCAGGGGCCATACAAACACACAAACAACCAAATCACTGCCCATGCCTCAACAAATTTGCAATGGAAGTGGCTACATGCATTCAGTATAAACTCCAGCCTGCCTGCCATTACCAAATAATTTGCCTTACTGAAATACCTGAAGGGAGTCAAACCTTTGGACAAAGTGTGAAGTATGTTTTTAAGGCACACAATGTTTGTAAATATATTTGTATATAATGTTTGTATAACAAGAGTTTCACATTATGCCACAGAGCATCCTTGTTGAAAGACCACAGGTTTTTGGATGGGTAGTAAACACTCCTGTTTCACATACCACTGCATGTCAAGTGTTGGTGAGGCTTGTGTGAAATACGTTAATCCGCAAGGAGGAAAAAGGAAATTGGTGTTGTGCAAACTTGTCCTCTGCTGTAATGGTTTTTCAAGATACAATATAACACAATTTTCATAACTGTCAACGCTAATAAGCATATTCCATAATCAGTAATATTCTATCAGGGAGTTATATTGGGAATGGAAGATACAGAATACACTACCAAAACACAAAATACTTACATTGATGGTGGATTAAAAAAAAAAAAAAAGTGTGTATTATATAAAGCCTATCTGAAAAAAAATCCTTTAATTGCAACTCTTATGTAAGACCCAGTAGAGATCACAGGTTGCTGGTGTTCTGCTGCTGCACATTTTAACTCCCATCTCTCTAAGTGACTGTCCATTTGCAATCTGGCAATGTGAGGAGGCTCAGGAAACAGATGTGAAATGCCTAATGGAATCTCCTGCAGGAGATGACAGCTGCTGACATGTTGAAATACTGAAATGAAATGTTGAAATCTTCTTCTTTTGAGGAAAACAAAATTGTTTGTTGTTCAAATTGCTCTGCTGCTCCAACTCCATTTCTTTGTCCAGTCAGAAGAACAAAAGCAGCCTCCTGAGAAACTAGGAGGAATAAATACTTACCATTTTTACCCAACAACTCCACTGACTCTCTTACAGACTCCAGGGCCTGCTGCATACCGGAAGACAGAATTGGATGTATATAAAACAAGAGCTCCTAAGTACACTATAAGAACCCACAGTAAACCTATAGGAGATAAAACAGTAAAACCGGGGCCTGCAGACTACAGCATAGGAAAGGTAAGGCAGCTGGCCATCCTCTCCTTTTCAACAACCATCCTTTAATAATCTCCCCTTCTGCTCAGGCTTTTGAGAACTAAGTTACATCTTAGCATCACAAACTGCAGGATTAGCTTGTTTTAAATAACTACAACTGGCAAGCATCTTTTTACTGCTTTTTTGAAGGGACTGTGATGCTAAAAAAGGAGAACTGGTACAGTGGTAAGGATTAGATCCTTCAGTACACTCTCATGCACTGACATGAGAACTAGCAGCTAGTCAGTAGGGAAGCACTGCTATTAGTTACTGTCTAACAGCAATGTTGGAACTAATCAATATTGAACATAAAGAACATTCATTATGAATGCACAAAAACCAGTAAGTGCATAAGAAGTCAGAACACTGAAATCATTTTCACTAGATACAGCTGCATCTATTTTTTATTTTTTGTTTTAGTATTTGTTTCTGTCATATCTAAACCTACAGAGTACATATACAGAAGCACAGGATGTTACAATCTCAAGCACAGACACAAAGAAAGTTCTAAACAGAACACCTCAGTTCCTTCCTTCCCTTGTCCCAAACCTTAACACAGGAACCATAAAGCAAACATCTTTTCTTGTCCACTATCTCAGCAATTAAATATTATTTGCTTATACATTATATGCTCTTCAGGATGGTATGCTGCAGAAGGAAAAGCCCTAAGAGAAGTACAAACCATGTAGGAATCAGTTCACTAATCACCGATATGCAGATATTTCAAGGTTATGGACCATTTTCCACCCCCCTCCAACACATATCAAGAAGAATAGTTTCAGAAAATGTTGGGTAGAAACTTAGAAATGATATGTTAACTGAAGCTTTCGGGTAGAATGATCTAAATGGGAAACTCTCCAAAATAATGGGAAAACTACTCTTTCCTAAATGACAATTCTTGAAATTGGTCACAAAAAGGAGCCTTTCATTACACAATGCAGACAAAAGACTTCCAATAAGTCTATCACCTCATCCAATACTGCTTCATCATAAAATGAGACAAGCAGACACATACGAAAAGCATGTGTAATGTAGCAAAGATAAACTTGGAAGGGAGGGGAATCTGGCACAGCTTGGCTTGAGCTGGAAGTCCTCTGAAATTTGAAGAAGTTCTATTTCCAGTTGAGCTTTCCATATCAGCTATATTGATAATCTGGTCAATTTTGTGTTGAAAACAAGACCTTTTATTTTTGTGTTCTTAAAAACCTACAGAATGTATTTAAACCATCCCTAAGCTATTTTATTTTTCCTTCATGTTACTCCCCTCAAAAGAGAAAAAAAATATCAGTTGGTAGAAATAGAACATTTTACAGCATAAGGACATTTTTAATGGTCTGCTAAAAAATGAGGTGTAGAGCAAGTGTGCTGCTGAACTAGACACAGCTAACTAGAAGTGTCATGGTGTACATACAGTAATATATGATAAATGGCAAAATCACATAAATACACTAATGACAGATGATCATCCCTGAATAAAAATCTGTTCTGCCTGTGCTAGAAAAGAGCCTCTAGAAACAGTAAGACTATGTATTTTAGTAAAAATGCCTCTCTCTTAGTCTACTATTTATCACTAAAAATTAACTCCTGCTACATGCACCACTTTGCCAGGTTGTTACCACACTTCAGGACAGGTCCCAGACCAGTGATGCTCTTCACCATTCACCTTTCTTCCTTTTCCCCCTTGCAGGTGACACTGACCAAGCCACAAGCCCCTGCAGTCACCTTTGGTATCCGGCATTCAAAGTACACAACCCCTCTGATACTGGACACCTGACCATCTCCGTGCAAGCAGCACCTGGAAACTGCACTTACTCGCCTGCATTGGGTTGCTTCATGCTTTAAAATCAAAGGATTTAATACAGCTTCTCTCAGGTCCGCAATCAGCCATCTTCAGCCTATCAATCAACTGCATTGTGCTAAACAGTTAGGAGCACRTGAATTCAGAAAGCAGACACTCCTGGTATTGCACTGTGTCCTATTACTACCACAGGACCTTTTGCATGCTTGCTCCTATCCAGGTAGAAGATGGCACTATTGTGCCCCCAGGACTGAATTTTACAAGCTAACACTGATGAATGCAACTGCTTGCACCTGGATTCGACCGACTGCAGGAATATCACCTCAGCCCACACATAAAAGACTTTCTATTTTCTACTGAAAAGCTAACCTTTTGATTTGTGTTTAGACCTACAGTGATTTCAGCTGTGTTTTATGTTTTTTTCCAGTGTGTTAATCGTGGCATTAGCATTTGAAGAAAAATAAAACTTAAGAGTTATTCTGTATGTAGTGTGTCAGTACAACTGAACTTGGCAATCCACCTTTAGATGGCACTAYAGAACAGTATTTAGAAGAACATAGTTTGGAGCTTAATTCAAATTCTTGGTATAACTTTAATAAAAAAAAAAAAATATATCCCCAAAGATTTTGTTTATGCACCTTGAGCAGCAGGGAGTTAAAATAAAGTCTGCTTTCCCTATTCCATTTTCATGCCTCAGCAAAACAYTGCTATATTAGAACTGAAGAGCACCAAAATCAAAAGCACGACCAACATCAGACACCTATAGCAGCCCTTTTTCACCTGATTATGTTAAACAAAATAGGCTTTGTATCCCAATTCCTCGTTTAACTGTGGAAAAGTACCATTCCTCACCATTAAACTGCTGTGCAGAGTCCAGGCTGAGGACAGACACAGTCCACCCACAGAGCAATCCAGGAAAATGCTGCCCCATGGACAAAACAAAGTCCTTCCCTATACATTCACACAGGACAGCAGAGCACCCTTATACACCCGTGTTGAAGGAGCCTGACACAATAATAACAGCAACAGCAGCATTTGCTTCTCCCCCCCCCCCCCAAGTGCAATCTGAAACACAGCTGCTCTGCACTCCTTCTCTTAATGGGCTACGCCTAAAAGCCACCCAAAGTGGCCAAATTACTTGCATTTAAGGAAAAATAATGGAGTCAGTAACAACTGGATTCCTTTCAGTCCAAAAAAAAAAAAAAAAAGCATTCTTCCTAATTTATACAGGAATATTCACCCAAGCAAGTTTGCAATGGCAGGTTTTTAATAAAATATGAAATACATAATTGCATACTATGTTGGACAGTAACATTTGTAATTTAGTTGCTTAACTTACTATAGTTCTAGGATCTTTTTTGACCTGAGAAAAGTTTCAGGTGTCAAACTGGGATAAACGGGCCTACTGTCCAAAACATTCTCGCACTGAACCAGCTCATACAATGCTGTTTGTTTGCATTCTTTAACCCTTTCTTTCATGCAATGTGTTGAAAAAGGTGTACAAATATCTGTACTGGAGATCTGTGATTGACACAGAATACTGGACAGGAATTCTATTGTGAGCATTTGATTGCCATAAATCTTAAATTCAGGATTGTTTCATCACAAGCTAAGAAGATCAGCACGACGTGCCTCACACCAAGAAAAACTCTGAATAATAGACTTGCCTGCAACAAAAACCTTAATAAGACATATTACCAGCAAATACACGAATTGTTTCCCTGCTTTCCACACATGCTTTGGGAAAGCCTCTGTGGGTATTTTTTTTAAATCAGTTTTCTCTGTCATATCTAAATTCATACTTCTCTTGGATATTGCACTTTGTTAGAACATTTAATGATGTGCAAGATTCTAATTTTCCCCACAAACTTCCTAGTGCTGCTGCTCTAAGTTTTCAAGGGTTAAGCAAGGTTATACAGTGCTATAACTGATATATGAGATTCCATGCATTTATAAGTACTAAGGATGGAATTCATTATCTGGTTATACTTAGGCAACTTCTTTAGTACCTTGAAGCATTTGTTCCAGCCACGTGCARGCCTGGAACCACTGCACAAACAAGGGAGAGGCACCCAACTCTTTAATGGGTAGAAAGAGCCAGATACAAAAGCCAGGATGAATGTCATGATCAGGAGAAGGGTGTACAGTGCCCATGGGCTTCAGCTGATGGCCAGATAGGGAGTAACTGCAAACGCTGTCTTGAACTGCGTGGCTCTTCTCAGATGGAAAGGACACAGAGGACAACTCTTACAGCACAAATCAGCACCTTTAGCTTCAATTTTTCAGTTTAAACTCCTGAGGTTTTCCCTCCTGAGGAACCTAAGTTGCATGGAAATGTCCATTTCAAAATAACAACAAAGAAAAAGAGGGGGATAAAAAGTCACTCTGTATTGAGCAAAGCACACACTGCTTCAATCCCCACAACACTTCCCCGGCATCCCTCCTAGGATGTTAAGTTTGTTTGCAGAATCACAAACAGAAGAATGAGCCATACCATCTAATGTCAGGTGCACCAACACTTCACTATGGATCTCTAAGGAAACCTGCATCTGCACTGTTTCTCATGGTAACATTTAAATTTGGTTCTGAGGCATCAGGTTCTGTACAATTTAAGTATAACAGAATGATCTTTTCTTGGTTTTTAATCTTACTAAGACATAAGCCCAAGAAAAAAACCAAACACTTGGCCAAATTTTTCTAAAAAGTGTAATTTTATTTACAACATAAAAAGCAAACTGAAATCATCACTACTATGAAGACTAGGCTCTTTCAGAGGCCTWTCAGCAAAAGTGATCCACTTCAGAAAATCAAGAGTCCAGCAATTCACTCATCATTCTTCCAAGTGTAAAAAGAGTTTGGAACTGCCGCATCTTACCAGAGAAGCGGAAACAAGAACCAGAGAAATTCACTGCTGCCTCCTTTCCTATTCACCTTCACTGCACCTTCTTCCCCAAACTTGGAAAAAAGACACACAATCAAATTAGGGAAGTATTTTGTTGAAAGTTTGACAGAGTTTAAGCAAAAAACAGCACAGTCCATTTAGATTTAGACCTAGTTTAGTCCAAGCAGAAAGGAATTCCTAAAGATACAATGTCAAGGCCAAATGAAACACATAGGGATTGATAAATAATAGAGTTGTTGGAGAAAAAGACTGTAAAAGAGGAGAAAGACTTTAGTCCTCGAGAGGTAGTTGTTACAGTAGGATAAGAGAACAAAGTAAGTGAAGAATTCCAGCAAAGAAAACCAGAACACATCAACACTTGGAACAGAAAACAGACTGCATGAAACACAGAAGTACCTTTGTACAGCTGCTTTGTATAGTAAAAGGTTTATATAATATGTAGTGAGGGTTTCCTCTGAAAAGAGCTGAGTTTCGTTTCTTTCAACATGCACAGTATTTTTGAAAGTTACAGAACTTTTACTATAATTAGAGGCAGATTGAARTCAGCTACAGAAGAATACACATGGGGTAGTGACATAAGTGAGAGGCTGACCAGCCCAATGAAAAGAAAGAAGGGTGAAGGGAAGTTAAGAGCTCCCAACTGCTGTACTCTTGGCCTTCTGAGACACAGTTAGACGCACTACCTCAGGAGAGGAAATCTTGTGCTCATTGCACGTTCATTGGGAATGACTGCTTTATAAACAAAACTTGTATGGATGTGCTTTCCCACACACCTCTCACAAATATTTCAGGCAGGAATCTCAGAAGCACTATGGACAGGACAGCAAGTTAAGAGTTTCTTAGGTTACTATCTACTTAAATAAATAAATCAGCCAACCCTCAGATCAAATCCTTCCCAGTCCCCCAACCACTAACTCAACAAGATGCGGTTTACGAATTTAACTTGCCCACAACCTCTATTTTTATTTGCTCAAATTACAGCCAAAGGGCTGTAATACAAGGATATGGTAATAATCATGATAAACTGTTTGAGGCCTGAAGCAAATATCTTAAAAAGATTGGAGGGGAAGTTGATATGAGRGCTTTTATACAGTTTTAACAGTCTAAGGGAGTGTATTTTCAAGTGTGTGGAAAGGTACTATACATGTGCAAGTAACAAYTTATGGACTTTGGCTCTTCTTTTCCTGCAGTGTTCACACTCAGCTTCACCTAAAAGGATAATAAATAAAGCAAAGCTATCATTCAAAGTCTTGCTCTGCAACTGGTCACTGCAGCAATCATAGTCTGTTGGGGGTCCAGATCTAGTGTTGATTTAATTTCAAAGCTGTACAGACTTAATTCCAATCCAGTGACACCAATGATACTAACATGCTTCCAAGTCAAGGTAAAACTGAGACTGTGTATGAGCAGAGTGGCTGAGCTGGAATAAAAGTCTCAAGCTCATACCTCCAAATCTCAAAAATCAGCATCCTAAACTCTGCAGATTTTGGACTTTTGCTCATTTATTAAACTTCTGAGCACTGGTAAGTCTCTGGATTTTGTCTGACCCAACTCTTCACAAGCCTAGTAGGGGATAGCAGTAATGTGGGTAACACAAAAGTGGCCATTGAAAATAGGCTGAAGGACATGGACAACAAGGCAAGAAATGAAGGCTTAAGCATAAACAACATCAAAATTGTTTTACATGTGAAAAATCAGTTTAGAATGAAACATTTTATAGAGAGATCTCCAAGATCAGCCAGATCAGTGACAATAAGTCAGAGAACAGAAAAGTTATTTGGACTGTTTGGAATGCCTCAAAGACTCCACAACAGGGCAGACTAAAAAAGGCTTTCAATAAGTCTGTCAACCATCGCACGATTTTTGGTCTGTAAAATTTCCGGCATGAAAACCATGCTCAAGTCCCTGCTTTTGACACAAGATAGTAGAGGATGAAGAAGACAACAATCAGTCCTGCAGAGACGTAACAGAGTAACTTGCGATTATCCCTCCCTGACCGTGCCATGGTGGAGAAACGCTTCACGCTGCCAGTCAGCAGGCCAGTCACACTCATAAAGTCTGAATCCTGAAGAAGAAAGAAACGTAAAATGAAGACATTATAAACAAGAAAGGCTATTTCTGAAGAATTCCACTTAGTGATTAAAAAAACATGGAATAGGTAGCTGCACTGTAACTGCCTATCTCTCCACATCTGCATCACACCATGTTCCTCTCTAAAGATTCTTCTACTCCTGTGCTCAGACTACAGCAACAGCACCATTCCCACAATGCTCAAAGTAGTCAAACAAGAGAGATAGGAAAAGTTCYACTCCAAAGGCAAAAAAAAAACTTCCTACCATTTTTTAAACCAGTATAAAATCATCTATCACTGCACAGTTTACTTGAATCTGTGCAGTTTATTCTGGCTGGAACGGCTTGTTAATAGCAACTCTACAAGTGAACACTTCATCCAAAGGAAATGCCTCTCCATGAAGGTAAAGTTGATTCACTGCACCATGGGGCAAGCTCAGAAGTACAGAAAAAGGTGTAATTCCTTTCCAGTCGTTCTACTTTTTCTTTAGAATGAGAYAGCATGCATATAAAACTCTTTGTCAGATACTGGCAAATAATTCTCAAATTAATACATTTCAGCCATTTTAATTTTGACCCCTGGCCTGTCTTCCTTATTCATACCTTATCTGTAGCTTCTGCTCCTAAATCTTTGAAAAACTCCCCTAACAGAAGCATAATTTCATGTTTATTTAGGACTTTTCCTTTAAGCTTTTTTGCCATAACATCTTTTATTTTGATTCTCCCATCCCCTAATTTCCTGGCTAAGCAAGTATCCATTTCAGATACTCCTCATTGYCAGTGTGCACTGCTATTAAGATACCAGCTGAGCTCAGATCTTTGACTCAGTTGGTGAACACTACAATTATCTTCTCTCTGGCTTCCACGTACCAGTTCTCCAAAATGCAGCATGTGCAGAAAAGTCTCTCAACACAGCAGAGTTACTGTGCGAACCTCCTTCTCAAGTATCTATGTTGGATTCCCTTCTTATCACAATTCTGTTAATGAATTATCTTTCTCCTAAAAAGCCTCAGCAGGTAAACCCTCTACTATGAGTCTTTCTTCTGCAAGTGCTACATAACTTGTAAGATATTTCAATTTCAATAATGCTGCAGAAACTAATAGTGTTATCTAAATATAAGAATATTTAATTTGGCAGGGAAAATCTGGAGGCAAGAGAAACCTTACCTTGCTTTCTGACCTTAAATGATAATGAATTTGCTAGGCACTAACACTGTAATTGGTCATTCTGGCCCTTCCCCAAAGCACTGGGATTTTCCATCAGCAACCAAAGCTTAAGAGGCAGATCACTCTGGAAAGTGATTTTGATTTTATCAGTCATTGTGTATGTCATGTTTATGTTACCTCTAGAAATTAAAGCAAAACAATGACATAATAGGGAACCTAACAACCTGATTGCACTCAAAGCATCAGCCTTGCTCCTTCCAAAGATATCAGTGAACCCTGACAGGTATTCTGTGTTTCAGAGATTACAGGGAGTGACCCTGACAGATTTATACATTACCAAAAATCACAGAAGCAACTGAGGAATAGGCCCATCTCCCACTATGAGCTACAGGCGGCAGATCTTTAATCCCAGTAAGCAGGTAATTTCCATCTGTATTGCTCAAGTACACCGTCCTACATGAGTGTTTTCAGATGCTAGATACTTGGCTGTGGTGTCCATTCAAAATGGTATAAGCAACTGCTAGGTATTTAATGTTTAGTTATAAATAAACACACAGATAATGTGTTTAGTTGTATTACGTGGTTTGCCAAACCAACCACTGGAAATCTAACTTTGTTTCCTTTACTGAACTGCTATTAACTTTCACAATAAGGTAACTGCTTGAGAGCTAGCACAAAAATTAATGGTTTTTGCATTTCATTGCTTTCTTACCATGCCATCCAGATAATGGTTTTGTTCATCAGCATCTTTGTCAATATCCAGAGCCAGCTATCCGGGATAAGGGAGGAAACAGGCATTAATGAACTTTTAACATAGAGACAACTTCTAATGCATCTAAAGCTGGAAAAAATGAAATGTATACAGAAGAGCAAGAAGCCACTACCTCCCCCTGCCACCTGTATAGACACACAGAGCCTTGTTTGGTACAGCAACAGAACAGGATTCTCATTTCTGTTGATGACTGTTTAAATGAYGTAGCCCTACAGCACAGGAAGTAAAGCTTCATTATCAGACCAAAGCTTCGTATGTGTGACACGAGCGTTTATATATCGGGACACAACAGTAGAAATTCAGTCTTACCTGCTACAATACTAATCACTGATTTATATTAAGTTCTAAGTCAAAGTACTTGAAGTTAGCACAACCAACGAGCTTTAAGAATACTGCTCACATATATATCTGCATATTTTTCAAAAGTAATTTAACTATCATTTTAACTTTTTTCCTGAGGAGACAGGCTTAGCAGTACTCCTCTGTGCATCTTTAATATTTCTCTCTGTGCCTAAAACTCCTTAACTAAATATCACTGCAGCCACATCATTCCCATTATACGATATAGTTGAACCTCAAAAAGAAAGCAGAGATTCATGAAGTCATCCCCAGCACTTCACTAGGCGAAGTTAACTATTAGATCCACTACATTTTCTAAGAGTTGCTTATAAACAGGAAGCCCCCTGTACTGGCCAGAGGCTTGCATCTCCCACAAGACACTGTAAGAAAGATGAACAAACTTGGTAACTGAATTCTAGATAAACTTCATTTATTGTAGCTCCCCATGTGAATTCAGCAACTCACTGATTTCAGCCTGGTGACCTTGCTGGCAAGACTGTCAGCCATTCGCTTGTTCTCAGCATCTAACATATCCTCCACGGCACTTGGACTCTGACCTGTAACAAACCGACGAAGAGTTTTACCAGCCCCAATTATAAGTAGCAGCACGTTTACTTATCCTACGCGGAGAGCGAGTAGGAGCGATGTCACTGCCAGGCGGGTTGCCGGCAGGCTGTAGCGCTGCGGACAGGCAGGCCATATGAGCCGCCTTCGTGCTTCCGCGTGCCACATGGGGATGGTGACAGCCTCAAAACATCCCCCAACGCTTTGACCAAAATGCGCCACTTCTAAACTTCCCCAACAACTAGCTATGCCAGAGCCCTCTGGATGGAAATCCTGAAACGTGCCAGGAGCTTTAACTGCCCAAAGCAGCTCTAAAAAAAAGCACAAAGGCATCGTGGTAGACCTCAACTCTGTTGTTTAGGGAATGCACTCCAGCAATACTCCCCGAGTGCTGTCCTAGGCGTGGGGTTTGTGCGAGGCCAGACAAATYTGGGACAAACACCAGTGACAGCGCGTGTCTCCACAGAACGCTGCTGTTGCTGTATCGCGGAAAAGGCGCGTTTTACCCTTCCCCGCAGTGCAGACACGCTGTGCACCATTTCAGGGCTTTGCTKGCTTTTCTCCCCCCAAACGCCTCCCGTGTCATTCCCCAGGCAGCCCTGCCGGCATCACCGCGAGGCCGGGCAGAAGCGCGACCCCTCCCGCTACCCCTTCGGGACGGGGGCRCAGAAGCAGCTGGGGGCCCCGCCGACGCTGTCGCCCCTTGTCAGGGCCGCGCCGTCCCGTGCCGTGCCGTCCCCCGCGGGCCCCGAGGCGGTGGCAGCGCCCCCCAAATGGCGGCGGCAACGGCAGCAGCACCCCTCAAATAGTGGCGGTGCCCAGCGCCCTAAATGGCGGTGTGTGTGGGGGGGACCCCTCTAGCCCGGCCCGCTCCCCCTCACCTCGGCCCCACTCCGCCATGGCGGCGCCCGGCCCCGGCGGGAGGCGGCGGTGCGGGCCCAAGCCGCAGGCGGAGCCCCGCTGGCCCCCGCCTCCACAAAATGGCGGCCGCGGCTGCGGGGGGGGGGGTGGTGCGGGCTCCCTCCTCTTTCCCCTCGGCCCCGGGGTTGGGCAGGCGCTTTTCGGCGGGAGGGCGGCGCTCTGCCAGGCTTCACGGGGAGAGGGGGGAGGAGGGCTGCGGCGGAGGGTCCCCGTCAAGCGTAACGCGTTTGGTACTTGATTGGTTAAGAGAAGGCCCCGGGGAATCGGGGCGCGGCCTCCCCCGAGCCGCCGAGACCCCCGGAGCCTGCGGCGGGCGCCCCGCCTCTGCGGGGCCAGCTGTCTGCCGCGAGCGCGGCAGGGCAGGGCCCGGCCTCCCGGCGGG
>NW_028185472.1:284871-300543 GCF_003343005.1 Rhea americana
CGGCGCCGCGGTCGTGCCGCCGGGATCGCTCGCCGTAGGTAAGGCCGGGCACACGTGCGGCGCGCTTTAGGGCCGAAGAGGCTTGGAAAGGCGCGAGAATGCTATGGAGAGATCTGAAAAGAAATGAGGGAGATGGAGGGGGGGAGTGGAAAAGAAAGGAAAAATAYGTGGAACGAAAACAGGGACTGCTGCGATCTCTGCTGGCCTTGCTCCCCTCAAAACCGCGGAGCACCTGAGTCGCATAACACTGGGGAGTGAATGCGCTGCGGGAACAGTGCTGTGCTCCGATTTTTTATTATTATTGTTTATTTATGATGGGAAGACTCCCCAAACCCAGGGCTTCCCCGGGAAGCCCCTTCCTTGCTGTGTTGAGGCAAGGCGAAGGGATAACCCGGTGCTCTGACGCGGTCTCCTGGGGGCTCTCGGGGCAGAGGGAACTCCAGGATTAGAGCCGTGTTTTGAAATTACGTGTGACCAGTGCTGAGTAATATTGCAGGACGAGACACGTAGMTACACGGGATCTAAGCGTACGTGCTAGCTCGTGTTTGTATGTAAACGTGCTAGATTTTCCGTTATTAGAAGATGCTTCTCAGCACTGTAACCTAGCATAGCTTCGTGGGCTGTTAAACTTGTGCCCRTTCCTAAAATAATTATAATTACCTGCACATGTGTGTGCATCTGCTCATTTACATTGTTGCCRTGAAGCATGTTATTTTCTGCAGTGATAAAAAGATCCTAGCCGTGGAGGCCGGCAGTTGTCCGGGTGTGCATTTTTATAGCACATGCAGTGCTTCTGCCATAGTCTCCTGAAATACAGGCACCGAGTGCCCCAGAGCACAGACAAATGCAACAAAATCCTAATGATTTCTAGCAAATAACTCATTTTCACCACCTTAAAAGGCAGCTGCATCTTAAGTGAGCCAGGTATTTGCCTATCTGCCTTGCTTTCCTCTCCGTCCCTTTCCACTCCACAGGAGTGTTGGAGTGTTTCTCTCTCTCTCTCTCTCTCTCTCTCTCTCTCTCTCTCTCTCTCTCTCTCTCTGTGTGTGTGTGTGTGTGTGTTTTTTTTTTTTTCTCCCCCCCTTCCTCCTCCTCCTGGGCAGTAACAGAAATCAGGACAGCCAGTGGAGGAGGAGGCAGAGCTATTTCAGGGAACTGGTGTTATCTGTTCTATGTTAATCCTCTGGCTGGGTGGGGGGAAGGCTTTCCTGAGTGCCGTACTGGGAGGGCATGCATCAAACATTGGAAAGCAAAGAGAGGAAGACAAGGATTAGCAGGAGAGAGAGAGAGAGAGAAGCTAGCTCCCAGTTTTACTTAGGTTATCCATGTGCTCTGCTTTTATGGATGCAGCAGAGTAGCAATCTCACTTGTGGTTTTGGGAGTTTTGTTTTGTGGGGGTTGGTTTGTTTGTTTGTTTCCTTTATTCCTCCCTTCTTTCTTTCCCCACCACTTTCTCACTCCCTTTCAGTTCTCTGTATCAAGGTCCCTTTGCATCAGCATTGTCCAAGAGTCCTGGAAGTTCCCTCATTCCCCTTCCTGTCTATTTTGCCTCCCTCTGTAGCTGAGCTGGTGAGATAATGGAGCTGAGGACTGTGGTAGCCACAGTGGAAAGCGGAGAGCAAGACACAGTTCTCAAGGTGCTTCAGATCTACAACCAAGAGGTGAGTGAATATCAAACCACTGCCTGACATCAGCTTCTTCTGTTTACAAGCCTAGAAGCAGGGTGGCCATGTTGTGGAATTTCTGTGGCATCCGACTGTCACCCGTCTGTCTCCTCTAAGCGCATCTGTCTCTGCATTACTGCCATAAAAATGTTACAGATTGCTTCATCTTTTGCTTGCAGACAATTTCATGCTTGGTGTTTCAGTAGGGAGCAACTGAGCAGCATATCTTGTTTCCTTGGTATACTGGAATTAAAGCACATAGAAGGCATTTTTTATCATCCAGAGTCCAAGTAAAACATGGTAGAGAAATAAACACCAGCGTGAATACTAAGTAGGAGGAGCTCTTATATTAAAGCAAAGTTTGGAGGTAATAGAACTGAGGCCTAGGAAGGAGCTGTAGGTGAAATAGTTAACTGTGATTTGCAAGTAAAAGATCCTAGAGATGGACATGGATGGACTGCTAGAATTAGGTTTAGTTGCTTGATCTGAAACTTAACAATAAGAAAAGGATAAAAAAATGAATATGGGCTATGAGAAGAATGGCTAGGAAGCAGAAACAGAAGCGTTTCTAGCCCTAAAGGAGCAAAGATGATCTGTGAGGATAGTTCTCTTTTGAAATAGACTCCAGCTGTCAGGGAAATTTCTTTCAGAGGATTTCCACCAGGGTAGGGCTGGCCTGCTGATCTACATGACTCATTCTGCACCATTCTTAAGTAGGTAGAAAGCAAGCAAGGAAAAAAAAATGAGTATCTTGCACAAGTGTGCGAGGGGGAAAGTGTGCAACTGTTTCAAGCAGTCACTTTTGAAATACTGGAAATCAGAGCTAAGAAGCAGTAGATTCCCCACTAGAAAGAGTGTCAGCAGGATTAACATCACCTACAGTGAATGTAATGCCGAAGAAATCGGGAGAGCAAAGCAGGAGTTTGTGTAACCAGCTTGAGGCGTCAAAGTAAGATGTTCTTAGCAGAATTCCTCCAGTTGGATCTTTTGTCAGTGTATCAAGTGTAGGAAACTTGTGAGACTGTCAATAGTTCTGCTGGTCAGTCTAGAATAAATGGAGCAAAGAGGATATGAGACTGCAAATAAACTAAGCAATTTCTCTGCATCAGTTTTCACTGCAAAAACTGATGGTACTGTATCCTTTTCTGGATATATTTTTGGAATACAGTTAGCTGTWGTACACAGTCAATTCCTGGTTACCAGGAATAAAATACAGGAGGATAATCCAACTGAAGCAAAACCACAGGTATTGCAGCAATACATGCGAATGAGGTGGCAGGAACCTGCAAAGAGGATGTAATAGGAAAGGAAAAGAACAAGTGACATGGCTGTCTTCAGAGCACCTAGCTCTGCAGGCTGAAATACCAGTTCCTTGTAACGTGGTGCCACAGCCTCACATATCATCTCATAGAACTGAAGCATGAGAGGCCAGCCCCGACACACCACTAGAGGAATACAGCTGTACTACTTCTGCACCTGAAGTTTCTTAACTGGCATTTCTGCATTGCTTTATCCATTCCTTCTTTTTCTAGGCAAAAAAAGCCAAAGCCAGCCCAGTGATCTTAGTGGCTGTGACACAGTTAATCRGCAAACTGTACCATCTACTTAAAAGTAGCCAGGAGTTGGCTGTGCATAAAAGGAGGAAAAAAAAGTGGTGAACAAAAGAGGAGACTATGCCTGCAGAGTATTTGAATAAGTCAAGGCTAACAAGGAACACCTGTGACTTCCAAAAGCCCAGTGCAGTCAGTTGTTGACTTCGCTGAGCAGGACATTAGATACGGTTAGACAACTGAGCAACTCAAGGGCAGGAGAACCATAAGATGATACATACCATAAGGTGATACATTCAGATGTATAGATGGGATCTTTGTGAACTGTAATCACTTGAGAGAAGAATTAGTCCAGAGTATAAGAATGATGTGGTAAGACTAATTATCTTTAATAAACAGCTCTGTAAACRCATCTGCACAATAAAATTTGGCAGAAGAGGTGACGGGCAGTGTTAAGCAAATGGTGGAGGTTGTGGATATCATTATATCATCAACCTCTACCTATCTGTATACATATTGACCCTCTGTATCCTTTCTCTTCCACAAAACCACAGTGGATAAAGCTCTGGGACTGTCTTAACGCAGGCAATCTGATAATAGTTCCTGATAATGACTTGTGAGACAGTACACTGGATAAAAGGAAAAGCTCTTACACACTGCATTGTTGATCTGTGGAACTCTCTGCCAGAAGTGCGCTTGGAAGCAAAAAGATGAATTCAGGATGGAGCAAGCTGTCTGTATGCCTGCTATTAGCAATACATTCCTTGCAGTACTTGCTGTGAAGTCTGGCCTATAGAAGAGCTGTATGAAAGACACCAAAGACTCCCGATGAACTTGTTTACCCCTCAAAATAGCGGCCAAAGTTGATGAAGGATATCTGTGCACGTTTTGTGGAGTTCAAGTGCAGTTCAAGCTCAATACTGATGCAAAGTAACACAAGGTGTTAAAGCACACCCTGTGAGACACCATGTGGAGAAGGGTGTTTACCTATGCTAAAGTTATAGTTATAGTTCCAGACACTGTGGGAATGAATAACACAAGGATCTGTGTGCAAATAACAAGGGGACAGTAGTTTCTTTCACTCAGGAAAAGGAACAATAAATTTCAAGGGGAAAAATGTATTGGCACAGCTTGGGATATGCTGAGGTGACACTGAGCAGAGGATTTACAAAATACTACAGTATGTTTGGATTGTGATGAATACATACTTAACTCCTGCAGTATTTTTTAAAAAAAGTCCCTCAGTCAGGTGGGCACAATTTTGGCCTGTGGCATTCAGCCTCCACTGTAGAGCCAGTAAGAAAGTGCAAGTGTTTTTGAAATGAGAGCCAGGAGCTTCCAGAGTAGTGGGGATATTGGTCAATAAAAGCATTTCAGACTTCAGTGTGGCCAGTATGGGTGCAATTCAAGCTAGAGTCATTCCTACTAGTTTTGAAGCACATAATTTTGAGTTATTTAAAGAATTATTATCTTGGAGATAAAAAGCATGAGGAAAGCTCAAACCTTGATGATAGGAAAGTTTTCTTGTCTGATTTCTCAAGAAATTCCACTGCTTGCTACAAATCCTGTGATTATCTAAGACCTCTGTAAATGCTTTGGCTCTCCTTGCCATGATGATTATCTGCCACTCTGCTGGTAAGGACTGTCCTTGAGAAGATGTGCTTATTTTTGCCAGTGTGTTTTAGACCTGCTGCTTTCCAGCTGAATGACCCTTTCCTGGTGGGGGTGCAACAGTTCTGCAGGTTCTTAACCTGTTGCTTGAACTGGATTGTTTCTTTTCTGCCCTCACAGAAATCTCAGTGCTTCACCTTTGATGATGAGGAGCGGGAAGAGAGGAAGGTAAGCATTCTCTCTGGTTTCGTCTTCTAGCTGTGTAGATAGATCCGATGCTGTTCCCTGCTTGGGTGCAGTAGGATTTGGTGGCAGCAAATTCCAGAGGGAAAGAAATCAGTGGTGTGTTCCCCCCCCCCCCCCCCCCACGAATTTGAGGGTGTATTTGGCTAGGGAATGGGGTGCACAAAGCATCTGGCTTCTGCTTTCAATCGGTAGATGATGTTTTAGGATAAAAGTCAGCATCTTCCCTGCCGTAGTGACTCCTTGGGGTTCAGTGATGCACGTAGTCTCAGCCACAGGTATATAAAAAGTGTGTGTCTAAATGATATGACTTCTCTATGCAAAGATTATAGCAGCATGCTGGCCTTCAGTGGGTAAGCGCTTTGTCTGTGAGCTAACTGCAGGGTGTAACTAAGGCTGTAGACTGACAAATGCTTTAAGATGGCATAATTTGGCACTCAGTGGAAAGAAATGCCCCTGACTGTTCATGTCCATTCTTGTAGCAGGCCCTCTCTCATGCCAGGACAGACCTTTGCATGGGTGTACACTGAATGTGTTCGGTGGGCTGATCTGGCTAAAGAATAACTTTCTTCCCCCCCCCCGGATTGCTTTTCATCTGGATCAGTTTTGTGGTCCATTTCAGTGGCTGATTGCCCTAATGCTTGTGCTAGCATAGCAGTAGAGTGAGAGTAGGCATGGACTAGGCAACCAGATTGGAGAAAGGGACCTCTTCTCTCAGTGCCAGCTAACATTAGTATAAAGTATTTTCCAACTACAGCCTGAAGTGCAGCACTAGGTCTCAGAAGATCTGAGTACCCTGCTTTGCTAGTCACTGACTTCCTGAGCTAGAACAGCCAGATGGGCCATGAATTCAGACGTAGCCTTGGGTGCTTCACTTTTTTGGGTCTATCTCATGAAATATCTATTGAGTATCACATCTTATTCCTAGTGCTCAGTTCTTCTGAAGATTTAGCCTGGGGTGCACACTCTGAAAACTCAGTCTGCCTCAGTCAGAGGCCTTGGTCACTTATATCCTTTTTTTACTCCTGCACCTCAGTCTCCTCATACAGAAGAAGAAAAGGAATGACTGTACTTTCTCACTTCTCAAGGGTTTGATTGTGAGACATACTTCACTAATGCAGGCAAAATTCTCTGGTGAAGACTGCTAGAAAGAGAAAACGAGTATGTGGCAAGGGATGTGAAGAGGGTAAAGCTCATTCAGTTCTGCCAGCCATGTGTTAAGAACTGAAATGTGTAGTTCCTTCATTCCTGTCCTCAGTCCTTTTTGTTGTGATGAACTATCATTGATTAGGCTGTGGTAAGCCAATTACTGAGCTATAGCAAACCCTGTAATCATTGGTATTTTGATTACTTTTTTTTCCCCTTAATATGTATGGGAAAACATGCGTTCTTACATGGTATTGTCTTAGAGTGATCTAGAGATCTCTTCTCTCCATAGTGTGATTGTTTATGCAATGGGTAATGAACGGTTATTAGTGTAATGTGGAGTATTACTATACTTAGTTAGAACAAAGATTGTCCTAGCTGTGTGAAGCATTACCTTTGCTCTTCCACTACTTGCTATCACGTGAAATACTCTTAATTGAAAAGGATTAGATCTTCAGGAGTTGTAAACTGGTGCTACTGGAACTCTGCCAGTCTGTACCTACTGAGGGTCTGGATCTCCAGGCAGCACTGAGAATTAGGGCAGTATTTCTTATTTAAATCTTCTGAAGTCTTTTCACTTTCTTAGGGCATCCCACACTCTTCACAACCAAGTTAGGTCCTTTTTCCCCTCTCTCAGCATTTTTCTGATACATCTCTCTTAATCTCTTCAGTCTGTTTCTGGAACACTAAAAGCAGATACCTCCCTAACTTCAAGGCTTTGGGTGCAGAGCCTTAGACAACTGCTATTGAGCTGCTTGTTACCCATGGCTTCAATGAAGAGCAAGAGACTTTTTCACCCTGCTCTCCCTTAGTTTATTGCACCTATCAAGTAAACCACGTTAGCCTAAACCAGCATAACCATGGATGACACTAAAACGTGTAATGTTTGCAAGGAGCAGTATGGTCAGCTCCTGTAGCTCAGCATAGGGACCAGTAGTTCACTTGGTCAGTATTGGTTGCGTGTTTATATTCTCACGTTACATTTGATATCCTTTGCCAGCCATTCTTTGTGTCTTGCTGGGCGTTGTTTCTTGTATTGGATCAGAATCAGATGCCAGAGCCAAACACTCCCGAGTCCTGCTGAGTTCACATCTGAATCTAGGCTGTGTAGCAGGCCCATCTCTACATAATGCTCTGTCYTGAAGAGGTGAACATTATTTCTGTATGTGAGGGAGTGCTGTTAACTGTTGGTGCATGAGGCATTACTTGTTTCCTTCTGCACAGAAAATGGCCCAGCTGCTGATCAAGTTCTTGGAAAGAGAGCTTCAGCCATCCTGCCAGGTCACATGTTTAGAAAGCATCCGTATTCTGTCCCGGGACAAATACTGCCTTGACCCTTTCACCACCAAGGAAGGCCTGAAGACCCTCTCCAGGCATGCTGGCATCGATTACTCGGAGGAGCTCATCCGAGAGGTCCCAGATTTGGATGTAATCCTGGAATCCCTAAAATGTCTCTGCAACGTTGTCTTCAGCAGCCCAAGGGCACAGGAGCTGACAGCTGAAGCCCGGCTAGTGGTGGGACTGGCCAAGCGCATCAAACTGTACAACGAGAGAAACCTTCCTCACGAGGTCAAGTTCTTTGACCTGCGTCTCCTGTTCCTACTGACAGCACTCAGAGTGGACATCCGGCAGCAGCTAGCCCAAGAGCTCAGGGGCATCAGCCTGATGACAGATACCCTGGAGCTAACCCTTGGTGTGAAGTGGATTGATCCATATGAAGTTGCCACCGAGGAGGGACTTCTCCCACCTTTGCCTCGGCAGGAGACAGAGCGAGCAATGGAAATCCTGAAAGTGCTCTTCAATATCACCTTTGATTCCAGCAAGAGGGAGGTGGATGAGGTAAGCTCCTTGGGTGTTCCATCCTTCCGCACTTGTGCTTCTCCAGGCTATGGTGTGTGTGTGTGTGGTTTTCATTTTCTATTTCTCCTCCTCCACTTGGTATTTCCTCTTATTACAGACTGGCTGCCGTGCAGCCCCTAGGATCTGGACCACAGTTACATGTAAGGGTAGCAAGAGACAGGAGTGTCTGACCCTTCATCGCTGGAGCACTGCCTCTATCCGATGCATTGTTAAACTTTAATACTTTCACAGCATTAAAATTTACTTTGAAGATGTTTTTTTCTTTTTTCTTTTTTTTTTCTTTTTAATAACTTGATTCTTTGTGCAGTTGGGAGAGTGCAGCCCCCAAAGAACTCATTTTCAGGTGTGGCATCTCACCTACTGAACAGGGTCAAAGGAAGGTGTCATGGAGAATACAGCTAGCAAATCTGTGGGCCAGTCTTTGGCCTCTTCTGGTCCTTAGCTGACTGTTGAAGAGTGGGAACTGTATAAAGTAGGAGGAAGACTGTGCTGACTGGTAGCAAAAGAAAGATTTGGAGGGTATTTCCGCTTGAATGTTCTGGTGCCTATTCTTAGGTTGCTGGAGGGAGGGATAGGGCTATGGGCTAAAGAGGGAGCAGACTCCCCCTTTAGGAGGTGGGGGGATGTAGGCAAACGTTTCCTTTTCCTCATGAAAGTTTTCATTTTCTGTTTTTGGGGACAGGAAGATGCTGCTTTGTACCGGCACTTGGGTGCTCTCCTGCGCCACTGCCTCATGATCTCTGCTGATGGAGAGGACCGGACAGAGGAATTCCACAGGTCTTTGTTAGATAACTAGATAATGCCTTCCCTAAAAACAGACCTGGGGTCCCCCCAAGACAGGTGCTGCCTGACTATGGCATTAACATCCTTTGCTTGTTTGGTTGTTGCTAAGATCACTGCTAGGAAACAGGCGTCTTTGGTCTGGTCTGCAGGTTCCTCATGTTGTTAGAATTCAGAAATAGTGCTGCCCTTTGCACACTCAAATTATGTTCATTAATTGCCCAACACCAAGGGTCATATTCAGTATCCCGCATAAGGTCTCTTCCACMGTTCCACCTGCATTAGCAGGCAACTTGCCAGAGCAGATGTTTGTTACCTTAATTAAACAGTCACTGAGCTGACCTTAATTAACTGACTGTCTCCTGAGTCATGCTGAGAAAATTGCCTGTGTCACACTGCTGAGCTGTATTGGTCCACAGGTGTAAGCTCTGAGCAGGTGACATCATYCTGTCCATGAGGAGATTGAAGTTGAAGGATCTTTTAATGTGTTGCATGGACCATCAAAGTGGGAATGAGTGATACAGGGGGAGACCCTAGAGACAGACCTGCAACTGCCCAGGTTGGGTTCTGCTTGGCCTCTGTTATGATTCATTGTTTCTCAATTGTTGCTGAAGCCCCTTTGGACTCCTAGCATATTTTTCCAACCATCCAAAAAGCAGTTTAATTTATGCAGTTCTAGTCGTGTGAGGAGCTTGAGAGCCAGGCCAGAGACAGCTTTGGTATGACCTCAGGGTCCTCACACTGCTGGAAGTTATTAATGAACCTGTCTTCCTGGGTAGTTGAAGAATTTCTGTGAACAAAGATTCCTGACTAAGTGTTCGCTTCTTTCATATATCCAGCCATACAGTTAACCTTTTGGGCAACCTGCCCCTGAAATGCCTGGACGTCCTCTTGACCCCAAAAGTCCGGCCAGGCTCGCTTGAGTACATGGGTGTCAATATGGATGCAGTCAGCATTCTGCTGGATTTCCTAGAGCGACGTCTTGACAGGGTAAGTTGAGAGGTTGCTGTGTGGAGTTCTTCACTGCTCATTTTTACAAACTTATTGCAGGATACATTTCCTTCATCCTACATTTAACCTTAAAAAGGTCAGCACCAACACATCATGCCAAAATCACAGAAGCACCAGTAAAGCTTGGTGAGTTTGGAGATACTCCTTTATAGAAGTAGCAGTTTTTAGCAGAGAAAAAAACCTATATAGATGGCAGGATTAAAATAATGTTTGTCAGCTGGGAAGATGACTGTCATTGCTTTATGGACTGTATGAGTAGTGAGATTGGTTGAGCAGCAGATGGTTAGCTGGATGATAAAATGCAAGTACTCTGTTTCAGATAACTCATCGATGATCTCATGAGCACAGTAACTGTTTGGTTTCAGCCAAACTGTTTGACTGACAGGTTAGCCTGACTTTCCCCTGACCGACTGAGGGCTGGCATTTACCAATACCCCTTACCTCCTTGGACTCCTCCGCAGCCCCTTGTGCCCCTTTGTTCCAGTGCTTCTGGAAGACAAACTTTGCAGTATTTTCAAACTGGCTGTGGTTTTTGGTCTCCAGTGTTACACCAAAGGGCCTCCAAGTCTTACTAGAGTTCTCTGCTCTGGATGCCCTACAGGAGTATTTCCGGTACTGCTGTGCCATAGAGCAGGGCTCAGAAAGCCGTGCTGTTTGAGGAATGACTGAGCACTGGAAGCTCCTGCTGCAGAGGTTGGAAAGCCTCAGTTTCCATCCATTTCCCTGCCAGTCTGTTCTCTCATGATCCTCATTGCTCACCAGACAAGCTGAGCTCAGGGTGACATTTTATTTTGTGGGCACTTCTGCAGGGACACAAGCTGAAGGAGAATCTGACCCCTGTACTAAACCTGCTGACTGAGAGTGCCCGAGTGCATCGCCAGACGAGGAAGTTCCTGAAGGCAAAGGTAACCATGGGTTCTGCCCTAAGTCCAGTGGTGCTGCATGGAGGAGAGAGAATAGCAAACTGCCTGAGCATTGCCATCCTCCAAACAGACCTCCTCTCTCCCCAGCTAAGGTTCTGACATCTGGGAGTTTGAGGCTTTTGGTAGCTATAGTGTCTTTTTCCACATCTCCCTTGCCTCCTGGATTTATTCGGTTTAGCTGATTTGTAAAATGCACATGTTTGTTTTCCTCCCCCCCCCATCTGACCTGCAATTGCTGTTCCAGCTCCACTGATTGCTCCTTCCTGTGGCCTTGCAGGTGCTGCCTCCTCTYCGGGATGTAAGGAATCGGCCAGAGGTGGGGAACTCGCTGCGGAACAAGCTGGTGCGTTTGATGACCCACATTGACACTGATGTGAAGCACTGTGCAGCAGAGTTCCTCTTTGTGCTCTGCAAGGAGAGTGGTAAGTTGCTGCGTGCAGGAGTACGCAGAGTTGGGGCTGGGGAGGCATAAGGGAAAGCAYGTAGTGGTTTCTCTCTCCTTTTCCTGGCAGTGTCACGGTTTGTGAAGTACACAGGTTATGGGAATGCAGCTGGGCTTCTGGCAGCACGAGGSCTCATGGCTGGTGGTCGGGAAGAGGGAGAGTACTCGGAGGATGAAGACACTGACACRGAGGAGTACAAAGAAGCAAAGCCCAAGTAAAGAACTCCACTTCCCCCTCCATAGCATTCYTTTTCCTATACCTCCTTCTCACTCCTCTGTCCCCTTTGCCTTTGTCTTCACCTGCCCCTTTGCCGTATCCCTGCTATACTCACATTCTCCTCCTCTTTCACATACATAGATCACTTATTACTTACTAGTTTCATTCTTAGCTTTAATTTCCTGCTCCACCATTTTTACCTGTTCTTTTTGATTTAATTCTTCTATGGCAGAGCTGCTCATGATGTGGGTGGTCACCAGTAGATATATCCAGTCCCTACAGCTGGGCACAGACTCTAGAGCAAAGTGGGTTCTTTCAGCCAGAGTCCATTCTGTACCAGGCTTGTTCACGGTGTACATGGCAGTATATCTGCCCTTAATCCATTATCTGTGTATCTGGTTTTGGCTTCTCTGCAGCTCCTCAGTGCAGAGTTAGGCAGGCTTCCCTTACGCAGTGGGATAAGGGGTAAGGGTGGTTCGTTCTTGCAGCAGGGTTGAAAGTGCCCCTCTCTGCCTCAGGATCCCCTATATCAGCTGGTTTTCTTTGTTGCTTGCTGGTGGGTGGTGGTAACTTGCAGGTGAGGTGTGTGGAGAGAGAGCTCCAGAATTGTGCTTAGCTTTGGATCTCCCATTCTTTTTGCATATCTAGCTCAATGTCTGCAGGTTTTATCTTTCTTTGTGTTGGCTTTTTGCCTCCTGACTAAAGTAGAGGGAAGAAGTGGCATTGCTCCTTGGGCACCTGGTTTAAAACCACACTGTGGAAGTGGACAGGATAGGGATGTCTCCCACACCAGAGAAATAGGAAGGACTTGTAAGGAGGACTGTGGGGGGGACATAGAGAAAGAAACCGGAAGCACCACATTGTTTCACTCCGTTAGTGCCAGGGCTAATCTGTGCAGCAGAACGAGGGGGTCATCATTTGCTGYGGCAGTGATAACCAGCCCCACTGTTGTGTTTCTTTGCTCAGTATAGGTAAGCCTGGGGTTTTGTTGTTGGGATTTTTTTGCTGTTTTTGTTTTTTGTTTTTTAGAGAGCTGTCTTCTCACCTTTGTTTTACCTCCCTCCTTTGTCGTGGTCTCATTGTTCTTGTAGCATTAATCCTGTGACAGGACGTGTTGAGGAGAAACTTCCCAACCCCATGGAAGGGATGACTGAAGAGCAGAAGGAATATGAAGCCATGAAGTTAGTCAACATGTTTGACAAGCTGTCCAGGTACTAGGAAAACTGTACATGCTTGTCTTTTTATTAGCGCCTGCATGTCTGACTTACACTTACCACAGACTGCTCTTTGAATGTGTTTCCAAGGCCATCACAAACCAAAAGGACATAGGAGTGTGTGKGGGGGATATTCTGGGAATATTTCTCATTTTCTTTAAGCTAAACCATGTTCACGTCTGGGGAAGGCATTGCAAGGCCCACAGCAACCTCTTTGTCATGACAGCATGTTACCACAAAGTACCCTTATGTGTCTGCACTGTTTCTAAAAGCCATCACATCACCAGGTTTGGCCAGGCACTTGGTAACAAAAGAAGCCTGCTGGGTAGGAAGTAGCACTTTGGGGACAGATGGCAACTGGTGCAGCCAAGTCCTCCTCTTCCCTGCGGGAATGCTTTCTCCCATCATTTCTCTTGCATCATTAATAGGTGCCACACATAGAGGCCTAGGATTTGCTGACTGAGTTCAGACTGTCCCCAAGCATGGGAAGGAAAAGCATTGTAGATTTAATGTATATATTTCCAGCATACGTGGTGGAGGGAGAGGAATGGAGTCCAACACCAGTGCTAATTTTCCTCTGGCAACCCTACACTGTACAGAATGGGACGTAAGCCCGAACCTCTTCCAGGGAAACTGAGAAGGGCAGTGTCAGTGGCTTGTGTTTCCAGCTATTGCCTCATAGTGCTGGAAGTGTCAGTGATATAGCTGTGTCCCATCTATATAAGAAGGAATACTCACTCTACTCCAAGCTGGCCCAGGCTTCTCCTGGGCTGCCTTGTGGCAGTACCTTGGACCCTTGCATTTCTGACAGTCTAGCATGTTCTGTGGTGTCTGTTGCAGGTTTGTGTAACCTTACCCCCTTCTCCCTGGTTGCAGAGAGCAAGTCATCCAACCAATGGGCATCACGCCAAGTGGCAACCTCGCCCCCATGGAGAACACCATCCGTGATATGGCTGACGAGAGGTCATCGTCCGACTCGGACCTGGGGCTGGACTGATATCGACCTCTTGCCCCAACCCCCAGAGGACTGGGGAGCCTCCATCTGCTCTCCCTCCAGAACTGGTGCTGCACCTGGAGGCTAGTATTGGGCCAGGACTCTCCCTGTGGGATCTGAATCCTGCCTGGACCCTTCACAGTCCACAATGAAGAACACCCCCCTGCCTCCCTCCCATYTCTACAACCACCTCTTTCCAGAGGCTCTTCATGGCCTGGCTCCACCTTGGTCTCTCCTCTCAACAGTCTTGAGGATTACGGAGTCCAAACTGCTTCCAGGACTTTCCATTAGGTTTTTTCTTTTCATATGTGATATTTGGGAAGATGGGTGGGGGGGGTCTTTGTGTCACATCAACATGTTCAGTAATCTGTGGAGCATCGTGAGGCTACATGTCAGTGTGCGCGTCTCTACATGGTTACACGGGGGAGTCATTCTCCAGGAATGCACATGAGAGCGTGGGCTCCGTGAGAGGGGTGTAAGTGGTTATCCCCTGCAGATGCTGGAGAGGGCATGGCWGTGGGTGCCTCAGTGTAGTACCTGCATTTCATTAGATCCCTGTACGTGTGTGCTCTGCGAACGGCTGTATGTGTGGTGGTGTCTGCGCACACAGGAGTGCGAGTGTGGACTCAATGAGTGTGAGTGCAGGTGCACTGCACTGACCAGCATGCGCACRGGGGGAGGCAAGTGAAGCTCTTGGTTGAAGCTTCCAGCACTCCCGTTGACCACAGGAGAGAAACTTGCAAGTGGCTGGCAGAAACACTCTGATACCTAGTCTRTGGCACTGTGCAATGTTTCTGTTACCATTGAGTTTCATTTCCGCATTAGCCTTTGTCTATTGCCCTTTCGAAATGAAAGGCCAGAATCTGTGCTGTATGTTGCCTCCTCATCTGCCTTGGCTTTCCCACAGATATATTTCTTGTTGTGGCTGGGGGCTGGTATTGATCCTGTCCTTTGCTGCAGTTTAGATTTGTCTTTTTTTTTTCCCTTTTTAAAGAAAAATGATTTAAAAGAAAATCCTCTGATCTGTCATGTACCAAAACTTATTAGCACACATAGGAATGCAGAAGTTATGCTAGAATAAAGAAAACCTTCTGACAAATAGTTGTATGCCAGTGATTCATCTAACTCATAATCTGAACAAGTAAGGAAACACTGCTTTCCCCCCTTTCTTCCCTTTCCTGGATGAGCAAATGGTTCTGCACTGATCACCCTGAGCTCTAGTTTTATTTAGGAGGTAGAACTATAGCATGAAATTGGTGCTAAGCCAGAAAATTTCACCGTCCCCTCACCACCACCAAATATATTTAAATAGAGCAACCAAAGTTAAATCAAGCACATATGTTGCAATCTTAACATTTCCTCAAGCTTAATTTTAACTCTGCCCCTCAGACCTTGCAACATGAACAGTCCTGTGAGCTTCTGCTTCTCCTTTGTAAATGTTTTTTAAGGGTTGAAAATTGCACACACTGGGATTTGCAGCGTGGGTCTGCTGAGGTTTCATTTGCTGTGAGCCAGAGAAGTTGAAAAATGCAGCATGGTTTGGGTTCTGGGGGAAAGGCTAGGCAGACTGTTCAGGCTGTGTGAGGGGGCACCATAGCAGATGCCCAGAAAATCTGGGTTGGGTGAGGCTGCAGTTGTGCAGCTGAGGACAGCGGGGAGATCTGAGAGTTTGTAGTTGTTCCTCTCCATATACATATATTATATATGTATTTATGAATCTGTGCTTATTTTCTAAAGGTCATCTCAGCAAGGAGAAAAACTGAAGGTACACTTCCTAAATGGAAGATGTACAATCAAATCTTTAGTGATTTAAGAACTTTTTTAGCAGTTGTGATTAAAGTTCCAGGGTCTCTCAGGGGTGTATACAATATTTATGTAAAACTGACCCAGTAAGCTTCACAGAGGCTTCTGTCATAAGACTAACGAGTACATCACAGTTAGAATTTTTAGGCCAAATCTGCATCTGTCTTGCTTTTTTTTCCCCCTTTATTGTTCTTCATAGCAACTAGCAAAAAAA
>NW_028185472.1:300602-307120 GCF_003343005.1 Rhea americana
CCCCCCCCAAACAACCCTTCAGTGTGAAAATGCAGACCTCTTAGCTCTTTCCAGCAGTTACAGCTCAAACTTTCTATGTAAAAGTGTATCAGGGGGAGTATTAACACAATGCTTAAAATACAAAGAATTTGAATACAAGAGTATCATTAATGCTTACAGCTCTAACCTGCAATACATAAGCCTTGATGTGAAACAGACTGGTGCAGGGGCTGAATGAGGCACAAGCACAATTTTGGGGTACACACAGGATATAGTTTAGAAACAACATGTATTGTGTAGCAGTGAAAATTGTAGCAATGTACCACTAGATCTAGGAGTGTGCTGCAAAATGAGAATAACCTTGCTGCTTCTACTCAGGCTGCACATTCAAATGCATTTGATGGGTCGGTATCAGTTGAGAAGGAACATGCAGCCATGACTTGTGCACTTGGGTAAACAAGTCTGCTCGTCTTGAGTTTGCTCAAACCTTTCTTTGAGGAAGTAGCTAGGAAACCAAGTACAAAAATCTCTGTTACTTTAACAGTAGCAGTAGATGTGCCAGACTTCTAGCAGCTGGCAATCTGGATGCCTTCTGCTGAGTTGCAAGAGCTTGTCTGATTTGTAGTTGTTGAACAGTAGTCTAACATTTCTAACTGTATGAACAGAATGCAGTAAGATAGCTTTTTGAGGCCCTAGGTTTGCCCTCARAAGAGCTTTTGGGTGTAGAAGTTAGTAAGAGGTATGTTGTGCTATTAAAGCTTTGCAGTCAAAAAACTTTTATTCCCTTTGCTTGGGGTTTGTGCATTTTGGATGTTAACCGTAACATGGTGGTACAGAATGTTTTGTTTAGAACTGCTACTAATCTGGGATCACATCAGGAACAATCCCTGTGGAAAAACAGATGGGTTACCCAGGATCAGCTGGGTGCAACTTCAAACCCCACAGACAAATGTGGGTGCCATAGCAATGAAATTAATACCCTATTATAGGGAAGAGGCTCTGCTACACCTGTGATATGCAAAGTATAATGCCTAGAGCACATTTGGGAAAGAGCAGGAAGTAACTTTGGTACTCTGATACTGCCTCTCCCTTGGATAGCATTTAAGGTGGGRGTGAAAACAAGAAAAGCAGGTGAGAAGAACAGGGGTGATGGGGTGAGAATGTGCTCAAACACTAGGAGATGTGTGGAGTTCATAGAAACAACCTTAGCTGACACTGGCAAAAGAAGTAGCACTCTTTATTATTAAACAATTAACTCTACACTGATTCAAAAGTGTTCCAGACAGAGCTACCAGCAGCTGGAGCTGACCTTGCTCAGCTGGAAAGGGGTGGGAGGGAATGGGACAGGCACATTGATAGCATTTGTCTCCTGATTAACAGAAATTTCATCTAAAGAATAAACACTACATGTCTGCAGCAACAGAAGGATCTTGATTATTGAAAAAATCAGTCTGTGGAAGAGCTGTGAAAGGAGTTGGCAGATGCTCAGTCCAGTGGATGCAGGTGAGAACTCTGGACTTTGGAAGTGATTTTGGCTGCTTATCTTCTGGCATACTGTAAGCCCTGACCTTTGTAGCTTTATCAACACCTGGATTTTGAAAATTGGCCCCCCTGAGGGTCTTTGAGGCTAGAGGGCTCAGAAAGAAGGAGACCCAAACTGCAAGCTGCATATGTAGATCTCATCCAACATGTTTGTGTGAGTTTTGGGAGACAATCAGTGAGCTCCTGGCCATGCTTAACGGTGAACATCTCACGGTTGAACAACAGCCTCTTCAAATGGTGCACCAACTGGGCAGCAAAGCCAGAGCTGCTGAAGAGAGAAGCCTCTCCTGAGGAATGCTATGATGAGGTGAGGATAGGACAGAACAGTGTGCCATGACCATATAAACTGTTCCAAAATATTAGAACCAGTTTGCAGCTTGGTATTTAGTCTCCATTTTCTTCATGGGTGAAGGCCTTTTTGCTCCCCTTCCAGGATGGCTGGATTCAGCCACAAGCATCCCCTCTTCCCCAGATGCCAAGTCTATGTACATTTGCTGCTGCAGAGCCTCTTGACAGCTCCCTGCTGTGATTCCTCTGCCTGTGCTGGGCATGACAACATCTCTTTTTCAAGGTGAACATCGTCTTCCAGCAGCAGGAAGCCAGCTGTCCTATTTTTCTTTTGCATCCAGCTAAAAATAGAAAGAACAGTGTTTGTGGGTGTATTTCAAAGCTTCCAGCCCCTCTTAGCTCAATCAGTGATGCCTGCTAGCACTGAAAACCCCAGAGCAGGAGGAGATTATATTTCATGCCTTACCACATTTGCATTAGCTTTATCAATCAGTGATTTACAGCAGCATGGCTGTTAAATCAAGCATAGGTTGCACTCATAAACTCAGAATGGCTTCTTCCTACAGAGCACAGCCCTACTGTAGACAATGGAGGTGTGCCTATTTACACAAGCAGGAGCATTGGTCCAGCCCAGAAGTTACAAATTCTACTTGACAAACAAGTTTAAAAAGTCTGTTGTCAAATGTGGAAAAATCTTCCCAGTGGGTCTAAAATACAGTAATAGTAATACTTCAATATTAAACTCAAAGTAATCAAGAATTCTCTTATCTATAATTTCTCCCTTCTGAAGTTCAGCTTTCAAAGGATCACACATGTCAAAAGAACATACCAGGGAAAAAAGTGATTGAGGAGAATATAATTAATACTACTACCTATTTCTTATAAAGGACTAGAAATGGAACCAAAGCAAATAAGCAAATTTACAAAAACAGCAAAACTCCACTAAGGTGGTGCTTGAGTCCCTGGTTTATTTCAGTAATTACAGATTTATTCATATTAATGCCTTTGGTGGCATTAATAGCACCTTGGGCTCAGACTCTAATTAGCATAAAATCCARTGCATGAATGGCAGTTTCACCACCTGAGAACATGCCCCAAACGCATGTTTATGTGTTTATATCAGTGTTTATCATTATATACCTGTGACAGAAGCACTGCCTGAAGAAAACGTACATTTTTTTTTGTGTTGATTAAGTGCAAAGGCAAGTCCTCTGCTGACTTACAAGGCTGTGTGGACTAATTTTATATACGTGCCATAGGGGTTTTCCTAGTCTTGTCACTTCCAGCTCCAGGAGAACTTTCTAAATCTGTAGGGCTTTTTCAGGGTGTTCCCTTTGGGAAGGAATAAAAATCCAGCTGAAATCAATAGAAAACTTTCCAATAATTGAGCAGGTCACTGCATGAAGCCCTAAAGCTTCATTCAACCCAAACTGCRGCCTTTTCCTTATGCTCCCTATTTCTGCATCTGAGGTTGGCAAATCTCTGTTCTCCCCTTCTGCACCATGGAAATATTTAGCAACGTAGCAGTCCCTCCTCTGTGGTACTGACTGTGACTGTCTTCATTGTGAAATGCTCCTAAGGGTTTTTCTTTTTTCTTTTTCTTTTTTAACAATAGCCTTTTGCACCCATCTACAGTCCCTCCCTCTGAATGCAGACTGCTAGCGTGGCAATGGCTGTGGTGCAAGTCTCTTATCTCAGCAAGCACCACCTGCTCCCTGCTGGGATAACTCTTCAGCACAAGGAATGAAGAGGCTGAGGGACACAGGGCTCTGAGCCTCTTCCCACCTTTTCTTTTTCCTTCTGAATTAGTGTTTGCATTTCTTCATTCCAGTCCAGTAGCTCCACCAGCTTCTTGACCCCACTGACCACATCCCCCAGCTGGGCTACATCATTGTAATGTTGCTGCCAGGCGAATGGTCCTACGAGATCCCGGTTGATCAGGACTCGGGGAACGGAACTGCGAACAGCACCTGCCAGGCTGGCAAAGGGCTCCACCTAAAGGAAGGCAACCCAAAGGGGCAGAGAGAGACAGTCACCCCACTGAGGGGCACTGGCGGGGCACAAATCCACTGCCTGCTAAGCTTTGTGGACTTGCAACCTGCATGTAAGACTTTAACGCTTCTCCTACCACAGGCTAAGCTATACCAGCTTTGAATAGATTATGTAGGACAATTCAGCTCCAAGTCACTCCATTTATCCAATGGCCTTTCTTCAGGTAGCCTCGAACCTCATCTCCCCCTCTCCAGGTGCCCATCTTTACCAGCAATACACAAGTTTTCAGAAGGCCACATCTCTCAGAGTGCCCGTACCCTACTTCTTACCCTGCCACCTCTAATTTAATCTCCTCACTACCCCAATTTCTCGCTTTCTCTTCTATACCCACCCCTCTACTCCACATTCTCTCAGGTTCAGTTCCYATGTGCCTTTTTTTCTCCTTGTGAGCCAGAGTCTCCCTTAGCTCCAGACCTCCAGGGATGTTCCAATGACGAAAAGCAGGTCTGCCACGGGGAAGTCGGTCATGTGCAGGAAGAAGCGGTGTGGGAGCTCCTCGCCAAAGAACACAATGTCAGGCTTGATGATTCCAGTGCAGACAGGACAGTGAGGGACCTTGTCTGCCATGACATCCCCCTGAAGCAAGAGCACCCAACACCACTCGTTAGGGGGCAGCATGAGCACATAGCTGCACACACAGGGTCAGAACTACATCACATCCTCACAGCAACATCCAGCCTCTCTGTTTCCCTGCCTCAAGTCTGATCTCCTCCAGTGAGACTTCTTGGCCCTGAACACAAAGTAGCAGGCCTGCAACAGCTTGTCTTCCTTGCACTAGTTTATGAGTCAACACCTGGTTGCAACCACTCACCCTGAAGTCCTCTCCTGGGAATGTCCTTCGACAGATGGTACAAGTGGCAGTGGCAAAGGTGCCATGGGCTTCTACCAGTCTATCAGGAGGGATCCCAGCAACTGGAAAAGAGACATAGTAGATGGATCGACTCAACACAAGGGGAATGAACCAGAAACTCCATGTTCACTGGGCATTTCCCCAGTCCTTCCTCCTGTTCTRCTTCTTACCCTCATCCCTTCCTTGCACTCTGTTGCTGAGTGCCAGGGAAGAAGAAACTCACCTCTCTCCAGCCCATCAATATTCTGAGTATASAGACGCAGGAGAAGTCCTTTGTCATGCAGGAGCCTCAAGAAATAGTGGGCATAGTTGGGCCTGTAATTGCCAGGGTAGAGCTCCTTGGCCAAAGTGAAGAAGGGCTTAGGGTTGAGAAAGAAATAGTTCAGTTCAAAGATGGCTTCTGGGTAAGGGATGTTGTACTGCTCAAGGTTACTGTAAAGGCCACTCCCYGGGGACCTGCAGAGAGAGACAAGGGCTGGTCGTCAGGATGTAGGAAGATATGCCGCCCATCACAGGCCAACTCAGATGGCAGAGCAGATGGCTAGATTTTTGGGTTCCCTCTTGCTGCTTTGTGCCATTCATTCAGAGCAAAACTGCCCTAGGAAGGCCGCTGAAATTCATACCTCCACACAGCAYGAGAGCTTCACACCTGTGCTTCGGAGCCACCCATCTGCACCATCTTCTCCTGGGTGCAGAGGTGCGTTTGGAGTCTGATGAGCGTGGGAAGGACTATGCTGGTACGTTTTGTGGTGTGTGCTCTCTTCTAGCTGAAGTGCTTATAACCCATGCCAAGGACACATTGGCTCTTCTCTAGCAGCTTAAGTGTGGCATTGGGTGCAGCCACAGAATCGAGCAGCAAGCATGATTCAATTGCCCTGAAGATCTGGACCAATTAAYGGCCTACAGCCCAGACTGCTGAACCTAATTCCAGCCTGGCATGAACTAATAGAAGGGCTAGGGGAAAAGAGTAGCAGGCACCAGCATTACCAAGGCTCAAGGTCCTAGTACTCCCAGAACTGAAAAGGGATAAAAGAAATGTTGGATGCATTACCTAAAATCTGGAATACCGCTGGGGGTGCTAATCCCAGCACCAGCCATCACTACTACTCGATGACACTCCTTCTTCCGAATTAGTTCTGCYACATTCTGCAGGGTGAGCTTCTGCTTCCCACCATCATCTCCCCATCTGCCCACTCCCAAGATGGCTCTGACAGCAGCAGATACAGAGAAGGGCCTGATCCCTTGGATCCTGCTTGGAACAGAGAGAAAGCACAGCAGGTAGCACAGACAGAGACTTCAGCTGAAAGAGCTGCTCTGGGGGAGAAAACCACCCCAAAGATTTTGCAGAGAGATCTTCAGTCCACAGGACTGTGTGCTAGTACTTAGCTGCTGAGGAGGGAGCTTTGCCAGTATGGTCTAAGCCACATTCCTGGAACACGGCACTTTCTCATGAAGATCTCGACAAAYCAATGTCAAACCTCAAACTGTACCTCAGTGACGGGGGGGGAGGGGCAGGAGAGAGGACTAGTGCAACAGCAGTTCAGGGACTCACAAGTCTCACAGCCTATTCACAACGCTCCTGGGATAAGGGAGATTCTTTTTTTTTCTGTGCCCTGGTTCACAAGAAGCCTCTGCCGGGGTGCTGCTGCCCCTCTGGGACACCGCGAGGCACAAGCTCTCCCAGCCAGCCAGCACTGGCCAGCGCGGGGCACGGAGAGGGGCAGGCGCGGGCAGCCCCGAGCCTGGCTGCGACCGCGCTGCGGCCGCAGGCTGCACGGACGCGACCGGGCTCCCCGCCGGCTCGCCG
>NW_028185472.1:307460-320471 GCF_003343005.1 Rhea americana
GCGCGGCCCGCCGTTGCCATGGCGGCGCGGGGCCTCACGGTACCCASAGCGCTCCGCGCGCGGCGGCGGAAGTGAGTGTGCATTTCCGGCGGGCGCGCGCGGGGGCGGCCGGGCCGGTGTCGCTGCCTCACCGCCTGTGTCGGGCCGCCGCCGCCATGAAGGACGTGCCGGGTTTTCTGCAGCAGAGCCAGAGCTCGGGGCCGGGCCAGGCGGCCGTGTGGCACCGCCTGGAGGAGCTCTACAATAAGAAGTGAGTGAGTGTGAGTGTGAGAGAGAGGTTGTGTGTGTGTGTGTTTGTGCTTGGGGGGGGGGAGCGGTGTCCGGTGCGGCGGGGCTGCCGCCATGGCAACCCTCGCTCGGAGCCGCTGGGGGTGCGTCCCGCCTGCTCGCTGCCTCCCCCCATCCCGGGTGCCCCGGGCCTCCCCCTGCGCAAACGAGGGCTCTGCCGTGCCGCAGAGCCCTCGCCGGGGAGGGCGGGGGAAGGTGCTTCGTGCTGCTCAGCAGCCCTTTAAGCAGTGCTTCCCCCCTCGTGGGGGTCCTTGTATGCGCTTTGGGGGGCGGGGGGGGCCTTCCGCTGCTGCTCCCCATAAGAATTGTCGGTCATTAGTCACAGGAGTTGTGGAGAGACAGGCAGGTTTAAAAGCTGGAAAAATTTCCGTGTGAAATGTAGAAGACAGCATGAATGGAAGAGCTGGTGTGAAGTGTGAAATTGTTGAATGACTTTTTTTTTTTTTTTTTTTTTTTTTTTTTTTGAGACTCTGGCACCAGTTGACTTTGCAAGTTTTGGACTTTGTTCAGGATCCTTGCTTTGCCCAAGGAGATGGACTCATCAAGGTGAAGTGCTTGTTTAGTCCTAAATGATTTGCTTCCTGCTATTGTCTCCCCTCTCTATAGCAGAGTTGAGCGATGGTATTTTTGTAGTGATGGWAAATGAATGGTCTTTGACTTGTTTCTGGTGAATTGTTAAACTAGATGAATACAACTTTCTGTTTGCATATTAAAAGCAGTCATGTACTTTTACTCTGCTTTGTGTTTTAGATTCAAATTCAGTTCCCCTAAATATTTCTGGTAACAAACCTTGAGTTTCTAGATAGTTGCTTTTTTAGAAGGAGTGCAAAAGGAAATTTAAAGGTGAAGCCTTGAACTAATTGCACAGTCATAATTGAAGACATGTACTGGGACAGCCTGTAGCCAGAAGGCATTATATTGTATTACTTAATAGCTTGTGCGTTTCTGGAATCACTTTGTATGATTGGGAGAATATTGTGTAGACTAAATTCTGTAAAATGAGCTCTTTTTTTTAAAGAGCATTTGGCTCCTGGATTCAGTACGCTACAGACTTTTCCTGTGTCAGATGCCCACTACTTTATTCAAAGAATGAATTGGAATACAAAGAAGAATGAATGTTGTAGCTAAAACAGTATCCTCTTGTGTTGAATATATGTATGTTTATGCTTACAGCTTTATGAGAACTTCATCAGTGAGTTTGAACACAGGTGAGTCTATTTACCTAGAAATTTTTAGGTAACCTACTATTGTCTGAGACTGTTGTGACAATGAGGTTTTTTTTCTTGTAGGGTGAATCCTTTATCCCTGGTAGAGATCATTCTTCATGTAGTTAGACAAATGACAGGTAAGTGACATTACYTGTGGCTAATAAACTTCTGAGGAACTAATGACTGTGAAACGTTAGCTAGTTAATAGTAAAAGCTAAGTCTTCACTGCTAAACTGAAGCTATCGGCATTCTGGTGTACTGAAAAGAGAAAGCACTAGTTCAAAGAACTTGAATAATTACTGCTGCAGAAAACGCTTTCCTAGAGAAATGACTGATGAGCAAAAAGCCTGGCCTGCAGTTAGTACTGATAGTGCCTTGTGAAGGTTGAGTGTATGCTGTAGAAAAAAAAGTATTGCTGCAGTCTTCATGGAACCAACTAGAGGATTTATTTCTAGGGTGAGATTTAATTCTATTGGAATTCCTAATAGACTTTCTCTTTTGCTCTACTTTAGATCCTAATGTGGCCCTTACTTTTCTGGAAAAGACTCGGGAAAAGGTATTTATGAAATTGCTCTTTCTGGTAGTCCCTGTACAGGGTTTGTTTTGTGCATGAGTGTGTGTGGTTCAGCTGAAGAGGCAAGTATGTGTATATTGAGATCTGTGCTGGAAAATGCTCCTTTCCTCAGTGAACAATCCCTGAATTTAATGCAAGAATGTGTTAATAAGCAAAATGTAACTAAACTAATATAATTCAGGCTTCAAAAGCCAGTTTGGCTGGAATAATGAGAGAGTCTGAATATGTATTTTTGTATAACTGCAGGTAAAAAGCAGTGATGAAGCTGTCATTTTGTGTAAAACAGCCATTGGAGCGCTCAAGCTGAATATTGGAGACCTGCAGGTCACAAAGGTAAGATGATCATTTGAGTTGCACAAACATTCAGACAGTTTGGAACACTGACTTATTTCAGCAGTTACTTTAAGCGTGGACATTCCTGTATCTATGCTTTGATTCTGAGAGAGAAGAAGAATGAATATGTAGCTCCTGGGATTTCCAGGAAGACTTGCTGTTCCACTTTACATTTTGTAAACTATAAAAATATGCATATACTACTTATGGCCATATGTTCTTAGCTTCAATAAAACTCTAATGTGTGTAACTCTTGTGGTACAGTTGCTCATTGGTGGCCTACAGAGAGGCTGAAGCTCAGAAGGAAAAAAGCAAACAAACCCCAGAACCTTGATACCCCTTATTCTTCTAGTTTAGAGGGCGCGTTGAATTCAACAGCATACGTGCTGCTTGTTGATGAGCTACTATTAACAACTCAATTCAGTGTCTGGTTTCTGATGCTGAACATGCTGTTGCTTCTTTGTCTCTTAGAGATTTTTAGAACCCTCTCTCAAAGCTAAGATGAGGGCTTTTCTTCTTCCATGCAGTTCAGCTTTACTGCTTTTAGTACAAGTATGAAGTTTGAAGGGTCACAGTGTAGTCAGTTTTTCTTTCTTCAGTCAAACAACTTTGTAAAGGGAGAATGCCATTGCTTTATTTTTAATCTCATGATAGTAGCTTTGGCCATGGTTCCATCTGCTTCACCAATGAATGGATGTGACTTCTGAACCAAGTAAGAATGTTTTCACGCTTCCTGTGGTGAATTGGAAGGCTGGAAGGCATGGATGTGTATTAAGTGTGCTTTTAGTCATAACAAACTAGTTTTTCTCTCATCTAGGAGACCATTGAGGAGGTCGAGGAGATGCTGAATAATCTCGCTGGGGTGACTTCAGTTCACAGCCGTTTCTATGATCTCTCCAGCAAGTACTACCAGACGATTGGGAACCATGCTTCTTACTATAAGGATGCTCTGCGGTTTCTGGGATGCATTGATGTTAAGGATCTGCCAGGTAACTCTTTCTTTGTGGCTGAACATAGGAAGTCCCAGTTTTCATTCTTCATTTAATCACTTTAGTCCAAACAAATGCACAGACAGAGAATAAATTTTCTTGATGTTATTTTGAGTCTGTCTTAGTTGGACCAGGATCTAGCTGCAAAGAGGGAAACCTACAAGAAACGAAGGAGCAGGATTCTGTTCCTTAGCTGCATGGAGATGATGGGAGGGAGAGTGTCCTAACCAGAAAGGACAGTTTTTATTCTAGTTCCTAGAATCTTCTGTGCAGTTTCAGAAGTAGCCTTTTTGTGCTACTATTATGCTTCCTGGGGCTTCTGAATTTCAGGCTTTGGAATGAGGGCTGAGTTGAGGATGACTTTATACAGGCACAGAGAGGAGGGCGAGGAAAGAGCTGATGGGACTTAGGCTGCTGTTTTATCCAGACTTTTTTTTTTCTCTCTTTCTCTCCCTCCAGTATCAGAGCAGCAGGAGAGAGCCTTTACCCTGGGACTGGCTGGGCTTTTGGGAGAAGGTGTTTATAACTTTGGGGAGCTGGTAAGTTGATTCTGGTTTGCTTCAGCTGCTGCGCAATAGGAATTGATTTTAGCCTATTAACACGTGTCCTGCCTGGGTTCTGCAGCTCATGCACCCTGTCCTGGAGTCCCTGAGAAACACTGATCGGCAGTGGCTGATTGATACACTTTATGCCTTCAATAGTGGTAATGTAGAGACATTTCAAGCTCTAAAGTCAGCATGGGGTCAGCAGGTGAGTGAATGACTTCCTTATATTGTTTAAACAATAATACAATGGCTAAATATTTACAGAGGCCTTTTAGGAGTTTTGTGGACCCTTAGCTTAAATTTCCTGACTTAGGTGCATTGGTATAGTTTTAACCATTGCATAGTAATGCTTCTTTCATCTTATATTTCTAGTTTTCTTTTGATTTTCTTCTCTGTCTGAGTTGCTTGAAAGAAGTAAAAAAGAAATCTCGTGTAACCAAAGGAAAAGCAACAGAAGACATGCAGCCCTGTGCAGGAAAATCATCTCTGATTTAGTTTCCATAATACTATAATCAAATACCATGGTATTAAATTGCTTCTGTCTAGTAGTGCTTTTTCTCTATTTTCTAGGAAATTTGAGAAAGCTATGATGTTGGATATTAGCTACACTGGCCATACCAGATATTACTGATATAGCAGTGGTTTACAGATTGACTTTTATGTCAACTTATGTAAGGCTGTAGCCTTTAATTTAAGTTGCCTACCTTGTAGAGTACTGCTTTTAATTACATGATCTTTATTGTTAATTTTATGGAATCTTTGCCCAGTAGCAGGTAGAAAGTGGTGGCCTCTTCCCTCATAAATGAGGGCAGTGGACATCCCTATATTTTATTGTGGTTTATTCCTGTATACAGAATGTCATTGTTCTACAGGGGAAAAACCTGAGTAATAATGAACTTATTCTCTTCTAATTTGTCATCTCACAGCCAGATTTGGCAGCAAATGAAGCACTTCTGCTGCAGAAGATTCAACTGCTATGTCTTATGGAGGTGAGCTGCTATGCTGAGAATTGCGATGTGTTAAATGTGGGAAATGGAAAGACAGTGCTTTTAACAACCTTTTGATGAGGCAAGACTTAAGTGGCAAATTATCCTGGATGCATTCATTCACTGTCCTTATAGGATACTCATGGATGTAAATACCTAGTTGTTGACTGCAAGTTTTGCCTCTAGGTGGTGCCAAATACTGTTGGGGGGAGGGAAAAAAAGCTTTATGCTACTGTTTGCAATTTCAAGGGTATGCTCCTTCAAGCAGGATAGGGATGTGGGGAAGAAGGGAGCAAGAGTTGTTTCTGAAGAGAGTATTTGAAATGATAGCTCTTCAATATGTTCTATTATTATAAAGATTCCTTTAGTAAAGAATAAAAAGTTAAAATCTTGGTCTCTTAAGACAGAAAATCTTTCCCCTGTGAGTAACCCTAAATATTTAAAAAAATTTTTCCTGTCGCTTGAAGGCTTTGATTTATTGTTATCAAAAAATACTGAGATATAAAAGCCTCCACAACTCTAGATCTGTTTTTTGAAAATGAAAATGTTGATAAGCTGAATTATCTAAAGTATAATGCATGTTTTTATTTTTATATGTACATGTAAATATATATTCACCGCAGTTCTAGTATTTTATTTTGAACTGAATTTATTAACTGTAATGTGTTGTGCCAGGGATTGGATATGCACTGAGACACTTTCGCACAAATTGGTCTGCTTTATTTGGAGATTAATTTGATGCTTAGGGAGTCTGCTGTTTAGAGCAGTAAAGGTTGGAGGGGACTACTTTCTCCTAATGTGGGTGAGGGCATATTTATTGAAGTGTTGTGATATAAAATGGGGAATATAGTTGCTACTGCAGGATGAGAGCTCAGCAAAAGCAGCAGCAGGGAGGCTGTGCGTGCTCCAGAAAATTTAAGACCGTGGAAATTTTTTTTTTGCTTTTTGCTTGCTTGGTTTTAGATGACTTTCACCCGACCAGCCAATCATAGACAGCTCACTTTTGAGGAGATTGCTAAGAGTGCCAAAGTCACTGTGAATGAGGTGAGTTCAGGTTTAGTCAAACTTCATGATAAATATCTTAAGTTCTGATGCTCTAAAAGTATCTGAATAAATTTACTCCCATAGGTGAAATATAAGTGTAAATGTTTTCCACTCTTACTGCTTTTCTGAAGAATTGTTCTTTTTTGAGGAATTAACTGCCTGACTCTCCTGTTTCTTAGTAAATAATTTTGGAAAGTTCTTAAGAGTCATAGGAAAATCTTAAGTTGGAAAGGACCTGTGTAGATCATCTGTTCCAACCTTCTGTAGAAGGCAGTGCATTTGTTTAAATTGTCCAGGGCCTTGTCAGCCTTTGTCTGGAGTATTTCCAGCAAGGGGAGATTTCACTGTATCTCTGACATTTATCTGTTCTCACGGTGAAGAATTCTTTTCTTGTATCCAGATGGAATTTCCCCCAAAGCAACTTGTGCCTGTTGTCTCTTATCCTGTCACTGTGCATCCTTGTGAAGAGTGCCTATATCTTCTCTGTAACTACCTTTTGATACTACAAGACTGATTAGTTTCCCCCAAGCCTTCCCTTTGACTAGACAGAACAAACACAACGTCTTTGACCTTTGCTCATATGTCAGGTTCTCCAACCTCCTAATCTTGGTGGCTGTCTGCTGGACCCTCTCAAGTTTTTCAGTGTTCCTGTTGAATTGGGAGGGGCAAAACTGGATGTAGCATTCTAGGTATGATCTGACAAGCGCTATGTGGAATAATCACATCCCTTGATCTGCTGACTCTGCTCTTGCTGATGCAGGCCAGGATGTGATTTGCCTTTGCTGCAGGGGCAGCAAGCTGACTCTTGTTCAGCTGGCTGTCCCAGCCCCCAGACCCTCAGCTCCTTTGTAGCAGAGGTAGACTGCAACCAGTCAGACCTCTGCTTTGGCTGATTGTTGGGATTGTTGTGTCCCTGGTGCAGGACTCCACACTTAACCTTTATTGTACTTCATGCAAGTCTTGTAGCCTGTTGAGGTCTCTCTTTGTGGTAGTTCTTCTTTCTAAAATATCTACCTCCTTTCAGTTTGATGTCATCCATAAGCTCGGTGAGGATGCAGTCAATCCTGTTAGCCAGGTGGTTAATAAAGATAACTAGGTAGCACTGAACCCTATATCAACCCCGGAAGAACTGTACTAGTGACTAGCTGCCTGTTCAACTGTGAGCTGCTAAACACTATCCTGACTGAGCTCAGCAGTTCAGCAAATTTTCCACCCATCTTATTCCAGCTGTACAGACTGTATTTTACCAGCTTGTTAGCCAGGCTGTTGTGGGAGGTCTTGTTGAACGTCTTGCTAAAATTGTTATGTGACAGTTATACCCTTTTCCTTGTCCACTGAGCAAATTGCTTCATCCTAGAAGGCAATCAGATTGTTCAAGCACAACTTACCCTTGGTAGATCCATGTTGACTTTCTCCAATCACCTTGTCCTTCCTTGGATTTCAGATATCTTAAATCTAGAGTCCTGTATATTTTGATGTCAAGTCTCAAGGCAGTATTATAACCAATAAGAGGATAGGTGTGAGATAGACTGCAGCTCTTCAGTTTTGTGTAGTAAACACTATTTCATGTGCTGGATCCACTTAAAGGTTTCATCTCTGGGGAAAGGGAGTGATTCTCAGTTCTTTTCTTGCTTTTAGGTGGAACTGCTGGTGATGAAGGCTCTCTCAGTAGGATTGGTAAAAGGCAGTATTGATGAAGTGGATAAGAGGGTGCACATGACATGGGTACAACCACGTGTGTTGGATTTACAACAGGTAATGATCAACTTGAATGCCAAGTCCCTATTATCTTGGGTTTTTTTTTGTATTTGAAATGACCTGAAAATTGAAATAAGAGCTCTTAAGGGTCACTGCCTGTGAATTAGTCCTTCCTGAAGAAACTCAGTGATTTGGGAAGTATATCAGTTTTCCCTCCATTGTGTGGGTTTTTTTTTTTTTTTTTTTTTAAAAGCTCTTACCTTGGATATAGACTGTGCTTTGTATTTGTAACTGTGCTTTATAGTGAGTAGTTACAAATGGGTCAGGAGATAGGATAGAATTTCAGAGATGCTTCTGCTTCCCAAACCATACAAACCACCAGGAAATATGAATGCTATGACTTTGTTTTCCAAAGGGATATAGTTGCTTGGCAATTGCTTCAAACTTTAATGCGTGAAAACAGTCTTTAGTTTCTGATTAGTAGGTGGCAGTCTTGAGAAGTTCAGGGTGATGAAGATGAAAGGCACTGAGCTCAGGTTCATCTTTATAATGTACATGTTTTAGGAGACTGTATAGGGTGTCCTTAGGTTGTAAAAACTGTTAGTCCATGGAATGCTAAGCTGCAATTGATTCCTCTTGTGCATTTCAGTTTAATTCAAAACATTGCAGTTCTGATGGTAAAAGATGCCAGGCGTCTTCTCTAGCTGTAGGGAGCTTTGAGAAGCTGTTCTGGTTCTCAAGCATCTGTCCTTAAAGGTGAATTTTTGTATCTTTAGTAGTTGTGTCATTGTGTGTTTGCCTTCCAGATCAAAGGGATGAAAGACCGCCTGGAGTTCTGGTGCACAGATGTGAGGAGCATGGAGATGTTGGTAGAGCACCAAGCCCATGACATCCTAACATAGAAGACCTTACACTGCCCTGAGAGAGTAATTTTTACTGCTGCTGATGCTAGCAGCACTCAGACCACTGACTCTGTACTGAATTATATTGAAGGGGGGTGGGTGGGCAGAGGAGAGAGCAGCTTTTTGATGCTTGTACGGAGGAGTAAGTGGCCTTTTGCTGTGTAACCCTTTGGTGCTTGGAGTCAAGATTTCCCTATGAGCTTACACTAGTGGCACTGACCATGGGAGCTCCTGTCCTGTTGTCATCAAAGGAGGACAAAGGCTCCAAAGAGTGACTGATTTATCAATCTTGCTATTGAACTCTTGTGAGAGGATGTAATGCTGGTTATGTGCTACAAGAGCGGAGGCTGGTTTTGGGAGGATGTGATGCTGGTTACATGCTACGGAAGTGGAGGCTATTTGCCTGGTAAAGGTGTGGCAGAAGCTCCTCTATTAAAAAAAAAAAAAAAAAAAAAAAAAAAGGAAGAAAAAAGAAAGAGTTCTAGAGAGGTGCCTGACCATTGTATGTGGTATTACTTAGTAGTATTGACCTTAGGAGGGCATGACCTTTCCCTGGTAACCTCTCCTTCCCTGCCCTTGCAGCAGCCCAAAGGCAGCATTACTGAAACCATCTTTCTCCTTTTGCCCTCTTTCTCCACAACCCTTCCTCCTCATTTGCAGTAGAGGGAGTGTTTACTCCATCAAAGGGTTTTTTCCAGGATTACGGTATAGTGGATTTATTTGTTTTTATATACTTTTGGGGGTTGTCGTCTTTTATGAACACTTTATGCTAAAGTGAGGTGCAGCAATATTGCTGGAATAAACTTCTCTGCCTTCCCTTTTCTGTAGTTCTGTTCGTGCTTTCATCCTAACTCACAGTTGAGTGTCTGATCTACTTAAAAAGTACACTTTAAGTTTCATGTTACAATTATCTATCCAAGAACAGTGCAGGTTAAAACAATCTATTAATCACTAATAGGATTAGTATGTCACTTACTTGTCCTAATACCTTAGTATGTACTTTATTGTCAAGTTTTGTTTTTTTTTTTCTGTGTGTGTGTGGGAAGCTGTTCTCATGCTTTTTCTCAAGTTGCGTAAGAATTGGTGACTGAAGATGCCTAAATCAGGCCTGAGACAACAAGTTTTTGTTCYGTTTTTGTTTCTTAACCATTGCTACTTTAAAAGCTTCTCTGTAATGTAGTGGTTTTGCTGTACTACTACTGTGATGTCTTTAGGGAGATGGAAGATAATTTTGCGTATCAGCGGTTTTAAAGAAATGCAGGCCTGCCTGAACTGGGGACTACATCCAAGTTTCTATTTGGATGTATGATACTCATAAGATCATAGTAGTAGCAAATCACACTAAGTGTCTTAGAATGTAACTGGATATTTTTTAATGCTTGTACTAATATGTCCATGTACAGTTCTCAGTTTACAGTGCTAGCTAGATTACTGCTCTGATTCATGATGTTTATTATACTTTATAAGCTTTTTCTTGTTTGCTGTCTTGACTATGAGGGTTTAATGCCAGCAACAAAAAAAAGGAAAGAACATAGCTGCTGCTAGAATGCCTTTTCCCCATTCAGTTTGTTGTTTTTAATGTTGTACTTTGCCTTTAGTTCAGCTATTGTTTGAGTACTTGTTTGAACCATGTTATGATGCTTTCTTGTGCTAGTGTGGGGCAATTTGAGATTTCCCCTAGTTCATGCGTCATCTTGTCTTCCAAATCTCATTCCTAATGTCACTTCTACTGACGGTAGAAGAGCATGCTGAGAAGAAACCCAACCATTCTGGTCAGGAAAATGTTTTATTGATTTAAGTAAAACAAGGGGGCTTTCACAAAAAGGATCTTTTTAGTAGTATCATATCACTATGCCTTAGGAGTAAAGGAAAGGCTAACAGTGAAGCAAAGCTGACACATCATAGGGCTGTTACTGCTGTAAAACTGAAGCATTACTACTGAAATAGTACTAAAGTCTTTCCCTAAGAGTATTTTGACAGCTATCTTGTACTGTAGGGAGTACTAGCTTGTATATAAATTTTTGAGCAGTTCATTGAGGTGAACATGAAGATCTGGAGACTAAGTGAATTATGACAGTCATTTTGGAGGTTGTTCTGAGATATCTGGAAGTACTACTTGCTGCCTTCTGTGTGGGAACAAGTGCTGGCTGTCAGCTTCCTTAAAACAAATGGTTGGTTGGGCTTATGAACTTGGGAGGGGCAGGGGTGGCTCTTTACACAAGAACAAGAGAAGTCAGGCATGCAGCATCTAGACTGGAGACCACTTTAAGTATCATTTAGTTTCTGAGCGTTTTCTTGTTGGGGATGACTGCACTAGGTAAGCACTAAGTAAATAAAAGTTGGAGGAGAAAAATATGCCTCCCAGCTGGAGTCTGCTGCAAACTTTTAAAGGAATACCACCACCTTTAGGGCTCTGTCCTGTCTGATTGAACAAGATTGTTAATCCATTTTCTATAAACAAGCACAGTCCAAGGAAAATGAACAAAACATTATGTTTAATGCTATTTTAATGAACAAACTCAAAGAGTTCTTCCCCAGGGAAAGATCTGTTCTGTAGTCTTGTCTTCATTCATACTTCTGCTCTCAACTGGCTCTATGTTCCTCTTGCCATTTCTTACTCTGATCTGCTCTTGTAGTGTTCCAGGTGTGCCAGGATCCAGGCGGTTGGAAGCAGGAAGCATGAAAACATCACAGAAAGCGCGATGGCTTGCTCCTGGCAGAAACAAAACAACAGAAACAGTGGGATAGCTGCACTACAGCTTTGTTGGGTGTAGAATACCTAGGCCAATTACATACAGGTGCTGCCTCTAATGCAGGGGGTCAAGTGCCATCCTTCTGCACTCCTTGTGCTTTCTAGCCCCCACTGTGGTCAGATGAATGCAGGAGCCTTGGGACTGCAGGAGGGAGATTTGGGTAATTGTAGCAGTTTCCACCAGCCATGGACCAAACTGATTGCTTTTTAAGCTTAATTGTACTGCTTTGTAGTTCTGAGTCAGAATACTTCCTTCAAAATCAACCAAAGTAACTCATGACCTTCAATTTTGGATCAAAAGGCCCTTCTCCACTCTCCATTGATTTAGATAGTTATTTTATTACCTTGAAAATGAAAGCCTTGGCTGCCTAGTCCACTGTATGTGCACACTTCACCCCAGCCCCTGGGGGAGCAAGGGGCAATTTTCTGCAGGGAACACTTAGCTGTGTCAGGGCTGCCACTGGAGCAGGATGTGGCCTTCCCTTCCTCTGCAGCAGCAGAGAGCCTCGGGCCTGGGGTTTACTGTTTTCCAAAGCAGTGGGTGCCTGACTTTCAAATGACTTTGAGGGGCTAAGAGCTACTAATAACAGCCCAGTGGCATGGCAGTTCTCACATTTCTGGCATGCGAAGGCAGCACTTAACCCCTTGAGCTGTTGCGTTCATCTTTATTGTGTTTTTATCTGCCTAGATAAAGAATCTCCAGGCTTGTAAAGCATTTTGTTGCAGACCTCCTGAGAGCAGCAGGAGGTGAACTCTGCACAGGAGGGTTGGAGATGAAATCCAGTGAAGATTTCTGGCATGAAGTTTTTGTTTTTTGTTTTCTTTCTTCCAACCTTCTTTCAGATCTGAGAGGAAAACAGCGCTGGAGGGTCTCCACCGCCAGAGCAGGTGCCATTTCTGGAATGGCGGGGCAGGCAGGAAGGGGAGAGACCTCATGGAGGAGCCCTGGTGGTGCCCCCCYTTCCCCCTCCCCTGTCAGCGTACCGTGGGGGCACCCGCTTTGGGGCCTGTGTCCCCAAGGGAAGCAGGGACAGGGCCTGGGCCGGCCCCTGCAGTGACAGGACGCCATGAGGGGCCCTGAGGCTGTCATGTTGTGCCCCACCACAATGGACTCGCGGGTGTTGTAACGCCCCAAAATTTAAAAATGGGGGACCATGAAAAGCAGAAAACAGAAGTGAGAGCTCCTTCACTTTTTTCTTTTTCTTTCTTTCTTGCCTTTTTTTTTTTTAATTCCTCACAAAAATAACGTGGTTACAGGCAGGAGGGGGGTCAGAGCCCCTCAGACCACAGTGAGCAGGTGCCTTCCTTCACGCACCCCCCCCCCCCCAGCCGGCCGCAGGCTACTTACCGCGGCAGAGAGCGGCTCCTCGGGGGGCTTGGAGGTCACCCGTGCCCGCGGCACCCGCTGGCTCCGCAGGGCCGACGCCAGCAGCCCTGACACCCGCTGAAAGCCCCGCATGGCCGGTGGCGGCAGGCGAGCGAGTGTGTGAGCGGCCCTCTGGGCACCTGCCAGCGGCGGCGGCTGCCGCACCCCGTCAGCGCCCCCCAGCCCCGGCGCCCGCCTCCCCGGCTGCCCCGCCGCCGCGCGGTCACCCCCGCCTGAAACTCCCCCGGACCGCGGTATTCCAATTCCTCTCCCGCTGGAAAGTTCGGGCTACAGCTGTGGGTTTCCGACCTGCAGCTTGGCAGGCC
>NW_028185472.1:320536-350052 GCF_003343005.1 Rhea americana
CACAACGATATATGATATCTTCGACAAATTTTAACTTTATTAAGGATTGTTGCAGGGTGGGTAAGAGCGATGCTGCAAGTGGATACACAAAAATCTGCGGTTGCTCGTGCTGCCCAAGGCCCCCCTTCGGGGCAGGGTGCCCCGAATCGCGCGCGGCACCGCTTTCCCGTTCCCATCCCCTTCTGTGTTCTGCTCGGTACCGGGCGGATTTGGGCCCTGTTCCCCCGCCCGCCCGCCCGCCCCGGGGGCATTTTGGTTACAACAATGTTGTCTTTCCCTTGCCGCAGGGGACTTCTGAAGGTGCTGAAACCCACTTGGGCTGGTTTGCACTTCCTCTTCTCCTCTCTGCTTGATTTATACCTCCAGTAAAATGACTCAGACATTGCTGACACCAGCTCCCTTGGCCTGATCCTTGACAAAAAGTGATTCTTGGGAATTTAAAAGCAGTAGCAATCCTCTTTCCTTATATCTGCTCCTTGTGACTGGCTTTCCAAAGGGCTTCCCTTTGGTCCCCTGTTTATTGGGGCCTTTTCTCCAGCTCRCTAAGAGGCGGTAATCTCCCTGTCCAGTAGATAAAAAGCTGGGGTGACAGTTGGAGCCTTTAACAACACAGGGATGTTTTCTGTTTTGTTTTTGGTTTGAGCAGTTTGAAACCACTCACAAGATGCATGAGAAACCAGATGTGACAGATGTGGAAATGACACATCTGCCTAGACCCATTCTCCTGGAGACAAGGGGATGGAGTAAATGACCTCCAGAAACCCCTCTAGGATTACATCTCGCGCTTAACCTACCGTGCCCATTAGTTACAGTTGTTTTCTAGAGCAAAGCTGCACTCTGCTTTTCCGCTCTCCGCAGTCGCCGCTGATGGAAACCCTCACTGCATGCTATTGCAAGCAGTTCTCGCGTCTGTTTTTTCATCAAGAAGAAACGTGCAGGAGCTGTTTTCCTCTGCCCTGCGTTGTGCAAGCTGCCTCTGGGCTGTGAGGAATTGTAGCTTTATTTCTTTTCATCGGGGCCGTGTGCTGAGAGAGGAACCTGACAGGTTCCCATTTCTGGGATTAACGAGAGCGATGGCAGGACTGATGACACTGGCTCAGGGCAGCTGTGAAAGGCTTGGCTGTGTTTTCTGTATAAATTGGAGGAGAATAATCTTATTGAGGGGTAAAGCCTTGCAAATTTTGCTTTAAATAATAGCTAAAGAAAAGGACCAATTTAAAAAAAATCGTTGAGAAGCTAGTGAAACAGCTGATGATAAATGACAACTGCGTTTAAAGATCTTCCCTCAAATTAATAATGGTGCCTGTCTGTGTCTTGACTTATTTGTCTGTACAGTATAATTTTCTCCTACATAAGGCAGGGGGAGAAGAGGCCTTCAGAAACCCTACTTTCTGGTCACAGCAAGATCAACTCCTCTGCAAAAACTAAAGCAGGGTTTGAGGAGGTTTTGGCTTGCTATGATAAAGGGATTTTCTGAAAAGAATATTTGTAGCACTCCTTGAAAGAAGCAAAGAAACCTGAGTACACCTGTTGGGTCACCTGGGGAAATGAAATGCTCTTCACCTGCATGCTTGCACTGCAGAAGGAAGTACTCCCCCAACCCTGGAGCCCTTGAGTACGCTGTTGGTGTAAGGCAGCTGGGCTGGAAGTGGGTRTCTTCTCCAGCAGATTAGGTTTGTGTAACCTAATCTCCGTGATAGTTTCATCCCTCCTGAGGATRTTTGCCAGGTTGCCTGAGACCACTTATTAGTAGTGAAAATTAAAAAAGAGATCAAGTTCTGTTTACTCTGTCAAGGTACAAGTTTAGATCCTTAAATATAAAAAGGGTGGTAGCATTGGGAGYAAATATTGCATCTGGCCTCCGACCTTAGCTATGCTTCAGGATTTCTTCAAGGCATCTTTCAGGTACATGTATCAATAGGACTGATCCAGCAACACTCTGCTCTGAGTTTTATTACTTCAACAAACATCTACTTACTTAGTCATTTCCCTAATTAATGGGAGAAGCTGGCATATAGAACAGCTYTTTTTCTTAATCCAGATGCCCTTGATCATTCTCCTCTTCCTCTCTTCTTTCCCCCAGCTTCTTTTACGGCTATTTTTCTAGAAGGAAGGCCACCTCAGGACTTGGTAYGAAGCATGCCTATGAAAATTCATTCTTCAGTCAGGTTTGGCACAACCGGGACCAAAGTCAGGGCAAAGAACAGTAGCCTTTRTCTATGCTATTCAATTTTTTCTCTCTTCTCTATAAACTTAAATGTTTTCAGTGTACTCTCTAATCTTGCTTTCCTTCTGGCTTGGTTAGTGACTCTGTTCTCCATGATAGGAGTGCTGGTGATGGTGGATGTGAGGCTAAATTTGAAGAGACTGGTATTGCCTTGCTCAGGAGGGAAGTGGTAAGGAAATTTCGTATTCCCCTAGCAGCACTAGGCAAAGAGAAGCAGTGTCTCTCACTGCTTTTGCGTGAAAGCTTCTGTACTGAGGAGACGTGGTTTTCTTTGGCAGCTTTATTTGAGTCAGATTTTTTGTGGATTTACAGAAAATAGAACAGATGTGTAATATTTATCCTGTAAATGTTGAATTGTTAAATAAGATAATCCTCTCTTAGCACTAGGTCAGAAACAATAGGTTCCTAAGAAAGAGGTACAGCATCAGTTCTCAGTTCTCTCCTTGTGTCTCCGTGGATCTATGGGGATCAGACCTTAGATCTTTCTGCTAAAGCAGGTTTGTTCCTACAAGGGCTAAATGGGCTGCACGAGGTAGGGCAAAGGCTGGAATTTGACCTTAAACATTGCGGCATTGATGCTGCCCTKCACAGCTCTGTGATTTAGACAGGAGTGTCTGAGCAGAGGTGGCAGGGAGAGGAAAGGATGCTTTATGGGTGAAGTTTCTCAACTCAGCAGGCCTTGCAGTGGCACAGCAGAAGCATGTTTCAGTTACTTTCCTCTATATCCAGGGCAGAGAATCTTTTTTCTGGACATGTCCTGAGGGCTGCCTTTAGTTGATGCAATTTGCAGATAAGAACCTGGTCCTCTGGAGGTGAAGTCAAAAGCTGCGGAGTGTGTTACTACCTGTATTACTCACATAGATGCTGTTGGATAAAGAAAACAGTCGCTCTCAGTCATATTATCTTGTGTAATTGCCTAGGGCAGGGTGGATTTTTTTTTTTGTCCTTATAATCAAGTCAAAGCTTTTTAGTGACTTCAGTGGGGCAGGAAACTGTCAACTTGATGCTCCTCTGGTGTATTAAGAACACAGGCTTGAGAGGGTTGAGCAGGGAAGGAATGTGAAAGCTAATGAGTAAAAGTGGGGTTTGCTTCACACTTGAGCTGTACTTGGAGGAAATAAGTGCACAGTGTAGGGAAGGGAGCAGAAAAGATAACATTTTGAGGGACAGGTGTAGGATTAAGTAACAGGTGGATCCAGGAGCTTCCATCTTCCAGTAAAGATTGAGGAAGAGAACCAGAGAGGGCTGTCCAGGATCCACTGGAAGATATGTGTTTAAATTCATTGTAATCCACTTCTTTCTTTTTCTTTCTCTGAGCAGTAGCTTTTGTAACAATAATGCTTCTGCGCCCTTCTGCACTTAATACATTCAGCGAAGAGGGAAAGCATGCATATAGAGGGCAGTCTCTCTCCATGAGTACTGAGGCAGTCATTTCCCTTTGCTGCAGGGTGTGATGTGGGATGAATTTTGGCTGTTGCATTAAAAGGTTGATATCTGTTTGGGGAGGGGGGGTATTTTTGTTGTTGTTTTTTTGGTTGTTGTTCCTGCTTGTGTACTAAGGAAGCCTGGGACACAAGACGGCAGGAGCAAAGATATTTTGCCAGCTCTGAAAACGTCTGTGGAGAAACTGATAGCGTTAGTCTTTACCAYGGTCAGAGGGTGTATCTGCAGCACAGTGACTGCTGGCTCTCTTGAGGACTCATACCAGTCATACTCAGTCACAGATCCCTTCAGACAACCACGTGACAGCAAAGCGAGCCAGAAGAATGTCCCTTTTGGTAAATATCATGGTAAAGGGCCTGTTGGAGATAGACAGGTGCTCTGTCAAAGACGGTCCAAGCTCTATGCTGCATTGGAAACTGAATTCAGAGAGACCAAAGCTTCTTTGTAACAACAAATATGCGTGCAGGAATCGGGAATTGTGGTTTGGGAGTGAGAGATGCACAAAGGAATGAAACATAGCTGCCTCAATGCTTGGATAGTGGCCAGAAGAAGCTTTCTAGCAGGGAAAGAGAGAAATGGAGTTCAGCACAGCAGAGAAGGGTATTTCCTCATATAATGACCCGTGACCTAGGCCTCTTTGAGGACAGCATAGCGAAAAATCTCTGCTCAGGATGTAACTGTGCTTTAAAAGCATTAGAAAYGTTGGGGTCTGTAAGAAATGGCGATCAATGCAAGCAGTGCTTTGATGAGGCTGAAAGTCAAGAGCGTGTGCTCCCTGGAACTTGTGCTGTGACCTGAAAATTATCTTCTAGTGCTAGAACAGAATTCAAAGRCAGGAAGCCTGGAAAACTGTTACAAAAATGAATCATGGAGTCTAGAACTGTTCACTTGGAAAGCAGGCAAAGAAAGGAGGCGTGATTAGAATACCTAGAAGTTGTGGGTGCTCCACAGAAATAATTTTAGGTGCTTCATGTCTCTCAGGATGCAAAAACAAAGGGAAAATTGCTGAAAGAGTGAAGTCACGGCCGCTCTCGGCAAAGCTCCCGTGCATTTCAGGTGAGCTAGGATTTCATCACCAAGGAGGCAAATTCAGACCTGACTGAAGAAAATACCTTTTCACATGTGTGGTCAGGTTGCAGGATTCACTGGTTATGATGCTAGGAATTGGTCAAAAGGACAGCAAGAATATCTGGAAATGTCACTTTGCTGACTGAAATATTTGGGAAAGGATGCTGAATCTTAAGTGTCACTGCTGAAATTAATGTACGAATTTAAGGATTAAAAAAAGACTTGAACCAGCTACGAATAAGGGTGATTATCCAATTTCATTCTTTCTGCAGAGTTTTTGTCTTTCTCTGATGTACTCATGTCTCCGTCTCTCATGTCTCTAATGCTGGCTGTTAGTGAAGAGAGCGCTGAACAGGATGTCCCCTGGGAACAGGGAAGGGGAGCTATGGCTTTCCCTGGAARAAGTTGACTGCTACATTGAAGGGGAGATGCGTTTATTCCCTGCTGGAGCTGCTTATACTTCAGGACGTTGTGAGAAGAGTGGAGGGAACAGCACACTCCCTGTCACTGGAGAATGGTCCATGGCTCTCTGCCAGGGCCTCAATTGTTTTTGAATATCTCAGACAACTTTCAGAGGACAAATAACCAGAGATGAGTGTTCCCCTCTCAGTTCCTCCGTAGAGGAACTTAGAGCAGAGGACAGCCTGAAAACAGCAGCAGCCCAAGGCTCGTTTTCCTTGGGAAGCCTCAGCACTCCCCATCCCCTCTGTGCTGACAGCGACCTTAGCTAGTGGGAGCACAGCTGAGCAAATAGGCACATTTCAGGATTTTTTTTTTTTTTTTTAAGTGGAGAAAAAAGTTATTTCCTTCCTCTTGTCTCAGTTTGGTAACTTCCGCCCTGCCCTGCCTGAAGCCCTTACGGCAGCAGCCTCTACCTGCAGGGTCAGAGTCAGCACACAGCCCGAGACAAAAGGCAAGATCCGATTTCCTAACTTTTTTTCCAGCTCTCTTTTCTTCCAAAAGGCTGGGAGAGTACCTTTAGGAAGTACCTCGGGCACTGCCTGCTGTGAGCAAACAAGCAGTCGAGCTCTCGCTGAGAGCTGCCGAGGCGTGAGCGGGGAGGGAGGGCTTTCCAGGACTGCCAGCCTGGCAGTCGGGGAGGCRCGAGGAAGCTGCTGGCCTGGCTGTGCGTTCACTGCTCCGAGTGCCCTGCGGCTGCCAGCTGACATGCCAGCTCCCCAGAAGAGTCTGCATGTGCCCCAATTCTCCATTTGTGGTTTTTGATACTACTCCAGTGCGAGGCACCAACTAGAGCTCCCTTTTGTAAGGTGCTGTGAGCACATGATGCAAAAAGACACCTCCTGCACCATCAAGCCATTAACTGAAGTTCACAAGAGCAAAGGAGGTGRATGGGGAGATGGGCCTAGAGGTTGCAGAAGCATCTCTGTCCGTCTGAGGACAGAGGAGGAGGAAAGGAGAGGAGGAAGGCTTTGTCATGTTGCATACTGGGAGAAATTGGTCATATTGTCATGCAGAGGGAGTAGTGGAAGAGAAGACTGGAGAAGTGACAAGGGCAATGAGTCTGAGGTTTGGGAAAGCTAGAAAAGTCATGTTGCTCAGCTAGGAGATGTCTGAACTGAAGAAAGGAAAAAGGAAGCTGCAAAGGAGGAAATGAGCTTGGAGACTCAGCAGAAGCATTGGGAGGAATGCCTTGAAAGAATGAAAAATGCTGCTAAAAGAGACAGTGGGATGTGGCAATCAGAGAGAAGGCTAAAAGAAATGAGGCCATAGAAATCAACAAGGCTGAAAGCAGGTGAGAAGGCAGCAGTGCTAAAGAACTGGGGGTTACAGAAAGGGTAGTATAGAGGTGACTAGTTGTTCTTGCTTTCTGCTATCTTCCAGCATGGCCTTGCACTGGTATTGTCCCCATCAGGAGYTGGTGGTGCTGGATTGCTCTGTTTAACCCTTGTCCCTGACTCTGTTTGTTCTGCAGTTCAAATCGGTAAAAATGACTGATGGTAAGGAGGACCCTGCTGTGTTCACCTCCACTTCTCTGCCCTCAGACCCACGATTTTTAGCTACAGTGACTAACGCTTACCTGGGCACCCGTGTGTATCGGGACATCCTCCATGTCAATGGGGTGTATAATGGAGCTGTGGGAGACACACATCGTGCTGACATCCCCAGCCCTGTCAATGTTAGAATGACCAAGCCTAATACAGACAAAGTGACAGAGACCTTCACCTTGAATACCCGGACAGGTAAATAACAGGAAGAGGAATCTGCTTGTGCTGCAACTTCTTTTCAGTTCTGTATCATATTCACCTTTCTCTCTTTTCCTGCAATTGTTGGTGACCTCCTCTTAGAGGTTAAAATTTTCCTTGCCTGTGTTGCCTCTTCAGCGAGTTCTCTGGGGACATCTTGGTTCTCCCCAGGCTCTGTTCGTCCATGTGCTGAATAGGTCTGTGACTGGAGTCAACTTCATCCCAGAAGTGGGATTCCTCTGACCTTACTTCAGGTGCCTACAGTGCTTGAGTCTTCATGCACACTAGGTATTTATTATTGTAGTTAAAGGAGATTTAGTCAATAAATGCAAAGGTACAGAGAAAGCTATTCACTTCATCATAAAGTAGGTATCAATATCAGATAAGATGGATCATACCCTAAATTTAATTGACTCTCATAGGCATCCAGTCCTTTGGTTCTGATGCAGACGTTTATTTTGTAGGCATCTAATGGTTAAGTCAGGTAAATTCCACCATGTGTTTCTAAAGGAGCCAGAAACAGATCTTTACTTCACTTTGACCTTTAGATACCAGCCACCTCAGACCTTGGTAGAACATAAAAAAATCCAATTAGGAGAATGAGAGTGGGAGTGTGTCTTTCCCCCCCTCCCCCAATGTTATCTGTGAGTACTCATTTTGCAGATTTTGGGATTTAGCTGTACAAAGTACTAGATTCATTTATTTCCAAAACCAATTCTTCCCTAAATAGTATGGATTGAACAGACTGGACTTGGAATGAAGAAGACTTTCCTTCTCTAGGTTATTCTTCGAAGTGGAGCAAGTGRAGGATTTCCATCCTTACGAGAATAGGAATATACAGTTTTCAGACCATATCTCAGTGCCTGCTGGAGCCTGGCTCAGCAAATAGCGTTTAATCATGAAGCTTGGTGAAATATTCTGTAGCACAAATCATTCCTCACTTGCCTAGCCAGATTAAGTGTGTTAGCTGTGTGTTAATAGCCCTCCTAAGAACATCAGGACTCAATCCCAYGCACAGCTCAGGCTGAATTTGACTGTTTTGGCTAAAAACCTGACAAGTGAAAAAATCTGGTGGCTCTGTTGTCCTTACAGGAATTTTCAGCCATGTGCTTCAGTCAGCTGATTATACAGCCACCCATCAGATCTATGCTCACCATTCCCTGGTTCATTTGATGGCCTTCAGCATCACCATCCAGCGATCAGCTCACACTAGACAACCCATCGTGGTGCAGCTCCAGATTCCTTTTGTGCTGAAGAGCCAGGACCTAGACCTGTATCAGGGACCAGACTTCCAGGGAGCACAGTGAGTATGGATTGTAGGGGGACATTGCCTTACATCCTTCATAGCATATAGATCTCTGCTCTGCTCTCAAATAGGAAATAAGCTGCAAACCCAAAGGTAGAACTAGACTGATAAGGTAAGTAGAATGGAGGCTTATGTAAACCTGCCTTTTTCCATCAGGCAAGTAAAAAAAATTTTTTGAAGTATTTATCAGCTGCAACAAAGGCCACAGAGACTAAATGTAATAACAAAGAAGTGAGTTTGAGGAAGATAGTAATTTCAGAGGAGGTGACCCCCTGGAAATGGCTTGCTGAAATTGGGGATGTATGAGAGAGTTGTAATGATTTTCATGCTCTTCTGGGGGTGAGGTTTCAGCTGAGCTGAAGCATGGGAACAAGGGAGCTTCCATCCTAGATGGGAATAGGAACCAGATGTTCAGCTGCTGTGGGGCAGCTCCCTGCTGCATGAGTAGATTTGCRCTAAGTGATGTGCACTGAATACCATCTGCTCTTCTGTCCCTTTCCCCTTTGCTTGCCATCTCTTGTAGCTACATCTATGGGAAGACGTTGGTTCCTGAGGTGGATGGGGGACCCCAGCCCACAGTTCACATGCTCTGGACTCCAGTGCCGCAAACTGTGACCTTGCATGGGGAGGAGCAGGAGAAAACCTGGGAATTCCTGACTGCTGTGGCTGAGAGCGAAGAGGAAGTAAAGAGGTGCTACAGCGAAGGGATGGCTCACATTACTACTTGCACTCTGTACTCCTCCCACGTGGAGGCCTGGGCAACACTTTGGAGAGGATGCTGCATAGACCTGGATGGCCCTATGCCTTTGCGACAGGCTCTTTATGGCTGTCTCTATTACCTACTGAGTGCTATCCCTCCCCTTGGGAACCCCGACTTCCTTTTCCATGGCATCAGTCCTGGTGGCTTATCCAATGGCAGTCAGGGTGAAGACTACTGGGGGCATATCTTCTGGGACCAGGTGGGTTSAGGCTGTTTTTTCTGATAATGCACAGCTTTTCTGCATCATCTTACACTGAGAAACCCAGCATGAGGCTGCTAGGAGGTCTTACTCTTACTGGTGATATAGGTATCTTGGCACCAGCCTCTTGTAGGAGAGCATCCTCCTGCTCTCTTGGTAACAGCTGCCAAGGCCTAGATTGATTTCTTAAGTCAGGTCTCAGGTGGTCCGAATCTCTTCTGGGAGAGGCATTTTCTCTTGTGTTGGTTGTAAGGGCTTACCTCTCCTAACTTGAGAAAAACTTGTTTCATCCTAGCCAGAGGTTTAGATCTGCTCTCTGAATATCCACACTGAAAGTACAGGGAAGGAGTTTGCAGCTCTGCAGTTGAGTCCCTTATTGTGAGCAGAGAACACTACTGGATTATGCTGAGGCAGTTCCTTCTTCCTGCACAAAGCGTGGTATGGTCTAATAGTGGGCAAGTGCTTTGTGATTCTGTAAGCCTTGGTTGTCTTCTCTAGCAATGCATCTGGTTTTGACTCTCCCCTCTCTAGCGCAAGTATTTAGAGGACTCCCACCTCTCCTCTCTTGTGTAGTGGGGTTTCCYTTCTGCTGGGATTATTTTAGCAAGATACCCTGGGGGAGATTAGCATAGAGTAGCAGGCATGGGGTACATGGCCATGTCTGTGTGAGCAGAAACATTCCCTCATGGATATGTGCCTTTTAATGAGCCAGAGTGACAGCACCTTTGAATAGTAGCAAAATCATGGTTAGAGCATGAACAATGATGTGGAATGGGGCTGTGCTTGAATGGTGAACCTCTAAAGGGTGGTGGGAATGTCCGGGTGCCCTAGCAGCCACTTCCACCATCTACCCCTTATGTCTTGTCTTGCTTTGCTATTTTCAGGACACTTGGATATTCCCAAGCATCCTGCTATTTTATCCTGAAGCGGCCCGAGCCATCTTGGAGTACCGKATTCGCATGCTGGGAGGAGCTTTACACAATGCACAGGAGCAAGGCTACAAGGTGGGGACAGAAAGCCTGTGTTGCGGTCAATCCAGCCAATGTCAAACAGAAGGACAGTTAGGCTTTGCTCTTCCTCTCTGGTTTTAACCAGGGGTTGTGAGCTTGACATTGCCACTAAGCAGTGGAGTGAGGATGTTGAGATGTTGTGCTTCCTCTCCCTTTGACTGTGCTCAGCTGCCCCATGGATATTTTTCTCCTGGCAGGGTGCCAAGTTTCCTTGGGAGAGTGCAGCCACTGGTCAGGAAGTCTGCCCAGAGGAGATTTATGGAGCTCAAGAAATTCATATCACTGGGGATGTTCTGATGGCCTTTGAGCAGTATTATCACACCACACAGGTAAAGGGAGCGTGTGACATGTCGATGGCAGAGGCAAGGGACCAACTCAATGGCAAGGCCTGCAGGGCRTCTGGTGACTGACACTGTCCCTTCCCAGAGAAGCTCTGCTATTATCTGCTCCACTCAGAATTGCCAGTAATGCTACAGGTCCTCTTCTCCAGCTCTTCTGTCCCTGTTCTTCATGGATGGCTCTGCATACTGTTGCCTCAATCCAGGCTAGTTTTCTGTTCTCTTCTCCTCCTATATCTGTTTTATTAGAGGTCTTGTTATCTGGCTGAATTTGGACCTGGTTGAATCTCTTTCTCATGTTCCACTGTCTCTGWTTTTTTCCTCTGGTTTACATCCTTCCAGGACCAGAAGCTGTTCAGGGAGGATGGAGGCTGGAACCTAGTTGGTGCTGTGGCTCAGTACTGGTGCAGCAGGATGGTATGGAATGAGGAGGAGCAATGCTACCACATCAAAGGTACTTCTGCAACTTCCAGGCCTGTTTATGGGGAAGGACCTTGCAAACAGACTCAGAGGCCTTCCAGCTAGGCCTAAATGGGAGTACATGGGTGCTTCAGACTCCTGCCCTTTCAGATATCTCATAGAAGATACTCATGTCCATGTAAACACAGGGCATGATGCCAAGCTTCTTTTCTCCTCAGCAAGTGTCAGTACATCCTAAGCACACGCAATGTGTCTTTTTCATCCCCTGGCTGCAGTGCTGAATTCTGCTGAATTCTTCCAGCCCAGAAGTTTGTGTGGTAGTTCATATCTTCTCAGTGTCATAGTAGCACTTGTTTCTATCTCAGTCCCTTGACTCTCATGGGATAACTCTGTCTCCTGTGGCAGTGTAAACTGCATAAGTTATTGTGACTGGTGGCATTTGGGGAAAATACAGGACATTGCCTTTGTCAGGCTTTAGAGGTAAAGGACTCAGCAGCATGGAGACAAATACATAGTTTCACAGCAGCTAGATATCTATAGATATATAAATATATATAGGTATATGTAGTTTCATAGCACAATCTCAGCAGCTCATATATATATACATACATATATATATATATATATATATATATATATACACACACATACACATAGTCTCTTTTTGAAGAGACCAGTAGCCCCCAAGAGTTTTCAAATCCCCCAGTAGCCTCCATGAGTTTGATCACATCCTTTTCTTTGAAAGATATCTGGTACTATTGGTGCCAAACAAGTACAACTGCTGATATGCCTGACAGGACAAAAGGTCTCTCCGCAGGCAGCAATTCTACTGAAGCATGTTATGCTGATTAAGCACCAGTGACCACTGGAAAGTGCTGCTTGTGTTTCCCACTGTACGAAGGCACTGAAGAAGAAAACTAGAAGTGAAGGAGAGGTGTGCGGGAGCAGGGTCTGGAGTAGCAGGCTTGGTAAGAGCCAAGGGGTCTGTGTGCAGCTGGGGTGATCAGAGCTTAAAAAAAGGCCCTGGGTTTGCCTCAAATGGCTTTTGATCTGTAGATCTTTTGCAGAGAGCCCCAGTGTCCCCCAAAAAATCACATATTTAAATGAATATTTTCACTTTTCTCTTGGGAAATGGACATCTCTCTTTCTGGGGATAGTCTGTATGAATTGAGTAAAGGGAAGAGCTGAGCTTGTGGGGAAGGATATCCAATTAGGAACTTGAAGATCACCTTGCCTGTGAGTGTTAACCCTAAAGTGAGGAAGATGCCCTCAGGTTGAGGCTACAGTGTCTGCTGCCCAGACAGCCTTCACTGTCAGATAAAGTTTTAAGTCAGCATGTTTCTCTTTCACAACAACCACCACATATTCTTCTTTACACCAAGGTCGCTGTAGTATCCTGTCAGATGCRCAGAGGCCGTGCCTAAGTGCCTTGTGGACATGCATCCCTGCAAGGGAAAGGTTTCCCTTCCCTGCACCAGTTCCCTAAGGAAGGGCATAAAGCTGTACCAAACCTTGGGTGTGCTGCAGTGTGAAGTGTCTCCTCCCTTTTCCTCCAGGTGTCATGCCCCCAGATGAGTATCATTACCGAGTTGATAACTCTGTTTACACCAACGCTTTGGCCCAGAGGAGGTAACATGCATGCTTTATGGAAGCACTGGACCATCTCTCTTTTCTGCTTAGCAGTCTGGCAAGGATAGGAAATAGCAAGGCTCTGATGTGAAATACACCTTTGTGTAACACACTCTGTGAAATACACTCTTTCTGTCTCCTCTATTCAAGCTAATCTCCTCTGGCTATCTTTAGAGTCAGTGGAGAGAAGTAGGGCCTTCCATGGTGATTCAACACACCTGTTTCATTTGCCTACATTACTGAGAGGAATTTCACCTTGCAAGAGTGTTTCTCTCACTGTGTTGGGTGGGAGATCTAGACAATTAGTCAGCTGAAGACGTTGAAAGCTGGAGCAGCTGAGTCCCATCTCCAGTGATGATGATTCTTTGTCCAAGCTCTGAGCCACATTCTTTTAAAATAACTGTTTCTTTGCAGGGAACCTGACTCAATTCTTTCTATATATTCCATTCCTTCCTTTCTTCCCCCCCCCCCACTCTTGGAGATGTCAGATACCCATCCCTGATATAAACTGTTGTTACTTGGTTCTTTTCAGTTTAAATTTTGCAGCTGATGTTGCGCAGGACTTCYTGATCCCCGTACCAGAGGAGTGGGTGGAGTGTGCCAAGAAAGTCAAAATACCATTTGATGCAGAGAAGAAATACCATCCTGAATATGATGGTTATAGCCCAGGTGAGTTGAGAGGCAACAGCAGGGCTTTGATTTGGTCATTGTTCTTGCTTAAGTCTGTAATAAGTGGGGATTCTGTCTAGTTTGAAGGTGCTAAATGGTTAGCCGACACAAGGAATTCTAGCATTGCTGCCTGAGTGCAGGGGCAGCATGCARTCACTTAAACTGTGTTCTCATTACAAAGAACCTGTTTTGGAGATGGTTTCTGCTGCTCCATGGATCATTTCTCATTATTGGGCTCATAAAATTAGGAAATTTGGGTACAGAGAGTAAGAACAGGCCTGTAGTACTTGAGGATGCAGATGATGTGGTTCCTATGAACCCATTTCTGATCACTAAGACTATCTTTTGGAGGTCAAGTCAAGTATTGCTCACTGCTCTTCCTGTAAAACATTGGCCTTCTGAAAAGTGAAGGGGCTGGTTCAAGTGGAAATGCATGCTCTTGCAACTCTGACCCTGCTACTTGGGCCTACTTTGCAGTTCTGTTACCTTTCCTCTGTTGATGTGGCATCATGCTTTTCTGAGTTCATGATTCTGAGTAAGCCAGACTTTTCCCCCTTATCAGTAAAMGGACAATCAGTCTGCCAGTTACTTCCAGCTAGCATATATGGTCTGACTGATGTTGGCTGCTTTTGCCAGGTGAGCCTGTGAAACAAGCTGATGTTGTCTTGCTTGGGTTCCCTCTGATGTATCCCATGAGTCCTGAAGTCCGGAGAAATGACCTGGAGATGTATGAATCTGTCACTGTGCTGGATGGGCCAGCCATGACCTGGGTAAGGTGAAGGGCAAAGCCTAGGGTGGGATTCATCAGCAGTGTGGTAGTTKCCATCTGAGTTAGTCACCTCTAGCTCCTATCAGTGGCACAGTTTGTCAGAACTGCTGTAGACTATGAGGAAATTTGAACAGGTAGCTCAGAACTAAGATGTGCACTGGAGATGTCTACCTTGGGACAGATGGATGCCAGTTGTGGTCTGTCTGAAGGGGGAAAAGTCATTAGCTTGATTTTGTCGTGCGATCACCCTTGATGGGGGCAGTAGCAGGTGTAAGGACAGTTTTCTCCCCTGCAGAGCATGTTTGCAGTGGGCTGGCTGGAGCTAAAGGAAGCRCAGAAAGCACAGAGTCAACTGAGCAAATGTTTCAGCAACATCACGGAGCCCTTCAAGGTTAGTTATGTGGAGTGTGGTTGCTGCTTTGCCATGATGAATGATTCTTGCTTCTCAGTGTGATGGGACCTATTTGGGAGCAGGTCAGAAACATCATCTGGACTGGAGCTTATGCTGACTGCACTTGCGTTCTCTAGGTTATTGTATATATMTRTRTGTRTGTGTGTGTATATATRTGTATGTATGTATCAATATATGTATATTGAGATAAGTGGTTCCAAGCTGTGTCTCTTCTCAGTATGCTTCCAGTGAGCAGTGAGGAGATACCTCCTTCCTACAAGGCAATACAAAGCCAAGGGGTCAGTATCATGCCCACTTCAGGCTTCCTTCTATCTCTCAGGGGTGGGAAAGTGAGYGGAGTTGGGACCTGGAGACATATCAGAGCCCAGCACCCCATGCCAAGGTGGGCAGCAGAGTATGATCATTGCAACACCCTGAATATGTGACAGTAATGACATTAAATGTATTCAAACCCACAAAACTACATGAAGAATTCCAATGCAACTGCTAAGTCATTCTTTTTTTTTCTTGCTGGAGCAGATCTGGGTGGAGAACTCTGATGGATCRGGAGCTGTGAATTTCTTGACAGGGATGGGTGGATTCTTGCAAGCTGTCCTCTTTGGTTACACAGGGTTCAGGTGAGGTCTATGTTGGTCTTACTTTCTAAGCAATTGAAAGTCTCTCAAAATGATGGTGTTTAACTGGAGCAATATGCTCTTAATAGTGAAAAGAAAGGAACTCAGAGTATGCAACAGCTTCCAGAACACATCCTTTAGAAACTCCTAGCAGGTGAGGAACAAACCAGAGCATTAACAATCTCAAAGAAACTGTGGATACTGGGGGAATTTATGGCTAGTGGAGAACAGAGTGGAGTTTTCAGAAGTGATGAGCTTTGATCTGTTTCTCCTCCAGCTTACATCAGTGTTTAAAGCCCTTAGCTTCAAAAAGGAGTCAAAGTTAGGCCAATACTGAGCTCTTCTGAAAATGCTAGTTGGCAATCTCAGTGAAGATGGACATCTCTTTATGGTCTCAAGACTGTGACTATGTCTTCATATCAGAAACTCATCCAGACCTGCCTACTTCATAGGTGGTTGTTGCTTGTTTTTTCCACTACATGTGGATGAAACTTAAAAACTAGAATCCAACTAATTGGATTTTGACTAACTAATTGAAGAGGAAGCCCAAACAACCTTTTGACTAACTAATTGAAGAGGAAGCCCAAACAACCGCTTCGCAGGTAAATACAAGCCTGCTTATTCAGAAAGGCTGTTACCTTGTAGTCCATCTGAGGGACTTCTGCAAATAGCAACCCTAATCCTCTAGAGCTGCCATCACACTGAGCGGCTTCCTTTCCTCATCCCTGCTAAATAAGAAGTTACAAACAGGCAGAAACTCTCCTCTAGCCAGGTTGTTTGTGCATGCGATCACCAGGCAATAGTGGATATCACATCACTGAGTTTTTGTGACATTGCTGAGACAGGAAGAAATCTGGAGGTATTTGCTAGTCACACACAGGCTTTCTCTTGGCAGGATGCAGGGYTGAACGTAGAAAAGAGAAAGGTGTTTGTATCAAGGACCAGTTGGTTTGTTTAAGAGGCAGTATTTAAGAGGCAATCAAGCCTTTCCATCAAAGCAGTTAGTTCTAGTTTGTTTGTAGTAGGTTGCCTGAAGGTTGACTTTACCCATGAGATTTATCTCTAGCAAGAACTGTAGAATGGAGCCCACTGAATCAGTATTAGATTTGAATAATGCRAGGCCCCAGATGGAGCCATAATAAGCTAAATCTGAGGCTTCCCCACAGAAGTTCAGAAACTATAAATAATGGAAGGGCTAAATAAGATCTGTAAGGTGTAAGAGAGGGAAAGTCTGCTGCTGAGTCTGAGAAGCAAGGTGAGAAGAAAGCCAATATAGAAAGAAGTAGATGGCTTGGTTAACACCCAGCTTTACCTGTGAGAAATGCAACACAAACAGGTGTAAAACTTTCTTTAGTCCCTTTGAGAAGATGCTTATATGACTCAAGATCTTTGAGCTTCTGTGCTCAGCTGGAACCTCCATGGCATTAAAATATCTCAGAAGGCACATTAAGCTGCTCATATAATTTCAGAGTATGTCTCATATCCAAAACAGTGGTTTCAGTCTTGAAGCAAGAGTCCCTTGAGCATATTCTTAGAGTTTAATTGAGGATGGATCAAACTGACAAGCATTTTGATTTGTAACAAAGCTGTCTAGCCCTAACTATATATGTTCTTTGCGTGTGTGGTCAACATTTGTTGAGAGACCCACAAGACACTTGGTGGAGCTGGGTGTGAGCTACCACTTTCCCAGCTGAAAACCTTAATCTCAGCTTTTTGCAAAACTTGAAGGTGTTCAGATACTGTGTGTGGCAAGTCAGGCCTCTTTAGGCACAGACTCAAGCCACAGACTTCTGGTCTTGAGCTATATTTCCACAAATATTGTGGTGACAGTTGCACGGTCTGTTAAAGGCAGACACCTCGAGACCACGCTCAGCTGTCGTGTCTGTTGTAAGCCATAGGCCCAGCTTGCATGGTTGCATGCATCCACAAAGGCAGCTGCCAGGCAGGACCATGATTGTTCCCACCACTGACTTGCTTCTGCCTTTGCAGGATTACAAAGACAAGCCTTCGCTTTGACCCTGCATGTCCTACTGACATTAACAAGTTGAAAGTCACTGGAGTCTCCTACATTGGCAACAAACTGAAGTTCACCATCAGAAAAGAAAAGATCAAGATCAAAGTGACCAAGTCTTCCCTTGACCCTTCTGCATCTCCCCTGGAGGCTGTGCTGGAGGAATCAGGGCAGCGATTTCCTTTATTTGAAGGTACAGTGCCTCCAGGGTGTAACCCTAGATCTCTGCTTCCTTCCAGAGGGGACTCTGTGCAGAGCTGTAGAAAGCTGTATCAGGAGCCTGACTCCCTAACCAAATCCCTAACCTCTGCAGGGAGGGGACTCTGCAGGTCCAATTAGTGTTGGGCAAGTTGGCTGTATAGTTATCAAACAGCATTTCCTGSTCTCTAGCTACTTAGAAAGTCATCGCTTGGGACAGCTTCTTAAAATATTGTGAAGAAGACCTTGGGAGAAGCCATTCACACATCTCACTCTCATGCTTGATTTTTATTGCAGGGCAGAGTGTCTCTTTTCCCATCTCAGCTGGCTGGATTCAGAAGTCTTCCACTGAGGCATTTTAAAYCCCAGCAGATCTGGGGTTTACATGGCAAGTACTAATATCACTASAGCTGCAGAAACAAGTCAAAGAGCAGAAGCCGGCAGAATAGAAAGCTCAAGGCACCCTGTGCTGCTGTGAGGTGCATGGTGTGGAAGGCTGATGTCCTGGTCTGTATCATAAACCCTTTGCCTCTGTGGGACTGCGTATGCCTTTCCCTTTCTTTGTAGCCATTGGGAACATGCCAGGCTGGGAGGGGCAGTACTGGGAAATACAGGCTTTGGGAGTCAGTTTTTATTGACTTCTGAGTTTTGCTTGACTCGTTATCTGGTACCTTGTCTTTCTGGCTCTTCTGTGGATTTACAGGCCAATGTTCTTCTCTTCGTTGAGATCTCCTCTGYGGCTTCTCTCTTTAAGCACTGCTTCTAGGCCCTGTGTTACCCTTATATGTGAGACATCCTGGAGCTTCCTCCAGTCCAGCCATTTCCAAGCTCTCACCATTGCTGGGGTGGCAATAGCTTTCTTGGTGAATCTGAGCATCTCTTTCTCTTTTGGGGGACAGTGAGACCTTTAATGTGCCCTTAAAATCTCTCACTGAGGTTTAGTGGTGGGGGGGTGAGTGAGTTTGTTTTGTCTTCTCTGCTAAAAGCCAGCTGCTTCTCCCTGAGATCAATGCTTGATAATKATCTTTCATTCAGAGTTGAGGATTTGTACCAGGGTGAAGGTGGAATAGTTAGGCCCAGTTTGAAGCAAATTACCTACAACCTCCTACAATCCTGGGAATGCTAAACTCCAAGTATTTCGCTGACTTAGCTGTTTGGCTGAAAGCTAGTTAACAGCTAATGCTGTCTCTGCACTTCCTGGATGGCCTCACCACACAAGTCTGTGTGAACATCCTGCTGGCTCTGACCGTCTTATTTGGGTTTGGTTCTCTGCTGTTCCCTTACACRAGTGTAAATGGGCTATGGCCAAAGAGGAAAATCCCCTGTTAAGAAATAACACTAGTGTTTGCCGTTCTGTGAACTGAGTATGTAGGAGGCATGTGACCACATTCTGGGAACAGAAGTGACATGATCAAAGATGAGAGTCTGGAAGCTGCTATTGTAAACATATTTTCTAAACACTCATGACTAATTTATTCTTTAAACATTTCCATTTGTAAGGATACCTCTAGCTGAAATAATTGTGTTTAATCCAGCATGTGTGTGCTCTARTTCTCACATACGTGCTGACTTTGTCCTTTCTTCCTTCCTTATGTAGCTCAGGTTTTCAAAGGGATTTGGAAACTCAGCCATGAATACTTTGACACATCACTTTGAAGTGTAAGCAAGCAAAAAAAGCTTTGTGCTATGGCCWGGGGATCCTCTTCTGTCCCCAGAATTTTCCTATGCAGACCAACCTGGATGCTGAGTTTGAGGCTTTCTCAGCCCTTGGGCACTGTGTAGCAGGGAGCTGGTGTAAGATAGCACGGCCCAACAGACAGGGCATAAGTCTGGGAGTTAGCAGTCAGCTCCCAGCTCTGTCCCTGGCCTACTGGTGATTTAGTTTTCCCCTTTCCTGAAAGCTGTATTATTGTTAAGCAAGTTATTGTGATTTTTCAAGTGGTTGATGACAACTTCAACTTCATAAAAACTCTTAACTTTATTAAGGATTGCTGCAAAGTAGATGGAAAGCAGGACTAAAGGTGATCATTACTTTAATGTTAGTTGCAAAATAAACAAAAATCTATGTTAACCTGAGTTACTGGAGGGCCTATCCTGCGCTCTTCTCAGAGGCAGTGGCATGGCTGAGTAATAGGCGTCTTCCGTTGCCGCTACTCGGGAACTCTGAAGCAGTTGAAAGCACTTTAGCCCATTTTGGCTGGTGTACTGTTCCTTTTCTTTCAAGTTACTCTGATTTTAGCACTCATGTCAAACAATTAAAGTTTTTATTCCTTTTGTTTACCTTATGATCTCTCTTCCGAAGCAATCTGAGACTTCAAGTCCAATGTAGCTTGAAGTGTAAAGGGATAGAGAAAGCCCAGRCATCAGTTACTATTAATGTTGTGTCAGATGAGAAATGAGTGCAAAGCTGTTCATCCTTTTACCTTTGAAAGCAAATCCACATAGTATATGTCCAATGTATATGTACAAACGTGGGGGCAATATAATCCAAGACCCAGCACCTAATTCTGTAACTCGCAGCAGTTTCTGCTGCTGCTTCCTCATTCCTCAGCATGGTTTTTGTCTCTCCCTGTTCCACCCGCCTACCTACCACATGCATTTTCTAGAGTGGACATATGTCAAACAAGGGAATTTCAAAGCCACTCTGGGCCTGACAAAACCCAGAATTCTCAAGTTGATCCTGAGGAGTTTATAAAAAGCCCTGTGGCTACTCCACACTGCAGGCAGCATGTGGGAATGTTTAGGGCAGGAGCAAAGAAAGTCCCCTGCCTTGTAATTATGCTGGCTCTGCATCAGACCCTGTCAAAAACTGCTGAACCACTAATTATCACTATTTCTGAGCAGCAGGGCAGGACAGAAACATAGCCCTTCATTCCCCCCACCCCCCCTCCAACGATAACAGGTCTCAGGCTACATWTAGGTCTTGATGTTGATGAGAGGACTGGGAATAAACCCACTCTCTAAGTCAGTTTGCAGGTCCCATGCTGGCTGGTGGGGCAGCAGTGGGAGGAGAAGGAGAAGGAGGGATCATCTTAGCTGAGTCTCCAAAACTTYGGCCAGCAGGACCGCACTATGTCCAGCTGAAGGGACAGTAAGAGGATTGTAGAAGGATTGCAGCCTGCTGTTGTAGGTGGCTGAGAGGCAGAGCTGGTGTCTGCCAGGCGAAGGCAGCAGGCACACGTGAAGGTGCAGCCCCTTCCTTTTGTAGAGAGCTACAAAATACTCCCTTTCTTGCCTCAAATACCTTGGCAGAAGCTGTTATCCAAGGTGACTTTGGCCAAGTTCTGGGCCTGGCTCCTGGTAAGGAGCTGAGAGTAGGAGATGGGAGCGCTGTCCTTGGGTCAAGGGTAGCCTAACCCAGCCAGTCTGTGCCTAGGTCCAGCAGGACTTCCGCCCTTCGGRGTGTGAGCAGGCTCACACTGCCTGCCCTCATCTTGCTGCAGGGGATGTCCAGTGAGAAATGCAGAACAGCTGCATTTGAGCTATAAAAATACCCCTGCTTCTCTCCCAGTTGCCAGACTGTAACAGGGGAGGGGAAGGGAGGAACCCATCGCTTTGGAGCCAAACTTGCCAGCAGGCTCATCAGACCAAGAGGCTCCAGATGAACCARCGCCTCAGAGCTTGGTAGCTGAGCTTGCTTGCAGGGAATTGGTGACAGTTTGTCACAGGCTCGGGACATTGCTTTTCAAAGCCCCTCAGCCCAACCTTCCCAAATACATGGGCATGGAGAGGTGCCAAGCTTGTCTCTGAAAGCTGCCCGGTTCCTCTGGCAGCATGGAGTCATGTGGGATGGTTTCTAGAGCTAGGTTTCTTTGCAGGGCTTGCTGTGTTTTCCTGCCAGGCTAGAAAAGCAGCGAGAGAGCTGCCTTTGTGGTAGCCTGCCTGCTTGTTCCTTTTTCATGCCCAAGGGGAACAGAGGGAGAGCCAAACTGAGACAAGATTATGACCAAAGTATGGGGATGTCTTCAGACCATCTTGGAGCAATGAGAAGGGTCCCTGTGCAGTCCTGATTCACGTGAGCTAAAAGGGGACATGCTGTATGTGCCAGCGTCCCCCATTACTCATGGTCACAGCAAGTTCAACACCTGCATCATTGTCTGGGGACAACCTGGGGGATTCCTGCTTTTTACTACAGTGAGTTTATAGGTGTCAGCTCCACTTGGAGGGGATATTATCTTATTTTGCTAATTATGGTCCAACAGATGCTATTCCCTACTGGGCTGAGAAACTTCTCTCAGTTCTTCTTTCCCTTCCTCAGTCATGAATGGGAGCCCATGTTCCTCTCACACTCATGGCCTGTGTTTATTTTACACAGAATGTCCTTAAAAGTAATGTAGATTACTAAGTCTCCTCATAGTGAAGAGCATGAGCCAAGTGCAAATGTCATCTAAGCCTTWAGCATGCCCCTCTGCCCTACACACATACACACACAGAAGACTTGCAATGTATGAAATTATTTAATGATATAAATAGTAATCACCAAGGCTGGCTGGATGCTGTAGCCCACGCAGTATAAAATGTTTTTTTTTTTAAAAAAAAAAAAGAATAAGAGAAAAAAAATAGGATAAATGAAACTAACCCCACAAGAAGCAGGGCAGGAAGCTGGTGTCAAGCACCTAGGCACTGGGAGAGCTGGACCAGGCAAGGGGGAGGTGAGAGGCCAGTGGAGACTCAGCTGCGCAAAAGTCTGAGGGGTCTGTGAGGCTGTGCGGAAGTTGCCTCCACACCCCGCGTGCTGCTCTAAGGGCATGAAAGCTTGTGAAACRTTCTGGGGCCCTTGGACACTGCAGGAGGACTGTATGTGTGTGAGCCTTAGGGCTCTGGATGGCAGAGACAGGCAGCAGTATTAGTTGCTGGTTATGCTGGACCAGCGGTCTATTTGGGAGGCCACAAACAATGCGGAGGGGTCTCCGCAAACCCTTCACCTGCCAGTCACTTGTCATCATCATCGCTTGTGCTGAACTGGTAGCTGAAAAAGTCTATGGACTCCTGGGCGAGCTTTGAGAGGTGGATCACACCCGTGATGATGAGGGCGGTGAGCAGGAGTGGCAGCACCAGGCTTCCCACTGTGGCCAGGATGTTGTAGCATCTGGCCTTGGAGCTGAAGTGCCGAGCTGCTTCCACGTCTCCGGCCACCTTCTGGTCCCGTGCCTGCAACAGCCGAGATACGGGGTAACCAGCTGAACTGGAGGTAGMAAAAGCGACTGGGCAGCGGTAGTGAAACTACCTGTGGCCTCCCTCCCCTTCCTGCGGCTCTGGGAAGTCCACGTCCCTTCCCTGTCCTTACAGCCCCACTGAACCCAAGGTGCATCTGAGCAAATGGCCTGGACCTCCTTCTGGTCTCCCTACTTGCCACGTGGCTTCCAGTGAGGCAGCGCCACGGTCTTGCACCCTGCAATTTAGTCCTCCTGGGTGTGCCAAGATCTCCACCGGCTCACGATGAACCAGCTTGGCTATGTGGACAGCCCTCAGCCAGCCTTTGTCTTATCTCCGCTTCTCACCCTCTTGTATTGTGCCTCTAGGGAAATGCTGCAGCGGAGCTGCAAGCGACCCAGGAGAGCTGGCTAGGCTCACAGAGAAAAGGATGGAGGCTCCAGACCTCCCTTTCCCCAGTCTCTCTGCCCCRGTTGAGTCCGACTGGACCCAATCCTGCCAGATGACAGGTCCCATGGGGGAGTCAGGGAGGCATCCCTTTGCCTCCAATGCCTTCTGAGGAAAGCAGCTGGTCCTCGATGCTACATCACTCCTCAGACAGCGGCAGCCCGGAGGTGGCAGGAAGGTGCAATTACATGGGGGCTTTCTCAGCCTCATTAATAGGTGACAGGAAGGGATGGGAGGACTTTAMCAGGGAGTAGTGTCACCCACAAATGGCAGGGGGATGAGGTCTTCTTAAAGATGTTAGACTCTTTTTTTCTAGTGCTCTGTACTCCAGCCCTCCCAGTCAGTCTGCATTCTGTATTTCCTCTCCATATCTCCTTGGGAAATCCTCCCTTCCATGGTGTTAGCAATTCAGAGCACAAGGAAGGCTCTCAGAAACACCAGGTAAGCCCAAACATGGATCTCTGATTCCCACTTGGGTCCTGGCTGTCTCTACCCTGTGGAGTGGCCTCCCTGGGGCAGGGCAGCACAGGGTTTCCTTACCTTGACAGAGAAGGCAAGAGCCACGAATCCAAGACAACAGAAGTTCATGTAGATGGTGTTGAAGATAGACCAAATCAGGTGGTCACGGGGCACCACAGAGGAGTTGATGGTGATGACAGTAGTAGAAGGGTCCCGCTTGTGGGATGTCATGGGCAGGTAATCCTCACGTGGGTAGGAGGTGTCCATGGTCACACAGAGGAGCAACCCTCAAGCTCTTTTGCACTGTCTTTTAGCAGCCTGTCTAGGGGAGCAGGGCACGACAGTCCCTTTATATAAGCCCTGYCTCCAGCACAGGCTCATCTTCTCTATATATAAATCTGAGAAATTACAGCCCTCCATGGGCTGTGGTTATCAGAAATGCTTGGCTGGGAGCTAGAAATATAACTTGGTTTTGCAAGCCTACCTCCCTCCTGCAAGTATATAGGCAGTGGCTTTTTATATTCAGCATTCCTCCCAGAATGAGAGTCACAAACTGCTCTAGACTGCTTCCAGGACAGGGCTGGGCAGAGGGACAGCTCCTGCAGGAGAAGCTGAATGTCCAAGGAGTCAATAGGAGGGATCCATGGGAAAAGTTTAAACAAGTGATCAGCAGCTGCACAGCCAGGAGCATCCTTTCCTGCCTCTCCACCTGTTTGCTGGGGCTTTGCATTAGCCCTCATTGAAAGGTTGGCGCAGGTCTTTTATCTGGGCCACCAACGCACAAAATGGGTCTGGTACCCAGAGGAGCGGACACCAGACAGATCCTTCATGCCAGGCCTGCCAAGGAAATCACACCTTGCGTGGTCGTGTCATGACCCCAGATCGAGACCTTCAGAGTGTGAAGATGCTCTTTGGCTTGGGCAACCTCRTGCTCACAGCAAGCCCAGACTGCGGGAGCAGAGCGATGTATTCARCAACAACGATTTCCCATCCATTAGCTAGTGGTGTTACAATGGAGAGGGCTTTGCGGCTTCTTGGCCAAGTGTTCGTGATCACAGGAGCGTCTGATCTTGGACACTGTCTTTTATTGTTGACAGAAATGTGCTTTCTCCTGCTGTTTGGAAACATCCGCTGCTGAGGAAGCGTTTGGCTCAGGTAGATGTGATGATTGCTGTTTGTACAGCACCTGGGCTGCCAGTGCTTGGGACTGCTAAGGACTGGTAAAAGTGCTACACTTTTTTTCCCTCAGAGAGAGCATTAAGTGGGAAGTTAACTCTAAAACAGCGAGGCGCTCCTTCTGGCAAAGCCCTATACAATTCCCTGGCGGTAGAAGGAGATGGGGCTTTGCAAGAAAAGCCCAAGGAGGTGTTTCTCTTTCTTTCTTTCCTTTTTTTTCTTTTCTTTTTTCTTTTCTTTTTCTTTTTTCTTTTTTTTTTTTTTGCCCTTCTGCCATCCCTAGGTCTTTAGGAAGAAGCTCTTCTCCCGGACCGGGAGGAGAAGGAGAGGTACAGGCTGGCAGTGTGCTGCAGCAGGGAGGGGATGAAGGCAGAGGGCTGTGCAGTGGCCCGGGAGGCAAGGGCACTTTGCTAGCTGCAGCTGCCACATGCTGGCAGGAATGGGAAGAGTAGGTTGATAGTGGCCTGAGGGAGAAAAAGGCAGGCTGAGCCGGGAGCAGCCCTCCTGCCCCAGCGCGGAAGAGCTCTGCGCTTGCAGCACCTCTCCCTGGAGACACTTGAGGTCCCAGCTGGTGGTGGGGACTCTCCTGCCAACGGCCCGGCCACCAGCATCGCTCTGGGGCTCATCCCAATGAGCAAGTGGTACCAGTGAGTGTGGAGCTAGGGCTGTGGGAAATGCTGCTCGTGAGCAGGTGAGCGAAACTTCAGGACAAGTGCCCTGAAGCCCTAAGTCTTGGAGGCTTTTGCATGCAGCACCTCCGCTTCTACCCCAACACGTCTTCCTTGCTTTGCCTGCAGGGGAAATGGCCCTGGAAAGTGTTCCCTGTTTATTAAAACCCCCTGTTCCCTGCTGGGGCCCTAGAACTGGCTGAAGCATTCAGGGGTAGTGGATAACAGGGTAAGGTGCTTCTCATCACTCCTAGGTCCCTCAGGGCCTCCCACAGGTCTCCCCCCCATGCCACAGCAGGTCTCTCCACGGGTCGTTGTCTTCCCCACGGGCTGTGAATAAAGCACCATGTGCCAAGCTCTGCAGGAAGCTTTATTTGTGACCTACAAATGCGTTGCGACTGGATTAAGTACCAGTGTGGCCAGGAGAACCTGTCACCTCCCTTCCAAGGTGCCCAAGCCACGAAGAACGGGATGCTGGAGGCAGTCACCTAGCCCAGCCCTTACAGTGGTGGGGCAGAGCAGCAGCTGTATCCAAACTCTTTGGTCCATCCTGGGATGTGGGCAGGAAGGAGGCAGCACCTTGCCTGAGCTCAGCCTCCCTCTCCCCCGTGTTGCGGAGGCAGCAGGGCCCTGGTACACCTCCGGGGGAGACAAGCCCCTTGCGTAGCAGCAGGAGGGCAGCAAGCGAGTCCAGTCCTTGAGGGAGCAAGCAGGGGCGCGTCAGGCCGCATAGCTCATCGTGGCGACGATGAAGATGACGACCACAACCACAGTGACAACCAGCAGCAGCGAGCTGATRATGTTCAGCACCTTGGCCCGGGTGCCGTACCGGCGGGCACCCTCCAGGTCCCCCAACACCTTGCAGTCACGGGCCTGCGAGGGCCAAACGTAAAGGCTCAGCAGGAGAAGCCAGACCCTCGCCAAAGGGGCTGGGAATGCTGGAAGGGGCAGGAGGGCAGCAGGGGTCCAGCCCAACTGGGGTGGCCACCAGGTGGTGCTGGGGCCTCACAGACGCACAGCCCTGGGTAAAGGGGGGGATTTGTCCTAGCCACAGCCCCACCAGGACTGGCACATGGGTACAGGGTGTGGGCTGTGTCGGGGGACTGGATTGGGGGTGCCAGGACAGGCTGTCATAGGGGCACAGGGATGTGGGGTCCCGGGTTGTGGGGGATCAGGACAGGCTGGGTTGGGGGGACTGGACCAGGGGATCAGGCTGGGCTGGCTCAGAGGGAGGGAACTGGGGGGCCTGGCTGGGCTAGTCTGGGGGACTAGATTGGGGGAGGTCTGGTCAGCAGGGGTCTGGGGCACAGGATCGGGGGGGTCCTGGTCAGATGGGTCTGGAGGACTGGACTGGGGAGTCCTAGTCAGGCTGGCCCTGGGGGATCRAATCGAGGAGTCCTGGTTGGAGTGAGTCTGGAGGCCGGATCGGGGTCCCAGTCGGACCAGCTCTGGGTGTCCATTTGGGGAGTCCCAGTCGGGCCGGCTCTGGTGACCAGACTGGGGCTCCCAGCCAGGCTGAGCCTGGGGCGCTGGCCTGGAGGCTCCCAGCTAGGCCAGCTCTGGGAATTGGGGCCTCCCAGCCAGGCTGAGTCTGAGGCACCAGACTGGGGGGTCCTGGCAGGGCCAGCTCTGGGGACTGGCTCAGGGAGTCCTGGCTGGGTGGGGGTCCTGGTAAGACCAGCTCTGGAGGACCTGACTGGCAGTCCCAGATGGGGCACTGACCTGGGGGCTCCTGGCCAGGCTGGGTCTGAGTGCTGGCTCGGGGACTGACTTGGGGCTCCTGGCCAGTCTGAGGCACCAGGCTGCGGGGATCCTGGTCAGGCCTGCCCTGGGGCACTGGACTGGGGGGTTCTGGTGGGACCAGCTCTGAGAATTGGATCAGTGACTCCCGGTTGAGCTGAGTTAGCGGCACCAGATTGGGGGTCCCATTTGGGCCAGTCCTAGGCACCAGCTTGGGGGTCCTGGGGGTTCTTGYTCACGGGCTGGTGCCGGTGCGGGTGGCAGGGCCATGACTCACCTTGATGGAGAGAATGAGGGCAGGAAAGCAGAGGCAGCCCARGTAGGCGAAGCCGTGGCCCAGCAGCACGTTGAAGAGGGACCAGAGGATGAAGTCACGGGGCTGCCTGCCGGGGCCGGCGGCGTGGGGCGGCCCCTGCTCGGGGGGCTGCAGCGGGATGCACACGTCTGCCTGCTGGGGCTGCATGGCCAYGCCGCGGAGCTGAGCTGCCGCTGGCCGGAGAGCAGTCACAGCGAGGAAATGAAACCCAGCCCGCCTGGGCCGGGGGGGACAGCGGGGGCGGCCCTGCGCCGCCCTCAGCGCTCGCGGAGCCCCTCCAGCGCAGGCTCAGGAGCCCCCCGCGGCGGCCCGGGGTGGTGCAGGAGAGGCAAAGCTTTTGGGGCACCCGGGCCCCTCGGGGCCTCCGCTTCACCCGCCGCCGCAGCCCCCGGCGTTTTGCCCCTGCTGGCGTGCCGCCAGCCAGCGGCTGCACCCTTTCCTTGCAGCTGGCACCGGCTGAATTAGACCCACGTGAGCCCTGTGCCCACCGGTGACGGTGGTGGACACCCGTGTGTCCCCCGGGCGCAGTTTGGGGGCTGAAGCGGGTGACAGAGCAGCCCGCTGTGTCCCGCGGCGGCTGCACTGGAGGCGGGCGCACGTGCTGCGGGGTGGAGAGGGGAGWGAAGGCAGCTCTGCTTTCGGGGAGCCGCCCGGGGGCTCCTCGCAGGCTGCCGCGACGAAAGCACCGAGCAAGGGGGGGGATGCCCCTCATTTCGCCACTGAGCCCTGAGGAACTTCCCTAATTCCCCCTGCCGGGTCCCAGGGGACCCCCCCAGCTCCCTGCTGAGCCCTGATTCCTCTGCAGGTGCTGTAAAGCCTCGTGGACCCTCCGCAGCGCGTGTGCACATCTGGGGTTTCCAAACTGGAGCCCAGGGGTTCGTTTAGCTGACGTCTCCCGCGTGGCGTCCCCGCCGTCCGAGCCTCGCTCACCCCCGCCTCCCCGCTCGCCCACGCCGCGGCGCGTCCTCCTTGGCCCCTTGAGGCAGGGGTGCTCTGGGGAGACGTTGCCTCCCAAAACGCGGGAGCGCGGTGTTTCCCGGATGGGACCAAAAGCGCTTTATTCGGCAGTGGCTTGCCTCCAGCACGTAACCCGCCTGGGCCGGCGAGCGCGGCGAAGGGACGCCAGCGGGCAGAGCAGCAGGTCTGAGCCGAGCGGGACGGAGGCGGCAGAGCGGCGTCACCCCTTCCTTGGCAGGACGGCTGGGCGCCGCGGCCGGAGGCCTACGTGGTGTAGTGCAGCGACGAGACGTACAGGAACAGCAGCACCAGCGTGACGATGATGAGCAGGATGCCGAGGACGAACGCTGCGATGTTCAGGTACATGGCCGTCTTCCCGTATTTTCCTGCAAGCAGGGGTTGCCGGGCAATTTTTTCATCTCTGGCCTGTGGAGAGGAGGAGGAGGGAGCAGGGAGCAAGATGAGAAGGTCCCGAGTGGTCTGCCGGAGCTGAACGGGACTAGAAAACCTGCGTTTTGCTCTCCCTGGCCGGGACCTGCTTGCAGCCGGAGCAGCGCGCGCAGCAGCGTTCAGGCTCTTTCTTAACGGCCTGTTAAAAGCCATTAAAATCGGCAACGCTCTGCCCAGTCCGCCCGTGGAGCGAGGCGGCGAAGCCGGGGCATTCCCAGAGGACGGCGGAGGCTTGGAAGGAAGCGAGGGAGGAGAGCGATCCCGATCCGGGCGCACCTGCGTGGGGAACGCCCCGGCCAAGGGGCGGCCGGGGCAGCGGGCGCRCGGCGCTCCCCGCGCCGCCTCCCCGCCGCCCTTCGCTCGTCAGGCCGGGCTGCGCTTTCGGCGGGCTGCGGCGGAGTTAGCGCCCGCGGGGAGAGCCGAAACGCGCCGGGCTCCAACCTGCCCGTCCCCGGGGGCCCGCCGCCCCTCCGTTCCCTCTCACCTTGATGGAGAAGACGAGCGCGATGAAGCCCAGGCACAGAGGGTTGCAGCAGAACAAGGTGTTGAAGTAGGACCAGAGCACAAAGTCCCGCGGCTCCCGCCTGAGGCCGGGGGCCTCCACCCGGCCGAAAGCGGTGGCCGTGGGGTAAGGGGGGGCCGCCTCGTAGCGGCCCGGGGGCGGCACGTTGATGCTGACGGTGTGAGGATAGCTCTCCATGGCAGCGAGCAGCTGGGCGCCCGGGGCCACCTAGTTATAGGCAAGAGGAGGGTTTGCCGGGGTGGGGCCTCAGGGACGCCGGGTGCCGGGGGACAGCGGGGACGGTCCCCACCCGCCGGGCCACGGCCGCCGAGCGCGCAGGGTGCAAAGGGCGGCGGCGCCTCGCCGGCGG
>NW_028185472.1:350146-363838 GCF_003343005.1 Rhea americana
GCCTTCGGGAGGCAGCTGCGTAGCGCCCCGGCGCTTCGGCTGCCCCGGCCCCGCCGGTGCGAGAAGGAGCAACCTGCTCAGCGCGGCACCGGTTTGGCGCACAAGAAGAGGGCTGCGCTGATGGGAACGGCCCCAAAGTCTTGCCTCCCGGCAAGCCCCGGCGCTGCGGGGCTTTCGCCTTCGGGGCACGAGCACAGCGGGGATTTCCTCCGCTTTGCCACTTAGAGCCACCACGCAGAGTATCAGCGGCATTAGGAAGCCCCGAGTGCCAGCCGCTGTTTTTTCTTTTTTTTTTTTTTTCCTGGTTTCCCAGTGTGGGGAAAAACAAGAGGCTAAAGGAGAGGCCGGGAGCCGCGCGGGGCACGGCCTGCTCGCGCTGCACCCCTCCGGCCCCTGGGAAGGAAAAGGTGGGATCCGCACAGGCGGGCGGCTGCGGGAGACGTCCGGCGGAGGGGATGGCCAGCTCATTTCCTATTACCGCCCCAGTGATTTTCCTGGCGCGAGGATCACGGCGGTCACACGTTTTGAGAGTTTGCGTGTGGTTTTGTGGGTTTTTTCTTTTTTTCATTTTTTTCTTTCTCCTTTACCTCCAACTTCTGTTGCCAGGTGCTTTGGCTGCAGAGCATGGATCAGAAAAGTGATTTGGGACAGCATGAGCCGCAGGAGGGAGGGAAAACCAAGGGAAGCGAGCATGACGCGCGTGCCACCCGTATGAGCAGAGGGAGTTTTGGGAAGCGAATCGCGCTTTCCAGCCAGTGCAGGGGAATGAGCTCCTGCCCTCGGCGCCGGTGGTTGAAGCCGAGGCTGTACAGCGTGAAACAAATCCAAGCTCTGGCGCTTTCCTGGGGAGAAAAAAAAAAGGCTCAGAAAAACCAAGAAAGCCCCAGATTTGCTGCCGCTCGGCAGAGTGAGGGAGGTTGGTTTTGCCCAGGGGTGATGGCGAGGGTGTTGGTCACCTGCCATTTTTGCGTGCTCAACCCCGTGCGTTTTTTCCAGCCATCCTGGAAGTTTGGTTTTAGGCTCAGAGGTTGTGGCATCTACCGTTTTTCGGTGCTGAGTCCACACATTTTCTAAGCAGAGAGGGTGTYGTATCCAAATGGCCAGCGATAAAAGAAGCTATGCGATCGGGRGAGTTGGAGGAGGAGAAGTATTCACGGAGAGGGGGGACGCGGGTGCGGGCGAGCCTGCAATCCCGAACTCGGCCTGAGTTCAGCCAAAAAAAGTTGTGTAATGGGATAGGGCTGTTGTCAGTGGTGTAATGAGGAAGTTGTGCCAAAACCCTGAAAGATCAGGGTGATGTTTTCAAGCAAGGGTTTGATGACCTTTTAAAATGCTTTTCAGCTCTGTGAGCTAGATGGGAACATTTAATCAAATTTCCTGCTCCAGGGCATGCGTTGACTGCCTGATAACCAGGCAGCCAATTAAAGAGGCTGTTCACAACTGGGGGGCACGTGCCTGCGCTTTTACGGGAAGAAGAGTGGGAATTACGGGATAAATGATTCACCAGGCCAGGGACTCTGCAACAAATAACGGCTGCATTTCCTGGGAAGGATTTCTGACAGCTTACTCATGAGTGCTGATTCTTGGCAGGAYGCTCAGTTCTTGGGGGGAAAAAAAGGAGAAAAGAGAAAAAGACCTCACAGCCGCTCTCCCAGGAGCCGTGGTGGGCGGCTGCCTTTGCTCTTTTCTGGCCGCAGCCCTTGAGAAAGCGTGTGAGGTTCGAGCAGGGGGCTGAACCCAGGTACCAACGGCAGAGCGTGGCGAGGACATCCCAGCGCCAGCCTCCCAGTCAGAATCCTTTAACCCTGGCTCTTCTGGCACCTCTTCCTAAAGCAATCGGGCACCTTTGGGTGAGGCTGTGCTGTCCTCATCTTCCTCTTGCCTCTGCGGGCCTCCCTCATCCTCCACCGCCCGCCTCAAAGGCACGCCCCTTGCAAGGGCTGTGCTCCCACCGCTCTGCCTCCCCAAACACAGCTGCCCCTCTGCAGCCCCCCCAGCGGCGCCCAGGCTCCTCCGCCAAACCCTCGCAGGCACCTGGGTCCCACAGCCCCGAGCAGCCCTTGCACCACTTGGTGTGTTTTGGCAGGGAGAGGGGAGGGATGATTTCCCAGCTGTGGAGTGGGGTGGGCGCTCTGCCATGCTGGTCCCAGACTGTTGCTGTGGAAAAAAGACAAGGTGTGAAGAAAATGTGAAATAAATGTTTATTGGAAGAGCACGTTTTCACAGAACAGGGCGCCTTTCCTCCTCAGGACTAGTCTTCCAGGCACTTTGTGCTTCTGCAACCCCCCTACACACACACACAAACCACGGCCAAGCTGCAAGCAGAAAAGCAGGCTTTTCTCCCCATCACTATAGCGCTGCTCCTTGGGTGCCCGTCTGCCGCCAGCGAGGGGGTGCCCGCCACTGAGGCGAGCTGGAGGACAGACGGACAGAGCGGGAAGCGGGCCAGGGGCCGAGGCCCGGCGCGGGCTGACCGCCGTGGGGAGATGGGGCTGGCAGGGGCCCAAAGAGGATGCTCCGCCGGCGTGGAGAGGAAGGCGAGCGCAGGCTGCCGGCACGGGGCTGGATGTGGCCGAGGAAGCCGAGCTTGCTCTACTTGTGGCAGTACCAGCTCGCCACCGTGATGGTGCCCGTGGCCAGGAGGATGACGACGAGGACGAAGACCAAGCTGCTCAGCAGCAGGGCCATGATGTTGAGGCACTTGGCGGTGGAGCTGTAGCTGAGAGCCCCGCTGTAGTCGCCGAGGGCTTTGCGGTCCCTGGACTGGAGTGGGAGAAACAGCAGCAGGGGTCAGTGCCGGGGGGGGGGCCTGGGCAGGCAGCGAGCCCCGGGCCCCGCTGCGTCCCCGGCCCTCCCCGCCCCGGCGGCGGCTCCCACCTTGATGGAGAAGACGAGGGCCATGAAGCCGAGGCAGCAGAAGTTCATGTAGAGGCTGCTGCAGAGCGACCAGGCGAGGTGGTCGCGGAGCGGCGGCTCGGGCGGCGCCACCTGCACCACGGTGACGCCTCGCGACAGCGCCTCCATGTCGTGGCCCTCCTTGAGCGGCTCGTAGGGCGGCAGCGCCGGGCCCAGGCAGCGCCCGCCGTCCATGCCGCGCCGCGACTGCCGCCCACGCCGCCGCGGGGCCGGGGCCGGGGGAGGAGGAGGAGGAGGAGGAGCCCGGCGCCACCGCCCCCCGCCCCGGCCGGGGTTTCCTTTCCTAGCGGCGCCGGGGGCCGCCCCGCCTGCCCGCGCAGGGGGGAGGGGGCGCCCCGCGTGGGGCCGCCCCGCGTGGGGCCGCGCTGGCCGGGAGCGGCTCTGCCCCGCGGGGCGCTGCGCTGGCCAGGGGCTCCGCTCAGCATCGGGCTCCGCGTGGTGCTCCGCTTCGCGTGGGGCTCTGCTTCGCGTGGGGCTCTGCTTCGCGTGGGGCTCAGCACGAGGCTCTGCGCGGTGTGGGGCTCTCTGTGGGGCTTTGCTCCACGTGGGGCTCAGCACGAGGCTCTGCTTGGCGTGGGGCTCTGCTCCATGTGGGGCTCAGCATGAGGCTCTGCTCGATGTGGAGCTCCATGTGGGGCTCTGCTTGGCGTGGGGCTCCGCTCCACGTGGGGCTCAGCACGGTGTGGGGCTCCGCTCCACGTGGGGCTCAGCACGAGGCTCTGCTCTGTGTGGGGCTCTGCTCTGTGTGGGGCTCTGCTTGGTGTGGGGCTCCGCCCCGCATGGGGCTCAGCACGAGGCTCTGCTTGGCGTGGGGCTCCGCGTGGGGCTCCACTCCGCATGGGGCTCCGCTCCACATAGGGCTCAGCACAAGGCTCTGCTCTGCGTGGGGCTCTGTGTGGGGCTTTGCTCCGTGTGGGGCTCAGCACGAGGCTCTGCTCGGCGTGGGGCTCTTCGTGGGTCTTTGCTTCTTGTGAGGCTCTGCTYKGCRTGGGGCTCCGCTCCGTGTGGGGCTCAGTGCGAGGCTCTGCTCCGTGTGGGGCTCTGCTTGGCGTGGGGCTCTGCTCCGCATGGGGCTCAGCACGAGGCTCTGCTCTGTGTGGGGCTCAGCACGAGGCTCTGCTTGTCATGGGGCTCTGCGTGGGTCTTTGCTCCATGTGAGGTTCTGCTCGGTGTGGGGCTCAGCTCTGTGTGGGGCTCAGCACGAGGCTCTGCTCGTCATGGGGCTCTGCGTGGGTCTTTGCTCCATGTGAGGTTCTGCTCGGTGTGGGGCTCAGCTCTGTGTGGGGCTCAGCACGAGGCTCTGCTTGGCATGGGGCTCTTTGTGGGGCTTYGCTCCGTGTGGGGCTCTGCTCTTCATGGTGCTCCGCTCCATGTGGGGCTCAGCACGAGGCTCTGCTCGGTGTGGAGCTCCGTGTGGGGCTCTGCTCCGTGTGGGGCTCTGCTCCGTGTGGGGCTGTGCATGGGGCTTTGTTCCGTGTGGGGCTCTGTGTGGGGCTTTGCTCCGTGTGGGGCTCTGCTCGGTGTGGGGCCTAGTGCATAACTCTGCTGCACGTGGGGCTCAGCATGGAGCCCTGCTCAGCGTGGGCTTGGTTCGGTGGGGGCCTCTACTGTATGCGGGGCTCCACTGCACATGGGGCTCGGTGCGGGGCTCTGCTCGGCGTAGGGCCCCACTTGGCGTGGGGTTGGACGTGGGGCCCACCCCAGTCAGCGCGGGGCTCGGCAGCGGGTGCTGGGGCGGGAATTCCGGCTGCCGCCTGCGCCCCCCCGCAGCCCCGGGAGCAGCATCGCGGTGGGCCGCTTCCTTCCTCCGCTTCCCGCGGCCTCCCGGGGGGCAGCTCTCTGAGCGCGGCCGCCTGCGAGGCGCTGGGGCCCGCGGCGCCCGGGAGGCTCGCGGCGCCGGGGGAGGCGCGCTGCAGTTTCGTTTCTGGGGACTGGCGTCGCCTTGGAAAGCTGCCAGCCCCTGCCCCGGCCCCTCGGCCGGACGCGTGTGCCGGGGCGGCCGGGGCGGGGGGGAGGTCTCTTTCCCCTCCCGTGGGGCCGGGAGGCGCCAGCAAGGCTTTCAGGATGACAAGGCTCTGCTTCTGGACTGTTACAGAAAATTATGCTCGCTGGCCCCCCAACGGGACCCAACCCTAGGTTCCCGCTGAGACGGAAGCTCAAAGCTGAATCAGAGCAAGTGCAGTCAAGCAATCAAGCACCTCAAGCTGGGTGTCTCCGAAGAGGAACCTCGTCTGAACAAAGCCCCGAGTAATTACACCCGGCCAGGCGAGGATCCATGCCGTAGTTCTGAACCAATCATCATATCAGAGTTCAGTTCTTCCAGCTCCCGTTATTACGTCCTTCGCTCCTTCCCATGGTTTCTAGGTGTGTTCTCGCCTTCTTACCTCGCTTCTGCATAGATGTCGACAGCTCTTCTACTCCCTGAGTTTGTCAGAACCAATCTTTGTGGTTGCTTCTTTCCTGCATAGTTCTCTGACTCTTCCTTACGTTGTCCTCTGGAATCAGTCTTGCGGTTCTGTTGTTTCCTTCTTCTGCGTCCTAAGTTGCAGCTTACCCTCGTGCTGGTGTTCATTAATGCTAAACTGCTTATTTCTCTCTATTGTCCCCGCTTCTTTTTGTTTGGGGGGCATACCTGCCTATTTAAATGGTCTAAACTATTCCCCTGTTAAAGCTCACCTATATCCTTGTATGGAGCATATTGTCATATTTTGCAGATGTTCTCGTACACAAGTTAAAGCACAACAAACAATTATAATTAAAATCGGCATGAGGATTTGTATTAATGTGCTCCATATGCTGCTTATCCAAGAAATTAGGCCCCATTTAGAAAATATTCTTTCCAGCCCATCACCCATAGTCTGATCCTGAGAGATTTCTTGGAATAAATGAGTTTTGCTCCTATATCCTATTTATATCTGTTTTTACATGTTGTTCCTTGTCTACGTGTTCACAACAGCTATGATTTATCAGGGCACATACCCCTCCTTGGGAGTCTAACAAAATCTCTGGAGCTAACCTGTTCTCCATAGTTATATTTGCTATTTGATTCATTTCAGCCTGTAGTCCTTCTAGCATACCTGCAGTGGCATTTCTTAGGATTTCTAAACTTGCTGATATGTTTACTATAGCACTCTCTAACCCTGCTACTCCTAAGAAGGGGAATAACGCCCAGACAAAGGAGAGGAATCCTGCAGGACCTTCCACCAGTAGGTTATTAGTTTGCTTCATGCATGGATTAGCCAAGAGAGTTTGGGTCTTTAACCACCTTTGAAGTTTCAAGTGTTCCTGGACAGTTGTTGAAATAAGATACTGATTTAGCAAGGGTTGATGGCAAGGTTCACTTGGTTATTTACTGCATGGAGGACAGGGTCAGATGAAAGGTCAAGGAGACCCTCCTGTTGAGCTGTGAGGTTCAGGGTGGACCCTCATGCTTTCCAAACTCCTTCTCAGAGGAGTCTGGGTGTGGCTGGATCTAAACTTAGTCCTAGACTTGGTCAACAGTTTGTGTCTAAAAGATTCTGTGCACAATCAATCTGAGATGCAACTTAGAAAAGTGTGCGAAGTTTCAGAGTGCTGTTAGTAACTTACTGAGAWTTTTTTTGTGGGTAAGGGATCTCTCAGCCTGGAGGAGTAACCTTGAGAGGCATCCCTACTCAAGGGGAGATCCTGCCGTGCAGCCACTTGCTGTGCAGGAGAGCTCAATGGGCTTTGGGCTGTCCCCTATTTATGGGGTAAGATGATTGATTCATAGTCATAATTGCATATCAGCCATATTTTAGTTGGCGCATGCTCAATTAGCCCCTGCTTCTGTGTTGTTTACAGAGAGGTTAGGTTAGGAGAAGGGGGAAGAGTACATGGAAGGGGAAAGGAGCACATTGCCACACTCCACCTCATGACTATAGTCAAGACATCTTATTTTTCGCAAAGTGATGGTACAGTCACCTCTTGCCTCTGTGCCTCTATGTATATTGATAATTGATGCTCTTACAGGTCCATGGCAAGCAAACAGTTTTGGCGTAAAGTATTGCTATTAATTGTGTACTAATTTATTCGTCTGGGGTGGTTGAATTTGGGTTATTAATCATGTAACAAACTCTTATATATAATATGATTGTAACAGACATAATAATGTTAGAGTTAGTAAAATCGCAACTGGATGAAGCATGAGATTGAAAATTCTATTGCTGTCTGTGACTCTTTTCACAACATGGTGTATTTCTTCTGCATCATGATGAACCACAATTAGAATTTTTTATCTGTTGTTTTGAGTGTGTTCCAGCAGTTRACACAGGTCATCCTCTTGTAGCAGTTTTTCCACTAATGTAAGAATCATTCTGATGGGGGTAGGCAATAAGTCTCAATTTAATGTATAATTAGATTGTAACAATTGATGATATGCAACAGGAGCTCAGAGGGTTGTGATCAGTGGTGCAGAGTCTAGCTGGAGGCCTGTAGCTAGTGGTGTCCCCCAGGGCTCAGTGCTGGAGCCAGTCTTGTTCAGCTTACTTACTCATTAATGCCCTGGATGAAGGCACAGAGTGCCRCCTCCGCAGGTTTGCTGATGATACCAAGCTGGGAGTAGTGGCTGAAACACCTGAGGGCTGTGCTGCCATTCAGAGAGACCTGGACAGGCTGGAGAGCTGGGAGGAGAGGAACCTCATGAGGTTCAACAAGGGCAAGTGCAGAGTCCTGCACCTAAGGAAAAATAACTCTAGGCACCAGTACAAGCTGGGGGCTGACCTTCTGGAGAGCAGGTCCGCAGAGAAGGACCTGGGAGTCCTGGTGGACAAGTTGACGAAGAGCCAGCAATGTGCCCTTGTGGCCAGGAAGGCCTATGGTATCCTGGGGTGCATTAGGAAGARTGTYGCCAGCAGGTCGAGGGAGGTGATCCTGCCCCTCTACTCAGCCCTGGGGAGGCCTCATCTCGAGTACTGTGTCCACTTCTGGGCTCCCCAGCACAAGAGAGACATGGAGCTACTGGAGAGAGTCCAGCGTAGGGCTACAAAGATGATCAGGGGGCTGGAGCACCTGCCCTCTGAGGAACGGCTGCGAGAGCTGGGCCTGTTTAGCCTGGAGAAGAGAAGACTGAGAGAGGACCTTATCAGTGTTTATAAATACCTTAAGGAGGGGTGTCAAGAGGATGCGGCCAGACTCTCTTCACTGGTGGCAAGCTATAGGACAAGAGGCAATGAGAACAAACTGAAACCCAGGCAGTTCCACCTGAATATAAGGAAAAACTTCTCTACTGCGAGAGTGACAGACCACTGGAACAGGTTGCCTGGAGAGGTTGTGGAGTCTCCTTCTCTGGAGATATTCAAAACCCACCTGGATGCAACCCTGTCTAACATGCTCTAGGTGACTCTGTTTGAAGAGGGGGGTTGGACTAGATGATCTCCAAAGGTCCCTTCCAACCTTAACCATTCTGTGGTTCTGTGAGGAGCTGAATAATTAAAGTTGCATCCCATAATTTCACTAAATACAAATATTTGAATGATTCCTTGTATCTATAGTAATGTTATCTATGAATATAAAGTCACAAAGTGTTCTCATACAAATACATAATTTTTCAAGATATACAAGTACACTTTCAGGGGCTTCATCAGGATGTATTTCAAAATGACGAACATTTTGTTCAGTATCAAGACAAATGTCTTGGGGTTTGATGGTATTCTTTTCACAGATAAATCCTTCTTGTTCCTGCACAGCACATGTGTTAGCATCAACAGTTTGCCATTTGTTTCCTTTTCATTGGGCCCACACTCTTATGTTCTAACGGACAGAGTATTGCTCCGTTGTGGTTTAATCCCAGCGCAATGACCAGTTTTATGGTGTGTGCCAAAGCATTGTGTAGTGGTAAGACAAAAGCTCTAGCCTTACTGTTGATGAGGTCATAAGTAAGATCGATTAAATACTGTCAAGATTGGAATTTCTTTTCAAATTTAGTTGCATTATCCCAAATTACCTTTCAAATTTCAGTGGGTAAGGTGCCTTCTTCACCTTCTGTTATAATTGCTGCTACTGTAGATTGCATCCACAGTTGAGCCTGGATACAATAGCTTAAGCTCTAGCTTGGATACAAGCTAGAGAAACATTATATTAGGCTACACTGAGTGCGTTTACAATTAACTGATGGGTTCTTTCATTAATTCTTTCCATTGAGGCACTGTATCAGATAAGAGCCACTGGTTAGTTCCCAATGCTGATAGAGAAGACTACAATGGATGTTCTAATTCGAGCAAATCATTTGTTGTGCTGCTTAGTTTATTTATTCCCTCCCGGGTGAAAACAAACTTCTCTTTATCTTCCTTCTTCAAGGAAATCATAAGGAACATCTCTTTTACATCTAGTGCCACCATCCATGGGTGTGCCGCTGCTTGTAATGTAGCTGTTAAATTTGCAATATTTGGTATAGCAGYTGTTGGTGTGGCTGTATTAGCATCAGGCACCGATAATTGTCAAATACCACCTCCAATCTGGTTTCCAAACTGGCCATGCAGGTTAGTTTTATGGGAAGTGGGTTCTGGAGACAATTTGTCGTTTCTCCAAATCAGCTATGACTTCAGAAATTCCATTTTGTGCAGCAGCAAGAATTAATTAATTAGTGCTAAACTGCTTATTTCTCTCTACACAGACATTTGTCCCATGCGGGGCAGGGCTGTGGGGCACACTTGGACCCCTTCTTGCGCACTTTGGAGGCAGCAGCAGCGAGATCCCAGGTGCCAGAGTTTGCACTGTTCAGGAGTGTCCTGTAAATCAGATCCCCCGCAACCCTCCTTCGACTCTGCTTTTGGACAGGGGTGTACCCTGAGACTGGGCAGGGCGTGCTGCCGCTGTTCTAAAAGGAAAGCATGGATTTTCAGCTGAGGCAGATGGGGCATCTTTAGACTGCCCCCATGCACGTCTTTAGAGCAACACCGATGTATTCATCTTTGGCTCGACACTGCTATGTGCAAGCTGCAGCTCTGCCGTAACGTTTCCAGCTCTTGTTAAGAAGCAAAATGCTTCCACTGACAAACCCACACAGCGTTTTGGGTAGCTGTCCCTCTGGGATGGTTCAGATCGCTTCTCTTTTTTTTTTCTTTCTTTTTTCCTAGAAATCTTGTCAAGGCAGAACAGAGTGTCTTGCTGCTCCAAGTGGCTGCTGGGGATCGGGCAGACAGGATATCAATTAAATTGCTATTAGCACGCATGCAGCGAGCCAAGTGCTACCCTGCTGCAAGTGCCTGCACTGCTTGCGTGCAATAAATGGATGTATTGTGGCACTCAGGCCGGCGTCTGCCCCAGAAATCCCTGCTGCAGGGGAGAATTTTATTTTTTGGTCTGGGCAAATCTGATTGGAGCACAGGTTGAAGTGCCTGTCCTGTCCTGTGCTGTCACCTCAAATAACACTGTCCTTATCGCAGGAGAGGAAGGRCAAAGTGTGCTGTGCAGATGGAAAAAAAGCTCTCGGTCTGGTGTAAGGACCTGGTGCCTGGGCCATGGGGCAGAGTTTACCCTGTGGCCAGGCTTTACAAAAGCCCCATGATACTTTCTGGGCAGTTCAGTGTCCCTGAGGACGTGGTCCCAGCTGGGGTCCCAGAAGCTTTGCAATACAATACAAAGCCTGAAATTTGCTCTCTGGACAAAGACACTCAATGGGATGTCAAAAGAGCTGGCCCCCTGGCTTTTTCACTTTCCCCCCGGTTTCAGGAAAGGTGCAAAATGTGAGGATCATCTTCCTTGTGAGGCCAGTCTTGCCTAAGCAAGGGTTTGCAAAGAGGCTGCATATGGGCCCGTCTTCCTCGGCTGGGTGAACATCTCACCCCTTGCAGAGATTTCCAGCCCGAGGGATCCCCCTGCCTCCCTGCCTCCTCTTCGGGGAAGCCCCACAGCATGCTCAGCGATGAGGAGGGGGGCAAACRGGAGATGCCGAAACCCCAGGGCCAGGCAGGATCACTGCGTCTGAGCTTACAACTCACCCCCGGCCTTCCYGGCCCAGGAGGTGGCAAGCGTCACGACGGGACACGTGTGGGTTAACGCCGAGCTGCTTTCGAGATGTGCTTCACCCAGTAAAACATTAAAACATCACTAATGACAAACAGGCTTTTCTGGAAGAGCCCCAGGGGTGGACTCCAAGGAAGGCTCCCCCCTCTCCTCCCCTCTCCAGCATATTTCCTGGCAACATGGTTGGACTTCCAGGGCCACGGCTTTCAGCTCAACGCTGGACCCCTCGGGAGGGAGGGAGGAGTGTTTGCTGAAGGTAAAATGGAGAGATTTCCATTTTTTGCCAGCGATTTGGACCACCACCTCCTCCCAGAGGAACGTGGACTATGATGCATGCTCTCCCTCTTAACGGCCACATGGAAGTGTTTCGTGGTTTGTACGGACAGCTTAACTTTCTGGATGCACTGCTTTCTCATGTCTGGGCATTTGTAGCAATTGGGCTTAATTACGAGCTAATTAACTTTTTGCTTTCCAAATCCAGAAGGAAGCTGCACACAGGCAAGGCTTGAAATGCAAACCAGAGTACTGGTGCCCTCTAGCTTTCTCAGCTGTGCAYGTTTTCTCTAACCATTATGATTTTTCTTGAGCTTTTGAGGAGTTCCTGAGCACAGCCAGCCCCACACTGCTGTATTCACATGGGAGGAGGAGTTGCTGCAGCAAGCTGTGCAGTAGGAAAGAAGAAAAGATCCTCCACGGCCCTTCTACTATCACGCTGCAGAGGGAGGGAAAAACAGCCCCTTATGGCAGTGAACTGAGTTGTGGCTGTTCTCAGCCCACCCTTTCTGAGCGTGCTGTCCCTGCGTCTTTCAGACATCTCAAAGTGTCTTTCCTCTCCCATCGAGCTCTCTTGGGCCTGGTCCTGTCCCCAGAACATGACGCTGCAACCCTGTTTGGAGGCCAGTGGGTGCTACTTTTAGAGAGGTAGCTCTTACAAAGAGGAGAGGTGACGCTAGTCTTGTCCGAGTAGGTTTGGAGCTGGTGGCAAACTGGCCTCTGGTCCCTCTGCTCAGTGCCTTGAGTTGGATAAACTTTGAATTGAATTTTAGTAGTCTCTTTCCTCTCCTGGGCCATGGTGTTCAGCAAAACTTTAGGGCATGCCGTTAGCAGTAATTACTGAAACTTTGACATCAGAAATTATATGGGAGGGAAAGGGAGTGGGCAGGCTTGGCTGTTGCTTTTGCCATTTGTCCTTCACATTTGCCAGAAATCACCAAAAGCAGACAGAAGGAAAGGGGCGCCTCCCGCTTCTGTGCTTAGGCTGAGATCCGAAACAGAAACCAAAAACAGCAGGGAGGAAAACCCAGGGAAAAACATGACCTATTGCTTTTGTCACCTGCAATCCCACATGCACAGAAAGCCAATTCCCAAACTAGCCCTGACCAATGGCTCTTTAAATGAGACACAGTCGACAATTCTTCTTGCACTGTTTATCAGCTTTGCCTTTTATATGATCCTGTTTATGCTGTTTTAATTGTTGCAGTTGATGATTGTTATTGCAATTTAACTGGCAGCACTTGCATGTGTAGGCTAGCTGCACTTACAGCATGGAGTTACTTATTACCATATTACTATTATTGCTAATTATTGTCAGATTTGTACAGGCCAAACTATGCTCTTCCTGCTCCCCTGCAACCCAGCTAACAGATGCAGCTGTGGCAGTCAGGAAGAAAAGCTGAGTCGTACGCTGCATGTCCTCCAAACACTCCCTGGCGCATTTTGCTCCATGACTGCTGCATACTGTCGTTTTTATTTTTCAAGCTCCGTCTTGCAGCTTGGGGATGCTAGTGGTTGGGTCAGGCCTTGGCCCCAAAGAGCTCGAAGATGTTTCCAGTAGATGGCACTGGTGCCATGCGCAGATGGGGACTGCGACTCTGGCTGCGAGGTGCCTTTGGGAATTCAGGGCAGAAGCAGGGTGCCCGTGCAGCGCTCAGCACCAGGCCAAGAGGCCGAACTGCTGCCATGGCCTGTGTGAGTAGTACGGTGCTGCTTCGCTGGCTATCCTGGACAGGCTGGGCGTCATGGGTAGCTGGAGGAGCAGCTCCCTGCTCCGCTGCCCCTGGGGATGGGAGCACCCTGGACCTGTCCGGGGAACTGCATGTTTCCCAGGAGAAATGGGACCGAGGCTCTGCAGCACCGACACCTTCAGGTCTGGCTCCCCCGGCCTGACCGCTGCGCACTCTCCTCTCTGGGCCCTGGATCTGCACGGAGCCCCGCTGGGATCCCCAAACCCAGTGCAGAGATACGAGGATCCCTGCAGCCAGGCGGGGATGCAAGGAGCCCCACGTGCRCTGGGGGGGCAGAGAGATCCCTGCCCCCAGAGGGACAGCAGGATCCCCACACCTGGCCCGACGGGATCGCCTGAATGCAGCGGGCAGACAAGGATCCCCCCAGCCGGCCCTGCGGGAGCTGTGCACCTGGGAGGGCACGCAGGGATCCTCGCACCTTGCCCCGTGGGAGCCCCACATCCAGCAGAGGGACACAAGGCTGCCCGCACCCAGCGAGGCGGGACGCCGGCCCCCAGCAGCGCCCCCTTCCTCCTAACGGCTCGCAGCCGCGCGGGAACGTACCATCCCCGCCACGGGGGGCGATGTGGCGGGGGGCGTCCCCGCCACGGCCCGCCCTGCCCGCCTCGCCGCACCCCTCGCCTTCCTGCCGCGTCGACCGCCCTTTCCCTGTAGATTCTGCTGCCCCCTGCCCTCCCGCCGCGCCGAGAGGAGGTCGCTCCCTCCTTCACCCCCGTCCCCGCACCCCCCGTCCCCGCGCCCCGCTTGCCCTCGCCCGCGGCGCGCGCCG
>NW_028185472.1:364739-410816 GCF_003343005.1 Rhea americana
CTTTTTTTTTTTTTCCTTTTTTTCCCCCTTCCCTCTTCCTTCTCTCGAGTGGCTCCGTCCTCATTTTCAGCCCCTTTGCTTCTTGGCACGCACAAAGAAGGCCATTTATAATGACGAGTCGTCTCGAAGGAGCTCACTGAAAGGGACAGACCCCGTTGTTCTCACGCGTTCCTTTGCCGATGGTTTCTAGGCTCGTGCTTTGAAATTGGGAAAGAAAGAACCCTTCCTTCTCCTCCTATGCTCGGTTGTGCTGGGGAAGGCGATTCAGGGGGTTATTGCACAGCTAATCCAGAGAGATGGGTGCTAGTGCTCTCCTAAGATTTAGCTTCACTGGGTTCCCAGTTGGCTGAGGTGATGCCAGCTGTGGGATGCTCTACACTTAATTCTCCCAGCTCTCTTCTCATTGACCTCAGTGGGCTGCTTGGGTGATTAAAACCGCACAGAATACTTTCCAGGTTGGAGACGTTGGCTGAAACTTGAGCCGTAACGTTTCTGGCTTGGACRGGAACAGCAATTGGCTTGCACAGGCAACGCTTCTCCCATCTGGTTTGGGGAATTTGAGTCTTAAAAACAAATAAGAAAAGAATGGGAGTTACTGCTTATACATGTGAGAAATAGCTTTCCTTAACGAGTCAGAGCAGTACTTTAGACTGGTAAAGTCCCTCAGCTGGTAAAACYGAAGTTTCAGACAGTAGCAGTAGCATGATCCTGCAGATATTCTGGCGTCATGGTAAAATTGGGATAATGCTAATAAGAAGAAAAGCAGGAAATGAAACTGCTTATGCATCATCTCAAAAGAGCAGTTGCAGTGGGGAGTAAGAATCCTTTTTCTTTTTTTTCTTTTTCTTTTTTTTTTTTCCTCCACTGCAGGATCATGCCTATTAGGAAACCCGCAAGTTACAGAAGTCTAATCACAAGAGGCTACCCGATGTGACCGATTAACCTGGTTTAAAAGTGAGAACCTGGTTCTCCTTTCTGATCCAGTATCCTCGGGCAGGGTGATGGATGGTGTGGCATCGCACGCCCTGCATCCAGGTGTCTACGGCCGCAGGCTATGAACGTGCTCACAGTGCTCTAGCCCGGCCATCTGCCCCACGGCGTTTTGGGGTGTGGAGGCAGGAGCTCAGAGGGTGAGGCGAGGTCTTCATCTGCAGCCCTGTCTGTGCAGCAAAACGTGGCGYGCTCCAGGGAAGAAGCTCAGGCTAATCATACCGGCAAAAGCATCTGCTGGAGAGAAAGTGGGTTCCCTGGGCGCATTTCTTAGTATTGGACCTGGCACTGTRCACGTTCTTGCCCTCCCCCACCTCTTTGATACGTGCCCTGCATCCCAGCCTGCCTGTTACGATGCTGCGGGGGGTAAGGAGGGGTTATTTGTTCAGCGCTTGCTGTAGCAGCGAGGAAATGCATTGCCATGCTCTGGCTCACRGTGGAAAACCCTGCAGTTACAATGCAGCTAGACAGCCATAGGAAAAGATGAGCTCTGACATGGGGGCTGTTTTGGGGGAGATGGTGGTTTGTGAAAGGTGGCAAAAGAGATGTGTAAGTTGAACAGAAGGTGCTGCAGAGATAGATTGCTGTGGTGGGCCATGCTTCTGCTGGGAAAAGTTTTAGGGGGCTGCCCAGAGAAAGGATTGGGAGTTGCTGAGCAAGAGCTGTGCTCTGGATGTGTYTTCTGCTGGCCCAGCAGTGGGATGTGGATTTTGTTCCTTGCAGCCTAAGTGCYTTGGCTACTGTTAGGAATAGAGATTCCCTCTCTGGCTGGTGAGGAAAGACGGGCACTTCCCCGTGGGAGCTGGAGATCTTGCATAAGCTGAATCACCATCTGGATGTGCCCCTCTCTGCTGAGTGGAACCTGTGGACTGGAGCCAGTCTCCAAAGAGATGTAGCTTAGTGGGGAAGGATGAGAGCTTGCGCTGTTGGGTGGGGATGGCGTGGTATTTGTCTAACTCCTCTTTTGCTGCAAGTCCTCCTTTGTTCCTGTGGCAGTAAGCAGCGAGCTCCTGTTCTCTGAGGTTTTATCCTCGCTCCGTGCCTGGCTGAGGTATAAATGGTGATGTGAGGCAGATGTACGAGATAATATGATGATAAATGATAAATTTATCACAGATAAATGATGTACGAGGCAGAGATTCTGCGGGCTCTATTGCTGTGCCTGCTGTGCTCTGCCATCCACCTGTTAGCATAGTCAGGGACCATATTCAGCTGCCAGATGGATGCAAGCAAGGTGCCTCCTTCCACCAAAACCTTCCAGGCAGTGTCCGTGAGCCAGGCAGCGGGTCGGCAAGGCCAGGCTATAGCAGCTGTTTAGGTCCTGCCGAGCTCTTTGGAAGTGTTGCAAAGGAGAGATTGGGAGAGAGAAGGTGAAGCTGGCTTTGTGCTGTGCCGGGGAAGGACTTGCTTCCTGAGAACAACTGCTGGGAGGCAAGTTCTGCTCCTCTCCGTCTCTTGGCTTTTGTGGGAGATTCCAGCAAGGCAGTGGGGCATAGCCAGTTGTGCGTGCTGGGTGCTGCGCTGCAAACAGCCACCAGCTGCTCGACGCAGCCAACGCCTGACTTGGAGCTTAGCAGGTGTCCTTGGGCTGGAGAAGGCAAATGGGATGAGGAGGGCACGGTGACCCCCTGGTCAGGTGTCACCGTTTGCACCTTGTGGGTGTCTGCCCCTGTGAGCACAGGAATGACCTTGTGCCTGCTGCTGGAGCTGTGATGGGGAGGTGCTGGCAACTACCTGGTGTCACTGGCCTGGATAGTGAAGAGGAGGAGCCCTGGACCTCTTTTTAATTTAATGTTAAAAAGTCTGCGAGAAGTGATCTGGAAGGAAATGGGGACACTAGGCAAAGCCTCAAGGCTTTCTGGATCTGTGGGGCTGCGGGATTGCTTGCTGCAGCTAGCTGAGGGTGTCCAGGGCCCAGATMCCATGGGGATGGGGTGGACACTTGCCCCCTCAGGGGGAGAGGTGGCTGGGGCTGTTCACTGCTGGGAGTATCCAGGACAATTTTTGCCTCTGTGAGCCAGAGCCTCTCTCCCCACCGCAGAGGATGCTACCTGGCTTGCAACAGCTGGCGGAGAATGTATGGAAAGGTTAATTACACATTAAATGAGGTGGCCCCAAGCAGATGGACTTTCTGCAGGCTGAAGGTGTGGGGCATGAGTGTGTCTTTCTGGCAACTTTGTTGGGGTAAGGTAGGGAGGGATGGCGATGGGGGATGCGAGTGCAAGGGACTGGCAGGGAGTGTGGGGGCTACCTGCACCCTCTCAGCCCAGCCAGGGCTGTCGCATGCGGACCTGGAGCCGCGCATTCGGAGCTCACTCAGTTCAGGGACCTGGCTGGGAACCATGCTGGCATTATGTTCCTGATAAAATAACCCCCCTTTCTTATCATCTACAAGTAGATAATTACCCTTCTCTGCCTAATTTAACACACAGATTCCTCATCTGAAATAATGAGGCCATTACGGTGTTCTCCTGGCTGGAAACTGCTCTGAGTCAATGGGGTGGAAATACTTGCATGCCAGGTGGAGGGGGAGAAAAAAAGAGAAGAACAAAAAAATACGATAAAACTATAAAATGGCCCTTAATAAGGGGCACTTCATTGGTCCTTCCCCCCYGCCCCCTGCAGCAGCCATCTCACTGAAGGAGGTGATTTAGTTTGGTGGGGATACTGCTGATACCAGATGAGTGATGCATTTATAAGTGGAGTGCTTGGAACCAGGTGTCAGGAGGGTTTTGCCATTTGGAGAGTGCAGGATGTTTGAAGAGGTGAAGGAGGTGTTTGGCCTATCCAAGGCCATAATGGAGTCATTTGGAGGGGGGAGAACAGCAGCACTTTTTGACACCCACGGAGCAAGGCACACTGCCCAGGTTTGGATGTGCACAGTGCATCTTTGTAACGTTGCCCTTGAGGAAGGGCTGCTAGTGCCCTGGAGTGGAGATGGGTATGGGGTGCAGAGGACTTCCAAAAATGCTGTGAGCAGTAGTGCTGGGTGGGGGGCTCTGAGCTTGTGTTTGCACAGGGAGGCTCTTGTCTCATTCTGTCCTCCGTGGCCACATCTGTATCTCGCTCTCTGTGACATTTTTCTGTTTTGGCTCTCTGGTGCCTAATCCAGGGTGCTGCAGCCAGCTATCCAGCAGGGAATAGCTTGTAGGAGTCCCATTTTCTGGTCTGCCCCCTAGCTGTAGGGAGCTCTGCATCCTTCTCCTTCACTGTTGTCCTTGTCTATCCCTGTCCTGGGACCTGTCATACAGGATCGTGCACGCAGGGAGAGCAGAGCTTTGGATTATGTGCAGCAGTGTTTCCTTGTAACTACAGGGGCTAACAAATCTTAAAAAGAGCAGTTGTCATAGGTGCTTTTATTTTAATTGGAAAGCGGGAATTCTGCAAGACTATGGTTTCATTCCTTTCTTCACATATGCCAGGAGCAGGTAGAGAACAGGATTGGGAAGAGCCCTTTGAAAAGGTTGGCTCGCCCTTGCAGAAGGACAGCATTTGCGAGGAGGCCGAGCATGGTGGGTGGCAGCTGCTGGAGCCACTGTGATCAGAGAGCTGCTCTTCCGCTGGGGTCGCAATGCTCTCCTGTACCTTCGCTTTCCCCTGGCTGGACACCCCGTTGGCTTGGTGTCTTGATGAGATGGTCCTGCCCGTGCCGCCAACGGGCTGGAGATTAGAGCCAGGGCAACGAGAGCAGGGTGGTTCTGGTGTTGTAGGTGTGTGCAGGGATGACCGGCATTGCTTTTGTGCTAGCTATCTCTGCTCCTGCAAGCAAGGAAGTGTGAGAAGACCAGATGGGATCTCCCATGTGTGCTGTGGAGGATGGAGAGGAGAGTTTGGTGCCTGCTGGGTATATATGGCTTGGTACATCTCTGCCTTCGGGCTGGTCCCTGGGGGAGCAGGGCTGTGCTGTGCCTTGATTTCCCCTCTGTCAGACCAGAGGTTGGTGGGAGAGCAGCTCTCAAAGGATGGAAACCAGAGCTTTGGAGCTGGACCGCGGTGCAGGTCAGACCTCTCCAGGACCGTTCATTCCCTCTCCGTGGCCTGTGGCTGAGAAGCCCTGGTGCTCTCGTCCTCCTTTCTGGGCTGTGACCTGGTTTGCCTTGCCTGCCTTGGCGAGGCTGCTGGCCTTGCTCTTCTCAGGTGATCCTCTCTCCTGAATCGGCTCTTTGTAACCAGTCTTGGCTGGCCAAGAGCTAACTGGAAGGAAAATAGGAGACAGAGGCACAGCTCCAGGCTGCAAGCAGCCATAGGGCCTCTTAATGGAGAGGGAAAAAATTTGCAGGACTTCATAGCTGAGCAAAACAAATGGATGGAAACCTGGGAACCTTTCCCCGACTCCCTCTCTTCTCAGGCATGTCTCGACTGCATCTTCTCAAATACCCTTTTGTTTGGCAGTTTATCCTTAACTCTGCCCTCCCTTCAGCTTTTTGGTAAGTGCAGCTCCTCTTGCTGCCCCAGCTGTGCTGTTTGGAAGGGATAGGGCTTGCTGTGATACACCTCAGCTGCTGGGAAGGGGCAGGGTGTGCAGGGCCAGCCCTGTCTCTGATCCAGCGCGCTATTGTCCTTCCCCTGGCATGCAGAGAGCTCCAGCCGTGGCGTGGGGACCCTGAACGGCACGAGTGTGAACCGCTGGCAGTGGGGAAGGAGCTACCTGCCAGAAAAAGGCTCTCGTTACCCACCGGGGAGGAAATTGGAGCTCTTGGTAGAAGCAGGGAAGGGATGTCGCTGCAATGTGTGGTGTCCGGCTCTGTTTTTCTAAGTACTGCATCTGTTCTGCTGCCAGAAACATCAGGATGCTTGTACTGGAGGCGCAAACCATCGGAGAGCACTGAATCTGTCTTCYTCCAGGGAGGAAGAACATAATGTGCCCCTTGCCCATATCAGGTGATGTGCATTAAGGCCGTGCCTGCCTGCAGGGRAGGGAGAGTTTGCAGCAGGCTGGCATGCACCCGGGCTGGCTGGTGTGGTCCCTGGGGACCAGTGCTGAGCTGATTAGAGGCCTGGCTTGGGGAGGAGGAGAAACTTCCTGCCAGATGCACTAGGAGTTTATGCTGARGATAGGCCTTTGCATACAGAAAATCCTGCCTTAGCAAGGGAGAAGGAGATGCAGAGCCTCCGAGTGAAGGGGCCCAGCCTGGAGCTGGGCTCAGCCACAGGCGGTTCTCGCAGAGGGTGTGCGCTGTGGGGCCAAAGCAGGGGGATGGAAACGGAATCCAATGCCCCGTTAGGCTGGGATGTGAGGCCCCCACTATCCAAGCGATGTCGGTATTTGCCTTCCTCCGGCTCCTGGGGCATTTGCCAGCTGGGAGAGAGCAAGAGCCAGAGCTTCCTACCTGCCTCAGCCTGGTCCATGCTGTGGGTCATGCAAGGCAGAGCATGGCAGRGGCATGCTGGGGTGGCCGAAGGCTTGCTTGTAGGATGGTCTCTAGATCTCCACACGTACCACAGATGGTGGGTAAGACAAAGCTGACAGTGTGTCCCCAGCTGCACTGAGCGAGGGAGGGCTCAGCTCTCCATTAGCATGCTTCAGAAACGTGTGTGGCGCTTGCTGCTTCCGGCTGTGAGCCATGCAGGATGTACAGGCCAGGTGRGATTCGCTTGGGTCGGGGTAGGAGAGGGTCAGGGCTGCAGATCTYGACGTGTGTCGCCATCCTGCCAGCAGTGGCTGGGGGAGGAGATGCCGTTTTGCTGGAGGTGTAGCCCTGATGTGTTGGGAGGGGGCTCGTCTGAGAGGATGATAGGGTGCAGGACTCATGCAGCCTGGTTCCCAAAGGAAAACTTCAGAGGCGGGAAGGTGCCCAGGGCTGGCCAAGGCAAGGGAGAAGGATTCCATGGGGGTCAGGTGGACATTTGGGGCATCCCTCTTGCCCTGTACATTCCTGACCCTATCCGGCCCTATTTTGCTGGGGCCTGTTGGGGCAGGCAGCAAGCCAACCCCCCACCCCCCCAGAGRGGCAAATACTCCCTACGTGGTTCTCCCTGCAAAGCTGGATGAGCAAAGCCCACCCTCAGGAGCAGTGTTTGCACCCTGGCTCTCACCACCTGCCTTGCGGCTCCTGGGGCCCTCGGCAGCGCTTATGCCTCTGCTTCACTTCCCTCTTTGTGGTTTCTTAGGTTGGATCTGCGATTTGACCCAACGGGGAGCTTTACTTGCCATCTTTCACTGCTAGCCCCTTCTCCGGCGTGCTCCCTGCATGGGAAGGCTATCGGCACAAGCAAGGGGGCCCTGCCCTGAYGCAGCGAGCACCAGAGGGCACAGCTCCCCGGGGATGTTTTGCTCCCCTGAGTCCAGGCAAGTGCTTTGGTCTTTGCCTCTATCTCAGAGGAGAAGCAAGTGCTGCTTGTGCCTGGGAGCTGACAGTTTCCAAATTGAAACTGCGAGCTGTTCTTTCCCTAAGCCTCAAAACCCTGGACCACAAAGCCAGGGGGAACAAAAAGCTCTGTCTGATAAACTGAGTCTCCACTTATGAAGGATGCCCTTCCTGGCTGCCCCCATGGGACATCAGAGGTGCAAGTGAGCAGTGTGCAGTCCTCAGCAGGGCTTTGCRCCCTCTGACGGAGGTGCTGGGCAGACCATATCCACACAGCTTGGTGGAGCCGGTGTGGATCGGCCCTTTCCTTGCAGGGATTTTCCCATCAGGGCTGTGCTGCTGCCTTCTTGGTGTCCCGCYAAGTGCAGCCAAGGCATTGCTGGCTGACCACCCTGGGGTCTGTGGGTTGCTGATGGCCAGTCCCGCTGCTGGATTGTCCTTGGATGCACCTGGACTTTTTGCCTCTGACCCTGCTTGGTTATAGCCGTGGGGCTGAGGGATGCCAGGAGGAGTGTCCAGCTCTCTCCCAGGGGGCCAGCTGCAAGGCTGCAGTTRCAGTCCTCTCTGTGCTGCCCGGCCYGGCTTTGCCAGCCCCAGCGTCAAAGAGCTGATTCAGCCATGGGGAGCAGGTGGGTGCCTCTGCGGTGGGGAAGGGCACCGGTGGAGGGTTGGGCGACCGGGAAAACGCACGATTCAGAGAGCAACCCGCTGCCTGTGGCCAGCTGGCCAAAGGTGCTGCGAGCCTGGTGGTGGGTGGGACAGCAGGGGATGTGCGTGTCCCTGCGCATGGGTGTTGGCTTTGCACAAGTGACCTGCGGCCTTTCCAGAGRCTGTGCAGACCTGGCTGGGCTGGGAGGTGCCTCTGGGTTGTCTGTAAAAGTCTCAATGGGCGACATGTATGCATTGGCAGCTGGCTTTAGAGCCAGATGATTAAGTGTTTGGCTTCCCCGTGGCCAGGAGGTGACAGCTGGGACAGGCAGAGGGAGAGAAGGAAGTGGCAGGAATGATGTTTTTCACTTTTTTTTTAAAAAAAAGTTTTGCTTAGAAAGCACAGGCGCTGTACATCTGGAAATGCTTGGGGAGGAGGAAATGCTTTGCAGAACATGCACTACAGGCCTTTTCTAAGTGCCAAGAGCTTTTTACGTTGAAGCTTGGGGAGCTTGCCTTCACAGCGCTCCCCTCCGACAGCTCCTTCCCTCTGCCGTGGCCAGGTCTCCCCAGAGCTGCTCTTTGCACGGGAGCCATACGTGGCAGAGCAGCTGTCTCTGAGATAGCGGTGGCTCATCCGTGCTGCGCCCTGTCCCTATTTGAGTGCTTGTTGCCTAGGCAATGGCAGGGCAGAAGGGATTTCAGCTGAGGGATGAGATTGATGGGAGCTGGCTGCTGACCGATGGATACGGCACGCGTGTGATGCACAGCAAAAATCGGCACCGGAGGATTTGGGGGGGGGGGAGGCGGAGGCTGTCCACGCTCGCAAGCTGAATGGAAACGGATGCTCTGTTCCTATGCTGGTCTCCTTAAAGGCATAGAGCTCAGCTGAATTTGCTGTCACATATATATTGAAAATGGGGGGGGGGGGGAACTTTAAAACACACAAATGCAACAGAAATTAGGGGAAAGAAGTAGTAGGCTCTGACTGAAACAGGTTGGAAATCTGGCAAGTGAAATGGTGAGTGGTGTGTACCCTGTCTTCTGGTGCTCATGAGGCTGTAGTCAGAGAATAGCTTGAAATTCAGTTCCCCTTCAAGGAGGAGAGAAGTTCAAGTTATGGGGCTTTGAAATGCTGGGTTGGATGAGAAATTCTCTTCTCTGCAGAGCTGTGATCCTGCCTGCTGGCCCTTGAGAAAAGGAAAGCTCCTCGGCCTTTTCCCTCTTCCTCCTGTCCTGCGAGAGGTGCAAAGATGGCAAAATGCCGCTGTGTCACCACACAGGGAATGGTCCATGCTGCACTTGCAACCAAGGAGAGCCACCCATAAATTCGGTAGGTTGGGGCTGCTTTATAGGCCAAAACTAATTTCACCAATTTCCTACTACCTTACAGGCTATGGACAACCTTTGGCAGAAGGTATTTCACAGGAACTAAAACCTTAGTGCCAAGGGCCAAATCTTCACTGTGATAAGTGAGTYGTCACCCTGTTGCAATTGGGAGGGCTGCAGCAGCAGATGACCAGTATGTGGTCAGCCCAGCGCTGATCCAGTGAGCTCTGTTTGTGCCTTTGGAGCCGATGCAAAATTRAATGGACCTAGAGATGGGGGTGAGGGGAGGGGATGAAGGTCAATATAGTGGAATGAGGTGTGAGCTGGGACAGGCTGGAGAGGTTCATGTGCTCTTGATGTGCAAGAAGAGGTAGGGTAATGTTCAGGACACAGAAGTGCTTTGAGGCATGCAAATGTTAGTGTTACCTCTTSGCCGTTTGCGACACTGGTGTGTGTTTGTCAGCCTGACTGGTTTCAAATAGCAGCTCCATAGCCTGCCCTGAGCGAGCTGGCATTGATTTCCATTGCTCCAGCTGTGAGGAAAGTYATGGAGTGGGCAAACAGCACAAAACCAATTGGTTCGGGGGAGGAAAAAGGCCATCAAATCTTTGTTCCTCTAGTTCCTTCCTCGAATCTTCTGTGCCTTAAGGCACAGCCAATGCAGGGGGGAGAAAAACACCCCAGTGCTGGCCTGGGGATGCGAGAAGGCTGTGGTCTGGCAGTGTATAAACAGTCTGCTGCTGGAAACGTGRTACCTACCATGGTCTCCGTAGTGCCCTTAAAGCAGGAAACTTGGCTCCTCTCCTCCTTGCTACCCATTACAGAAACTAAACCAWTTTCTAAGCCAACTGTAGTTGTAARTGTCATCTAAGCAGGCGAGWGTGACTGAAATGCCTCACCACCTGCATCTCCTGTGCTACRTGGGAAGGAAGTGTTGTCTTAGGGTTTGCCCTCCCRCTACTGCCTGGGCTTAGCCTCATCTTCTGTGCCCTCTTCTATGCTGTCCCTGTGCTGCTTGGGATGGTCATGAGCCCTGTTCGCATCCATCCCATCACTGCTGACTGCTGTCACTTAGTCAGCTTGGCTGGAGTGCTTATCTGTTCGACACAYTTATATGGTGCCTGTCACCCRTCTTGGCCATGCTAGGCTGTCAGGCTGAGGCAGTGGGGTGAAGGAGACTGGAAACATCTCCCTGACAGGCTCGGAAAAACCTCTGCCCAGCAGCAAAAGCTATTGTAGGAACAGCCTGTAATTTTTTTGCCTTGACACAAGTAAGGCTTGGTAGAGCTGYACCTTTAAAAGACCTCCAGGGCTGGACCACAGCAGGCTCCTGASTGTGCTCTTGCCAGGAGCACAGGCATCGGGAACTGATGGCGTGGTGCTGCCAAGGGAAATGTTTGCATGAGCACGGGGTGACAGAGTCCTGACTTGGGAYGCTCTGTGCGGCGGGGGGTATCTCSGCCTCATGCCYGCTCCGTGCCTTGGAAGCTGTTTGTGGATGTGCAACGCCTGGCATGCTCTCACTGTCTGCCGGCATCCCTTGGAGCAGCGAGCAGTGCTGTTTCCCGGAGGGTGGCGTATCCCGTGCTGAATTTTTGCAGCAGTGGAAGACGTTCGCAATATTGACACTTAATGCCTAATTATAATTGCTTAACAGCCCATTAAGATGATTGGTGGGGGGAAGCTTGTGCTTCTGTCTTGTCTGGCTGCTGACTCAGAGGCTGGGCCGGCGCTGGAGAGAGCCAAGCTGCTGGTAATTAAACCGATGGGGTGGCACTGATGTAAACAGCAGCTCTGGTGTGTTTGTAGCAGCTCTGGTGTCTGGATTTAAATGTCACCTCACTTYGCATTTGTACTCCCTCTGTGATACCATGAGCCATCTCTGAGCCAACAGGGAGAAGTTGGCTACTCCTACGGGTGCTTCTGTCACCTCAGGATGCCCCTTGTCACTGGGGAGCTGCGAGGAGGGCTGAGCTGGCTGGCTGGAAAGCCTGAAAACACCAAAAGCTTTTGGGGTCGCACTCAGCTCAGTAGCCTGTGGTGCTCTGGGAGGCCAAGTTATGGGACAGAGGTRAGTGGTCCGTATCAAATCTTGTCTTGTTTCTGCAGTGGGATCAGARCGGGCTGACATGGTGCAATATGTGGGATCACAGTGCGGGTCCAGACCCCGTGGCCAGCACAGGAATCTAATTGAGCTGGTCTGAGGGCTCTCTGGGGAGCTTGAGAGCCTCTTGGTTTGCTCTTTTAGACTGGGTGCAGAGAGACAACCACCCTGCCGCAGGGTGCCTGTGGATTCCAGGCTGAAGTGAGTGCTGAAAAGCAGAAGGAATAGGCACCAGGGCTTGGTGCCTTGTGGCCAGAGGGATGCTGCAGTTTGTATTGCAGGAGAAACCAGGAGCTTTAGGAGCTCACTAAAGGTAAACCAGGGTCCAAGGCCTGGGGACCAAAGCAGCTGTCCTGGCTAGAGAGAGAGTTGTCCAATGGTGTCCATATTCCCTCCTGCTCAGCCTCTTGCTGRTCTCTTCTGCCTTTGCAGCACTGGGATTAACAGACTCAGGACAGCAGGGTGTGCTTTGGGGTGCTGCTCCTTTGCCTCATCCTTGCCGCCTGCTTGGGGATGTGCCTTGCAATGTGGGACGTGGTGAGGTGATCAGCAAGTGATTGAGAACAGGTGCGAACATGGTGAGGCTTAGCTGAGGCAGCAGGGATTGCTGGACTTATGGGAGCTGCTGGGCATGAGGGCCTGTCAGTGGGTCCGGAGGCAGCCTGGTGCCATGCTGAGATGGAYGCTTGTTCATACTATCTCCCCAAAAGGATGTCCTCCCACTCCTGGGGACATCCTAATGCTGCGTTGTTTCCCTGGAGCAGGCTGCAATGGGTTTTGGCCTGTATCTGCATGGGGACTAATTTGCTGCTGGCTGACAAGCTTATGTGTCTGCTTGACAAGTGGAAACTSTGGAAAGATGAGATTGAATTCCTGATGGCGGTAAATCACTGTAGCCGTGTTGCTTTTAGAGCTAAGGGTCTGGCCTCTTTCGTTACCATTAAGCACTTGCTACACAGACCTCAGTCATTTCTGCTGAGCTGCCACCAGGCTAGGAAGCCACCTGGTAGAGCAGCATGTTTTTTCTTGCGCTGTTGCAGTGCTGGGAAGGTGTCTCTGGCTGCCCTCTTTTTCTTCTCCCCCCCCACCCCCCCCCAAACCTGTGGCAGATCCTCCAAAGAGTCCTTCTTGGGCTGCCTGCTYGCCTTTCGCATCCTGCACTGTCCAGCCACCTGTTCTGGCAGGAGCCACTGTCCTCGGCCCTTCGTTGCAACGATGATGGCAACRTTAGGCCACGTAATAACATGGGTGCCCATGTCTCTCTTGGGGCTTGGCATTCCTGTTGAACACTACGGTGTCCTAGTTCTGCATGGTACCAAGAGCTAGTCCCTGGTCCCTCTTTTTTTTCCAGCATGATGTTTCCCTCAAGATCAGGGTGCTTTTTTCTTTTTGTTGTTGTTGTTGACATGCTGCAAGACTTCTTTTAGGGTCTGAGTTGTATTTTTTTCCCCCTCTGGGGAGGAAAAGGATGATGAAATTGTTTGTCRGGGAGAGAATTTTGTCATGGAAGTCTTGCAGCATTTGCAGAGATGCAGACGGACTCGGGCTAGCTGGACCTTCTCTGGAGAGGCATTACAGAGCTGAGAGCACGTTGTTCCTGTCCCTTCCCACTTCCCATTGGATATGGAGAATGCTAAGTGTCACAGAGGTTTGGAGGTCCAAATCCAGACTTTGGGGCAGCTAGAGTTCATCTGCACTTAGAAGATGAACCTCAAAATCTCAAAGAGGAAGATTGCCTGGGAGGGCTCAACTTTTTTTGGCCCCTGGCACCCCTTGTGGGCATATGTCACTACCTTGCTTTCTTCAGGGGAAATGCCTCGTAAGAGAGCAGAGGGACAAACCAAAACACTATGAGGGTTAAGATGGCCAAAGCCAGCCCTCTCCAAGGTTTCAGGCATGCTGAGTACCCTGTGACCGAGGTTATGCCCTTTCTGAGGTCTTCCAGGCAATCTCCCATGCTTGTCTGATGGCCCAAAGATGTCCTGCAGTGGCTGACAGTAGTGCTCAGTGAAGCACAGACAGGGGTTGGATGGAGAGATAGCAAACAAGAATTCTTCCAGACCGTCATATTTTCCAGCCTCTGAAGGACTCTCCTTCTGTGTCTTTGCCTGATCTTACATGTTGGAGTTAGCTGTTCTGGCAGGCTCCTTCTGCAAGCCAGAAACTGAGAGCAAGCCCACGTTACTGCGAGGTGCATTCGGAGCCGAAGTTACCCTTYGGGGTGGACAACCTGGGACGGGTGCTCATCCTGCATGCTGTTGTGTGGGTTGTGGTGCTAGCTGGTGCTGGCAATAGCATCTGTTTATGGGGAGCATCAACCTGACTGTAGAGACCCAGGTTAAGGTATAGGTCTGAACACGCTGATATGGTTTCCTTCTGGCACCTCGTTCCAGCCCTGTCCTTGGACACGTCAGGGATAAGCAGTGGACAGGCTATTCTTGGTTTGGCTGGAAGCAGATCTGGCTTCTGATTCCTGCTGCATGGAAGATGTCGAAGAAAGCTAGAAGAGCCAGATGGTAGCCTCCGGGGGGATTTCTCATCAGGAGCACAGCGCTAAATCTGTCCATCTCTGTTTTCACCACTCTGGTCATGGTGCGCTCCCATGAGCAGCAGCAGTAAAGCCTTCTCTGCTGGCCCTGTGCTGAGCAAACCCAGCRTTTCTGGGCTTGTGTCTGAGGGGATACGAGAGCTTTACCCTGGCTTGTGTTTTCTGTAGCATGGAGGCAATTTTGGGGAGACCACTGAGGTCTCCCTTGATATGTCCAAAAGAAGCTGGAGGCCCAGGGAAGGAAAAAAAAAAAAAAAAGGCTGCCATCCATTCATTGCTCTTTCCTTCTTCAGCCTTTCTGGTGTGGGTGCTGGTGAGGATGCTGGCAAGCCAAAGCACTGGCACAGGTTGCCCAGAGAGCTTGTGGAGTCTCCTTCTCTGGAGATATTCAAAACCTGCCTGGATGCGATCCTGYCTAATATGCCCTAGGTAACCGTGCTTGAGCAGGGAGATTGGACTAGGTGATTTCCCAGGTTCCTTCCAACCTTACCCATTTTGTGAAGACTTGGACAATGCCAGCTTACATCCTGTGGACACCTTTTTCCAAGCGAGCTGTGTGGCTGGAGCAGAAGAGCCATTATAGGTGGATATAAGCAGGGATATTTCAGCCTTGGCTGCTGCCGATTAAGCCATCAGGTGCCTCTGCTGCTGGATGCATGGAGGTGCAGCAAAGACTTTCTGGTCCAAAGTGTGGGTGGTGCTGGCTTTTTYGAGGCTGGGCAAAACAAGGCTCCATGCGGAAGCAAGGATTTGCAGCCAGACATGTTGCAGGCAAATGCTTGCAATTGCACTGTGGGGCTTTTKGGGAGCTTTTGCTTGGCTGTCTCATGCCCCTGAGGTCTTTTCATGTCTGGGCTTCCCTAGCAGCCCACGTCCCCCAGCGTGYGTAGCAGTGGCCTCAGCAAAGGGGTGACATGGGAGGCAGAGGTTGGCCAAGGTCTTGAGCCTTTGCAGGAGAAATAGGGCCAAACCCCATTTGGGGATTTGGAAACCAAATCACAGCTCCCAGGAGGCCCTGCAGTGGCATTCCCAAACTGCAGTTTAAATATGCCTTGTTTTCAGCACAAGATTGTAGGGGCTCAGGTTCTGGCTTGATGTTTTGCCTTAATACTGTTGTTTTCCAGTCCTGTCCTGTCTGAGCCAGCTCACCTGGATCTTTACCTCATGCCAGTCAGCATGACCTTGCTGGGGCTGAAGGCATGCTGGGGGCTCTGCCTGAGCCATGCAGCCCCGGAGGGCCTCTAAAAGCGCAGGAGCCTGGGTTAGCTCTGTTAGAAATCATTGTGTGCTTTTCTACCCAAGAGCAAGTCCTCTCCAGGCTCCTCATAACTGGCTTCATTTGCATCTCATGGGTGTCTGACCCTGAGCCCCTGCAATCCTCTGCAGAGGGAGCCCAGCCACCGGCTTAACCTGTTGGCTGCTGGTGAAGCTGTGATGGGGCAGGCAKGTGCTGCCAGGAGGGGACGAGCGTTGGCAGTGCAAAGAAGGACCCATCCAAGGCACGGCAGGCTGAGGGGGATTGGGGGTGCCATGGAGGGCTGTGTTTTGGGGTGTTGTGGCTCCTGGTGATGTATGAATTGCTCCTCACATCTCCTCTGGAGGAAAGGCTTGGCAGGTAAGTAGCTATAAATGTAGAGATCACATGGCAGCTCCTGCCTGGCTGGTGCACTTGGAAACTTGGGGCTGGGGCGCCTTCTTGGTGCCTTTCAGAGCCTCTTCTGGGGAGGGGAGAGAAGAGGGGATGCTTCTCACGAGCCAGCCAYGTTTAAAGCAGCACTTTGTACGAGTCTTTTATTCTGCCTGCTGCCTTGGGCCTCACTGCGGCTCCTTGCATCTCCTTTTCATGTGTTCGGATGCATTACTGGCTTTGTCTCTCCTCGCACTTTGCAGTGCCCTTGTGGAGTGGGCTTGTGGGCCGGGAGCTGAACAGTGCCTTCGGCTGTCCTTTTGTCCTCACTTTTGCGCTCTGCTGGGACCTGCTTTTGGCTCCCTCCAGTTTGGAGGTGAGGCCCGCGGGCTCTTCCTTAATTGCTTCTCTGCATTGCCTGGGCTGTCGCTAGGGATGCTGGAGGAGGTGTGTTAGAAAAGCTCAGTGGCACTGTGAGAAGCACCAGGGTGGAGGAGGGAGATGGATTGTGTGAGCCCTGCTGGGCTGAGGGCTTGCCAGGAGAGATGGAAAGAGTTTCATCACTGGCTTTTCCTCCTTGCCTCGGGTAACTGGGTCCCCCTTGCTAAATTGTAGTTTGCAGACCAGATCTGCTGACACAGTGGACCGGTCCTGCAGCACATGCTGTGCTTGCTGTGCTGTCCCCTGCAAGAGTTTCCCCAGAGGCATTTGCTAACGAGTGTAATCTTACAGCCTCTTATAGGCCGTTGGTTGCTGTTGGACTGCACCACATTATTGTGCTAACTATATTGTTAATGGAGTTTATTACTTGTCTCTCTCATGCTTGCCTGCCCTTGGTGGTGATGACTGGCCAGCTGAAGGCTAGGAGCCGCATGGGTCCTCAGATTTCCCCTGTGGAGCTGGGCTCCTCTGACTGCTGACTGCCATCTCTTCCCAGGATTTTCTCTCGTGGTGCCTACAACCATCTTGTATGCAGTCGCCTGGAGGCAGAGGCCAACATGCAAACACTAGGGAAGGAGGGTGTCATGGTCTGGTGGGAAGAGGTGTCTGAAATCCATGTTATGCTAAGCCCTGCTTGTGCTACCCTCATTATGGAGAATCCAGGACTGCAGATGTGGGTCCCTCTGCTGCTTCCCAGCTGCGTGGAGCCCCAGCACCTCCTGCTGTGCCTTYGGGAGAGGAGGACAGAGCAGGAATGGGCTGGTTGTGATCCCCTGGAAGATCCCAGGTGAGCTGGCAGGCAGGGGAGAGGAGCAGGCATCTTTGGGCCCTGGTGGGGAGGGAGAGCCGACACCCCAGGCACTGTAGCTGCCCCTTGTCAGCCCTCTCCACCAAGGTAAAGGGGTGAGCTGGACTGTTTGTGCTCCTGTGTTGAGTAGCAAAAATGGATTTGTTTCAAGTTCTGTGCAAAGTCTCTCAGTGAGAATCTTCATGTTGAGCTACTGGAGCTTGTTAGAGCTGTGCATCTGGCTGGAGGGCCACAGTGCYGGTGGGGGAAGCAGCTTTGCTTGTCCCAGCCCCAGTCCTTTTGCAGATGCTCCTCTGAGCTTCCCACATACGTACCAAGAGTGAAACACCCACGAGGATCTGGAGGAGGCAGACAAGGCAGCTTGGCTTGCTGGGCTGTGTCTGGATTTATCCCTGGGCGGCTAGGCTCCGGATGCATGGTGGGCGAGCTTGCAGCAAGCTACCATGGCCTGGAAATTCATTAAAAACAATTAGGAGAAGAGGGAGAAAGCGTAATGGAGGGACATCTCTAAACAAATTGGAAGGTCTGGCAAGAGTCCAGGAGCTGCAGGAGGAATTCCAGTTCCGAAATTCGGCTGAAGAAAGGGCCTGTGTTTGGAGTGAGCGCGTTGCGTGCTGTCAGCGGAGCAGAAGGGGAAGAGAAAGGCAGCGCGGAGGCAGGAATTTACTTCTTGAAAGGACCTCTGTGCGCTGCGGCTGCAGGCTCCCAGAGGAGGGGCCACGGGGAGACAGACAGTAAGAAAGGTTTTGTATGGCCGTGATAACAGAAAGCCAGGGGCCCTGCTCATCTCCTGCTGCCCACCAGGCTAGGGAGCAGGTACAAAAGCAGGACATACCACCAGTTGTCCCGTCTCCTCCATGCCCGTGGAGTACTGGGACACCTTTTTGTATGTGTTTGTGTCAAGCAGTGGGCATCTGCTCTGGCGAGAGCTGCTTTGATGCTTGTTGCTGTATTTTGGCAGGGTTGSTTGTGTTTGTTACAAAGCATTCACCTCCTTGGAACAACGCGTGTGTGCCCTGGAGGGACCCCCGTGTACCTTCCTGTCTGTCCATCTCCAGCTGCGTGMCCCGTCTCAAGGCACGACCCATCCCGTGGGGGATCCTGGGCTGTGCAACGAGGGTGGATTTTGGTCGTTTGCACTTGTGGTGACTAGTCTCATCGCATGATGTGCTCCCAGCCCTAGCACAGCTGCTGGCTTGTTTGCCACAGGCCCGCTGTGACCTGGCGACAGTTCACGTAATAGTGTGTGCAGCTTCTGCCCTCTCCTTGTGCAGGCACTGCTGGAAGGCATCAGCCCCACTTTTGCGCTCTCTGGAAAAAGATCTTTGTGCATCCCTGTTGAGTATTACCCTGGGGAAAAAAGTGCCCCAAGGAAGCAGATCTCTGGCTCATGCTCCAAGCCCCTTTCCGAAAGGAATGGCTGCAGGGAGCGAATGGGAGCAGGGATGCTGATGGCCTTAAAGGCCAGCCTGGCTGGGCAGTGGCATGGACCGCTCTACCACAACTGTTTTACGATCTAGGAGGTCAGTGGTGTAAGGCATGGGAGTGAATTAGTGCCCACTAGTKTGCCTGCACTCAATTCTTTCACTGCTGAGAGCCTGGTGGAGGTGAGCAGAGTGAAGCCTTGGGCTAGGTGGAGGGATTGATGCTAGGCAGCAATCGTCTGTCAGCCAAAGTGGATGTGGATCTGGGGACCTTGCTGGGAGTCAGGACAGTTTGGGCTTTTTTCAGCAGTCCAGTGATGCTCCACGTTGCCATCTTACCAGCACACTTTCCCTGGGGGCTGCATTTGTTGGAGGCACCTTGTGCATGGTGGAGGGGTGCAGCTAATACAGCTTCCCCAGAGAAGAGGAAGCTGTGGATTGGCACAAGGTGAGCCAAAGGTGCCAGGGAGCCCAGCACGGGCCTGAGATGGCACGTGACCGTGGGAGGACTGAGCAGAATCCCGTAGTGGATTTGGCTGGTTCTGCCCAAAATTTAATATTTGAGGAGGAGATGCAATGGAGGAACTCCAACTTGCCTCATCTAGGGTGTTTGTGGAGGTACAGACAACCCCTGATGAGCTCTCGTTGCTGGCTTGTGGGATGCTATCAGGAAGRATGTGCTAGTTTTTTCCATACCCACCTCCTAGGGTCTCTTCTCCTGTATTTGACTTTGCTTTAAGCAATATTTCTCTCTCCTGCTTGTAGAGGAGATCTTGTTGTAACCAGTGGAAACTCCCAGTGCCAGGAGGCCGGACTGGAAAACCTCAAGGCTGTTATGCTCTCCTGGAGCCTGACTTCTCCATGCTCAGGGTGAGCAGCAAAAGAGAGATTTTTTTTTTTTAATTTTTTCTTTGCTCTTCCCTGATAGCTGTTCCCTACTCTCCTCCTTTTCTCATATTTTCCTGATTTGCTCCTCTCTCTGGAGTGGGCAAGGTTCAGACTGAAGGGACTGTGTCTTTGGGGAACATTTATCTTTCCCTGTGGCAAACTGATGTTCATTGCCAGTTGGTATTAGCTGCTGTTTCTTTCCTCTCTTTGAGGGGGGCATTTTTTTTCCAGTTCCCACACATAGCAGCCAGACTTATCAGCATTTGTTTTTTTTTTTGTTTTTTTTTTTGTTTTTGGCTAATAGTGTCCTTGACTTTCATATCCAATATTTGAATTGCAGAAGAATAAACACTGTCGCAGAAGCCTGGAAGACTTTTTCTACGGCTTTGCTGGCGCTTTTCCTCCTCCCAGGATGCTGTCACCTCTCTAAGTGAGCAGTTGCCTCCCTGCAGCTGCCATCCCTGCAGAGAAAGAGGGTTTTGCTGAAGGTGTGCAGGTTTCATTCGCTTGGTGTCACTGCCTCCATATTACTTAAATGCCACCACTCTGTGGGTTTTTAATGTAGATGCAAAATGGTGCAATTAACCCTGCCCTAATGGGTTTGTGGCAGCTGCCCTGTGACCGACTCCGGTTTTGGCTGAGGACGCAGGGAAGCAGCAGGGACGGGGGCTGGCCTGAGTGCTTGGCCAGCACATCTCTTGCTGCAGCGTCCCAGGAGAGGAGTATCCTGGGGGATACGAGCACTTGCCTTCCCCCGGGAGACCTGGGTGGGAGCTAAATGCCATGATCCAAGATGAGGCGGCTGCTGCAAAAAATGGGAGGTGAGGGTAAAAACCAGGGCTGCTGCTTTCGTTTGAAACTCATAAACGTGTTCTCTCCTCCCTTGCTTCAGTTTCAACTCTTGCCTTCCTCTGTTTTATTCATTTGTGTGGAGTTTTTTGTTTGTTTTTTGTATTTTTTTTTCCCTGGCAAGGAGGATGGAGAAGAAAAGAGGGGGAGGATGGATAGTAAAGTGGTGGGGCAGGGGATTTCTAGCATTAAAAAAAAAACAATATTGCAGTGTCTTCTCCTGAAAAATATACTCACATCCTTCGGCTGTGGAAGGCAACCATGCTCGATGGGAGCTGGAGTGGGGAACRTCCACCTCTGCCTGAAGATCCCCAGACAAGGGAGGTTGGGAAGATGGTGCCTTAATGGAAAGCTGTACAGGGAAACAAGTTGGTGGGTGGGAAAGCTGAAGCAGGGGCACACACTTGATCCCCTTCCTGAGAGGATTTGCTCGCACTAGAGAAAGCTCCCAAATCCAAGGGCAGGATGATGTGATGGGAGCTGCGAGTGACAGGTGGCCCTGGGGGAGGCTGTAGTTGCCTGGTGTAAGCCTTGTGGGGCCAGGGGAGCCACTGGGGATACCTGATTCTTTTTTTTTTTTTTTGGGGGGGGGGGGGGAAGATTTCAGGCCACATCTCTTGCTGCAGCATCCCAGCTGTTTTGCAGAAATGAACACTTATTGCAGAACCTTGCAGATGGGACGGGAGCATGGGATGCCCTGCTCTGTGTTGGAGTGAGTGGCAGCTGAGCCTCTCTACTGCCTGCCCTCTGCCATCCTTCGAGCTCCTGGCATGAACACCGGGGAGGGAGACGGGTGAGCAGGTGGCTGGGCAAGGTGGGGAGCTGCCAGAGGCGAGCGGCGGCTGCCAGGCCTGAAGGATGGCCACGAGCAGAATAAGGGGGCTTTAGAGCTTCGTTTCCTGTGTCTGCGGCTGCTGCTGTGGGATCTGTGCCGCCATCTCCTCGGAGACGTGGGGCCGTGCCACCCTGGCATACTAATGGCATCTGGGCCATGGGGAGGCATGGGGTGCCCCGAGCCGGGGTCCAAAGCCGGACTTCCCTTTACACTAGTGATCGTTGGTTTGAAACGTGGAGCTGCTGTGTCTGAATGCAGAAGTAACCTCGTCTCCTTGCTCTGCTAAACCCAGGCAGTGCTGCTGRTCACCAGGGAGCTGTGTTTTTTGCCTCCTCCATCCCCCACATTTTTTTTCCCCCTTCCATGTTTGCCTGAAAGGTTTGGAGGCGCCTGACTCTTGCAGTGAAGGGAAAGGGGTTTGCCCTGCTAAGCAGCATTAATAAATGTTTCTTATCTGCACTGTTATTTTGGGGAGGTAGCTTATTTTTAGTGCTGCGAAGGGAGGATATTTTAAAATAAACCTTCCCTTCTCAGCAGCCGAGGAAGATCAGGGTAAGCTGCAGCAGGGTGGCTGTAGGTTRGGAATAATTATCCCAGCGCACAGTAATGAAGTTGTCTGGGACTTGTTAGCAATACGTTGGCAAGCGGTACCTGAAGCCTCGTACGAGCCAGGCCATTGCACGTCTCTCTGCTGCCCAAGCCTAGTTCCAAGGGAGGCAAAGGGGGGGATTTGCAGGATGCAGCCGGCCTGGAGCTACCCCTAAAAAYGTGCGTCTGAGCTTATATTGGCAATTGTTGGGCCCCTCCCTGACTGGGATTTGAGCAGACCAGCGTTGCTTGGGCAGAGCCTAGAGATGGGGCAGGTCGGGAGGGGTAAGGTTTGCACTCATCCCATACACGGGCAGGTGTTGGTGGCCTTGGTTTGGTCAGGGCAGAGCGCTCTGCTCTGTCTCCGAGGCAGCCTGGGGAGCCAAGCTTGTGTGGGAGCTCGTGCCATCCCTGACGTAAGGGCCGTGAGCCAGGCGGCAGGAGGTGTAATTAAATCTGACCTTGATGAGCCACTGCAAGCTGCTTAGTACCAATGTGATGGAGGGTGTCTTGGGCAGAGCCTGCTCTGGCCCCCCCTCATGTCCTTCCCCACTAAGAGCGACTGCAAGGGCGGTGCTTTCCTTTCCACATGCCAGGACGAGAAGATGCCTGAGCCCTGATGCGCTTCTGCTAAGCACCCGCTGGGGAGCGGGACGTGGTCTCACTTGTTTCTCTCTTCATGTCCTCAGATGGTGAGAGGCTGGGAGAGGTGACAGATCCTGGCAGGCGACTGCCCGCAGCCCCGGCATCAGCACGGCAGAGGAAAGCTGAAGACTCCAGCGAGAGCCGTGAGGAGGAGCAGGTGGTAATCAGAGAGTCGGAGAGTGATCGAGGTGGGAGGGGACTTGTGGAGGTCTCTGCTCGCACTCCCCCCTCTCAACACAGGGCCAGCAAGAGTGGGTTGCTCCAAGCCTTGTCTGGCTGAATTTCCATTAGATCTAAGGATGGACAACCTCTTGGTTAAGTGTTTGACACCTGTTAGATTGCTGTAGAGAGCAGCAGGATCCTGCTTTGCTGAACAAACCCAGCCTTTCCTATGCCCTGTGTTCCAGTCTCTGACCATCTTGGTAGCCTCCACTTGACTTGCTCCTTTTTGTCAGCATCTTTCTTGAGCTGATGARTCCCAAGCTGGACCCAGTATCCCCGATTTGGACTTGCCAGATCCGTACAGAGGGCAATAACCTCTTCCCTTGCCTGCTGCCTGCACTCCTGATGATGCAGCCCAGGCGGAGGTTGACTTCTTTGCCTCAAGGGCACCCCACTGTCTCCTGCTCAGCCTCTCACCGGGCCACCGAGTCCTTGTCAGCAGTGCTGCTCTCCAGCCCCCTGGGTGCAGCGAATGGTGCTGCAGAGGGTTAGTCTGTCACTGGCACCGGGCTGGCACTGCACTTCTCAGAGCTGGGAGCAGGCTTGGCTGCCCTGGCTGATAGGTGACTGCAGCCATTGTGGACCAATGGATACCTTGGTCAAGATCTCAAGTCCTTCACACGTCTCCCTTCGAGTGCCTGCTCTCATCCTGTCCCAAGAGGCACTGGGGCCAAGTGGGACAGAACAACYGACTCCTCGTCACAGCATACTGGGGCAAGAGCAGAACCAGCCATCCAGTTACCAATCCCTCTTTCTACTGTCTCTCTGCCCTCCTCTTGCTGTGGGGGATCCCCCCCCCTGCGTTTCTTGTCCCTGGATGATATCCTTTTCATGCTGTTTTTTTTGCTACTGCTGTTACTCAGCCTCCCTCCTGCTTTCCTTTTGCCTCTTGCCTGCGTTGTCCCCAGATAGGCAGCCCTGCGGTCCCTCTGGCAGGCAGCCTGATCCTGTTGCAGGGGATGCTTCCTGGAGAGGGGCAAGCAAGTCAAACTGGTCTAAAACCAGGGGGTGCTGAGAAAGGGAGGAGAGGAGCTGCTATTTGCTCTGTTAGTGCAGGAGAAGGGTTGATACATGGGATGCTTGGAGAGGGAATGCTGCCACATCCTTTTCTCTGCTCTGATTTTTTCCCTGCTGCTCACAAGGGGCTGGTACAGAGGGGGGAAAAGGAGGACATCAAACATGCACTCTAGTCCCAAGCTCTCTCTTCATGCCAGCACAACCATGCTGTAGGAGAGATCACTGTCCCATTCGTGGCACAAAAACTATCCTTGTCCCTTGCAGAAGCCACATAGTATCCCTTGCCCTGTCCCTGATAGCAAGTTGCTGCCAAATTACAAGTGTCCTTGCTAACATGTTGCCCTCTGGGTCAGCATTTCTCAGCAGCTGCTTTCCCCAGGCCATGGTACTTTGAGTACATGATCCATCCAGGAGCCTGGAGAAAGCACGAGTGCGTGCTCATTGAATCCCTGCAGCCTCTTGCACTATGTCTGGACGGCTCTTGGTGCCCAGCTTTTCATAGCTCACTCTGCAGAGGCCCTGCTCAGTGACTGTGGCACCTAGTTGAGATTATGGCATTGCTAGGTCTTTGATTAAAAGCCCTGTCTGTCCGCACCTTCAGCAAATCACTGCCCAAGGGACAGAGATTGGTCCCCTGCAGTCTCAGCGGGAAACCTGCATTTCCAGAGCATGGGCTTGTACTGAGAGCTAGCTTCTGGCTCGGCAGCAATTAAGCAGTGAGAAATAAAGACATGGAAGAGGCTGACTGCATCTGGCCTGCTGGCAGGGGGCAATCGAGAGCCCTTGCTGGAGGTGGAGGGGAAGAGGACTCCTGCTCTGATCTCTCCTTGTCCTCAAAAAGACTCTCTACAAAGGAGGAAAATGAGGATGCTAGTCAATGCTCATGCGGCTGCAAAGCAGATCCAYGGATGCTTTTCCTCAGCTCCCAAGCAAGCTCCCTGTTTCTACTAGCACCACTCTGCATGAGTGAGATGAYCATCTCGCTCCTGGCACTGAGGCTGCTGTTGTCCCTGCAGCGTGTTGCTGTCCAAGTGGGCCTTTCCCAACATCCACTCTTCCCAGGCCATGGTCCTGTGAGCACATGATCTGTTTAGGACCCCCAAAAAAGCATGAGCATGTTTTTGTGTCCATGCTGGAAGAAGCTGGAGGGGGAAGTCAGAAAAGGCATACCCCAGTGCCACCAGCTCTTGGAGTGCTCAGATACTGGTACCRTATCTCAAGATCTCAAGGCCACTCTGTAATTACAGCTCGGCTTTTTCAGGTCGAAGAAGGAATCCTTCCTTCGAGCAATTGCAGTGCAATTACACCACCTCCCTAATAATGTCTTYCAAGGGTATTGTTCCCCTCCTCTGGGACTTTAATGAGTTGGTTTAGGCAAAGTTTGCTAATTATTTCCTTAGTGCTATGYATCCTAATGGGCCTTGCTTTGTTTATGCTGCTTTTTTCCTTCCTTGGCAAAGTGGCCATGTGGAGCAAAAAGGGCTCATCCTGCATGGCTCATGGTGTCTGATTTCTCCTTGCCACCCTTCGCCCACTCGACAAGGCGGCCAAAGGTGAATGCTCGCCTAGTCCCACTAAATTACCAGCCGCAAGCAATCGGATTAACCTAATCCCCTTACAGGGAAGAGGGGGAGTGGAGAGGCGTCCTGCCYTCAGGCTGTCTTCCTCCCTCAGCCTGCATCTGCCGAGCAGCTTAACCTGATAGTGGCGGGAATGTGCCTTGCTTTGAGTCACTGCTTTTCCGATTTCTCTGTTGYCTTGTTCCCTTGTAGCTTGGGGAATGAGGAGTTTCATAAGTTAGAGGTTTTGAAACCTGGTTTGGTGTCACCTRGGTGTCTCCCTCTCCTACCTTTTTCCTTCCACCTCCTCCCCCCTCCCCCCGCCCCGGTAGAGTCTCTGGTTTATGATAGTTGGGTTGAGTTTGCGTTCCGACTCTTCACTAATTTGGATTTCTCTCGCCAGTTGACAGAAAACTTGTAGGAATTGGATGTTCTTGAGATATTTGTCCATCAGTCATTTCCAGATAAAACCTATTGGCAAGTGCACAAGTTGGTGGCCAGCAGCYGTAAGAGATTGCATTATCGCCTGAGCTTCCGTTCTTTGGGAAACTGAGCCCAAATTTTCTGAAGTCTATGGGAAAAGAGAACCATTTCAGCTGAACAGAAAGCATTCTGTTTTGGAGAAGGAGCACTTTTCAGCAGAGGAAGGGAAACAAGTTTGGCTGGAACATTTTGAAACTCTGCCGCCTGGGATGCTTTGCCAATATTTTTCTACTCCTGCCTCRTGCCAGGGTGCCCTGTTTTTCCTCACAGGTAGCCCTGTTAGCTTTTACCTTGGTTCACAAAGGCYTTCCCACCTCCCCTTGCAGTGCTGGAGGTGAGAAGTATAGCACCTTGCACTGCGGGACCCTCATATAGGCCCTGGGAGATGCTATGGGGCTCTGGGAGAGCATGGAGAGCACAAGGAGATAACCACCAAAGGCAGCACGTGCTAGTAGGTCTTGTGCTGGCTGCAATGGCATCCTGTTTAGTCCCCATTTTTAGATCTAGAGAAGCCTCCTGCAGGCACATCTGCTTGGCAGATCCCTTAAGGCTCCAGATCCCTCTTTGAATTCATCTCGGGGCAAGATTTCTCCCCCAGGCTGCTGAGCCATTAGAAATGCAACCTGWGGTGGCAGGGAGACCTGGGCAAAGCAGGCAAACAGCTCCCTGGCCTCATGGGTTAAAGCAGAGTGGTGGCCTTCACTCACCATCTGGAGAAGGAGTGGGTTGTGCTGTGTGCCAGTCCTGATGCACTGGCCCCATCCCTCTGTTTCTCACTTCCTTTCCTGCTTCCTTGGCAGAGCGACGGGCAGGACTCGGACGGCTGGTTTTCCAGAGGCCGGTGGTCTGACCGAGCCTCCAGGCACCCCAAACTCAACCTGACCAAGCAGGCATTGCCCTGGAATGAGCAGGTGGGCAAGGGAGGGGGCCGGTGGTGTGGGGAGGAGTGGCCACAGGGAGCAGCAAGGGGTTGGAGGTTGTGATGATGGTCCTGGAAGGAAGGCAGGCTGGTTGAGGAAGGGAATCCACTAACCCTTTGAGCCACTCTGATCTATCCCAGTGCCATCACCTGGGAAGCCCCCATCTCTCAGCCCAGGCTGTGCTGTTGATGGGAGCAAGTCAGTGGGAACGTTCTTTGCATTTTTGGTCTGCTGGCTGAGCCCAGGCAGGCAGGTGAGAGRTGCAGTACTTCAGTGCTGGTGCTGAGTGACATGGGAGCACCCCCTGGGCCCCCTAAGCCAGCTGCCAGGGCTGGTGGGCTGACTGTGCTGACYGGGCATGAGCAAGAAGAGATATCAATAACATGGCTGTATGTTAACAAGAGTAGGGGACTTTCACTCAGCAGTGTCAGCCCTCCTCAGGCAGCCCATAAATGAGGCAGCTGGGCTGCTTGCCAGGGGTGGTTCATGATGKTGGAGACCTGCCTTGTGATCCTCTGGGGCTGAGCCGGTGTCTGTAGGAGAGCTGATGGTAGGGAGAGAAGGGCTGGCATGGGGGAGGCCCTCTCCTGAGGCAGTGGGGCCGCGAGGCTTTTTGGTTTCAGCTTTTCTCCCTCTGAAGGCCAGGACTGGTTTTGTATCTGACAATCTTTGGAGTAAACCTCTGTGCTGAAAACCAAACTGTGTTTTGCATCTGCTGCCTACTGGGTTTCCCATCCAGAATGTGGGGCAGGAGCTAAAAGCTGGTTTTCCTCACTGTATCCCATTTCCCAACCTCCTTCTGGCTTAAAACACTGCTTGGGTAGCTGCCAGGCTGCAGCTTCTCTGAGTCAACCAGGAGGTCCTGGCAAACCCAGTGCTGTCAGACTCTTTCCCTGCTCGTAGGGCTTTTGCTTACATGTTTTGGCCTGCCCTGAAGCTGTCTTTGGGAGCTGAGAGGGGACATGAGGGGAGCCCATCTCCATCCCTCGCTGCCATGTTCTTGTCCTGCAGTACAAAGGGAAGGCAAACCTGCACGTCTTTGAAGACTGGTGTGGAGGAGCAGTGAGACACCTGAGGAAGAACCTCCATTTTCCGCTCTTTCCCCACGTGAGTCCAGCACCACATGGTGGTAGATTGGAGGGAGGGCATGTTCATCTTTCTCCCTGGGAGCTGCTCCATCTCTCCTGGCCATGAGCTCGATGCCTACTTGAGACCTTTCTGTGTGGGCTTTCAAATTTGTTTCAGGACAGGTAATTCTAATCGGAGCTAGCCAGGCTCCCAAGTGGGACAGGAGGGGAGTACTGGGTGGTGATGGGACCCCTGCGTCCCTTCTCGCACCAGGAGCACAGGACCACAGAAACACGAGATGGAGGTGGGCTGGGTRATGTTGCTGCTAGGCATTAGCCTGGGTGGGTACTGTTCCCACTTTCACATCCCATCCCCACCTCCCCAGACCCGCACCACCGTGAAAAAGCTGGCCGTGTCACCCAAGTGGAAGAACTACGGGCTACGGATTTTTGGCTACATCCACCCCTTCAAGGATGGTGAGTGACTGAGCTCTGCCTTATCAAAGGCTGCCTCCTTCCCCCTTCTTGGGCCATGTAAGGGCAAAAAGAGTATTGGGGAAGTGGAGAGCCCCTTGCAGTACCTAATACTCTGGCTCTGAGGTGGGAAGGTCTTTCTGGAGCAAATACCATTTTCCTTGGATGATTTGAATAGAGAAGAAGCCCCAGCCCTATCCAGGACAGAGCCCAGGCTTGGGGCAACCTGTTGCGTCTGTCCATCCATTCCCGCTGTTTTTCCAGATTACAAGGAGAAACAGTCTCCTTCAGACACCTAGACCAGGCCAAGAGGTATGCTTTATTCCTGCATGATGATGATCTCCTTTGCTCTCTCCCTAGGGGACTTCCARTTTTCTGTGGCATCTGATGATAATTCAGAGTTCTGGCTCAGCTCTGATGAGAGTCCATCCAACTCCCGGCTGGCTGCATTTGTGGGCAAGGTAGGTGTCTCTGCTCCTCTATTCTTCTGTGCCCACCGTGTTTCCCTATGCCAGGGATGCTCAAGCTGCCGCAAAGGGATCTCTTTGTGCTCTGCTTTTCACATGCTAATAACAGCGGGTGGTGAGTGGAGGGAAGGCTGTGTTCTCCTGGATGCCAGGATGGCTTGTGGGAATCCCTCGCTCTCAGTTACAGGTGTCTCCAACCTATGAACCCTCCTTAGGCACCAGAAAATCTGAGTCCCTCTGCTGCAGCACCTCTGAGCGTACAGGGATCCTGTGTGACTTTTCCAGAAGCAGCTTTCCTGCTTCTTTGCTCCCCTGGGAAGTGTCGGGCCATTTCAGCGTCTCCAGGCCCCCACTTCTGCCCCTGGGCCAGCCTTGAWTGGGTTGTGACAATCGTCTTCTCCTTGATAGTGTCCTAATTGTAGCTATTGAAGACCAGCATGTGCCCCAGGATAGGAGATTTAATATTGTCTCCTGGATTTTCTCAGCATTAACTCCCAGAGTTGGAAATCCTGTGATCTGTATTCATAGTGYACCCATGCACTTTTGGGATCTTGCTGTTCCTGGCCCGTGTCCCTCCGGTGCACTCTCACATGCTCATTTTTCCTTCCTGCAGCTGGGCACCGAGTGGACAGCCCCGGGAGAGTTTACCAAATTCAGCTCCCAAGTCTCCAAGCCTCTCCAGTAAGTGTGTCCCCTTTGCCACTGCCAGCCGCTGGGGCCAACACCAGGATGTCTCCCCACCAAACGAAGGGATGCAGTAACTGCTGGGMATAACAGGCCCCAGAGGCCACTTCAGCCCTTCTTGCTGTGTAAGAGCAGCCAGTCCCAGCTGCAGCAATGCCCACAGATGGATCTGGGGCCTGTGTCCCACATTCCCTTGCATCTCACTGGCCTTGGAGCAGTGCTGCAGCAGGTCCTGGTCACCGGTTGAGCTGCCAGAGGAGCCACCACTTGTGGGGTGCCGTGAACCTGTTCCCATGTGACATGGTCCCTCACCACAGGAACAGTGCAGGAGGGAAACTCCTGCCTGAGAGGAAGGTGTTTGAGAGTTGCCGGGTCTATGTCGACCCTGACTTGTTCTTCCTCTCTGCTGCCCCGGGAACCTGCTCAGCACTGCCAGCACCTCAATCCTGCTCTTGCAAATGTATATCATTTCTTTCTCACTCACAGTCTCCCTCCTTCACTGCAACAGGAAGTTTTAGCTGTGCGTGGGCAAGGCAGTGACAGCTTCAAGAGGTGGCTCCTCTGGTGCCAAGGGCCAGCAGTCTCTCTGTCGCTCAAGCTGCAGTAGCAGTTGGTTCAGCACTATTTTCTAACCAACCTCTTCCTGTCTTCTTCAGTCTCATGTCCTCCAGACGCTACTACTTCGAGCTGCTCCACAAACAAGATGACCGAGGTTCAGACCATGTGGAAGTTGGTGTGAGTAAATGCCTACCATGCTCATTTCAGTCTAATTTTGTCATGCTTTCTAAGCCAATGCCAGGGCCTTTCCTGATGTGCATTAAAATGTTTTATCTTGGAGTCCAGCCAGCAACTCAGTCTGCAGAGTGGATGAGCAAGCATTGCTCAGATGGAGGCTCTTCTCTCCCTGGGCTCCATCAGCAAAGTTCCTGCCTGGGGTACCTGGTATGGGTTGCTTTTCTCCCTGCTCCTCTGATTCTTTCATGCTGATGGCCTTCCAGGAGCTTAAGTCTCTGTCATGCCTTCTTTGTACTCCTACCTTGCTGATGCACCTCCTGTAACAGATGCTAATGGAATGTCCCTTAGAGGGGTCCTGCTCCAGGCTTCAGTGGTGGATTGGACACAAGGCTCTGCTGGGTCAGTCCTATCCCCTCTCTTTTCCCCTTGTTGGTTGTGCACCTCCACAGAAGAGAGGAGGGCTGGCAGAGAAGGAAAGGTCCCCTGCAGTTTCCTTCACAGCTTCTCAGAGGAGCCCAGAGCTGTAGGGCAGACAGACAGGTCCCAGCCAGGACACTGTCTGTGTGTCACCCTCGTCCCTGAACTGTCATCTTACCTCCTCCAAGCCAGCTTGTGTTGCAGATTCCAGCACTGGGAGAGGCGGGCAAGAGGTGGAGTGGCTCCCTTTTTTCTTCTTCCACCTTTGAAATACCAGGAGTGTCAAATCTGAACTTGTCTGTCTTGGCTGCACAGCCCTGGCAAGGCCTGGAGCGTATGTCTTGGGAGTTCAGGCTTTCTTCGGGAGGGGAAGATGTTGGCTCTTTAGCAAAGGCTTCCTTTATCCGAAACAGTCATTAATCACTGGAGTCAAACTTGTGCCAACAAAGCATCAGAGAGGCAGACAACACCCCTTCCTCGCCTTTCTCCTCCCCATCGCTCAACTTCGCCCTCCAAGGGCTCCATCTCAGAGCATCCAACACAGATTAAAATCTAAATTTCTAATGTGGAAAAACAAACAGATGGGGGAGATGTTTTTTGCTGGAGGGAGGGAAGCCTTTCAGATGTTCTTAAAGAAACATAAAGAAACACAAAAACAAACCAAAAAGGAAAAAGAAGGACCCTAATGCATCTTTGCCTCWGGGTATTTAAGGACTTGTCTGGACAAAGGATTACATCCATCTCAAGGCATATTTTTAAAATGTCTGGAGTCAAATCAGTGCAGACAGCTATGAAGACCCCCTTAAGTCAATGCAAACTTGTTTATACAGTGGCTGAAGAAAGACATGGGAAGAAGGTGCCCTAGGGCTCAGTGAAAACAGGCTTTGGACGGGGTTCCTGGCCACTGATRGTACTGAGATGTCGTCCTTGTCAGGAAAAGACTCACAGCTTTCCCACCTCTTCTGATCAGCTGTTTTAGCAGAGCTGACCAGATATGCTGGCATCCAATCTGCCTCGCGCAGTGTTGTCCCTGCATGGAGCATGCTATGCCTGGGAACCTCAGCAGAGCTCAGGCAGCTTCGTGCAATGGACATCCAGCTGGAGAAGGGATTTTCTAGCTGGGATCATCTTGTACTTCTTTTCCCTCTTTGGTCAAAAATTTCTTGTYGCCTAAAGACTCAGAACATTATAAATCCTTTCAGCAGAACTGTGGTTCTCTCGCTATAGCTCCTGCAACACAGAGGGCGAAATCTTGTCACAAATGGTAGAGGAGCCTACGAGGAAGGGCGTCCTGCTGGACCTTGTCCTTACCAACAGAGAGGGACTGGTTAGAGGTGTGAAGGTTRGGGGCAGCCTTGGCTGCGGTGACCATGAGATGGTGGAGTTCAGGATCCTGCAGGAAAGAAATAAGGCAACAAGCAGGATTGCAGCCCTGGACTTTAGGAGAGCGGAYTTTGGGCTCTTCAGAGACCTACTTGGAGGAATCTCATGGGTTAAGGCCCTAGAAGGAAGGGGAGTCCGGGAGAGCTGGCTAGTATTTGAACATCACTTCCTCCAAGCTCAAGAGCGGTGCATCCCAAGTAGAAAGAAGTGCAGCAAAGGAGGCAGGAGACCTGCATGGGTGAGCAAGGAGCTCCTGGTAAAACTCCAGCAGAAGAGGAAAGTGCACAGAATGTGGARGAGGGGACAGGCTACTTGGGAGAATTGTAGGAATGCAGTCAGAGTATGTAGAGATGCAGCGAGGAAGGCTAAGGCCCAGCTGGAGTTGAGTCTGGCAGGGGATGTCAAGGACAACAAGAAGGGCTTCTTCAAATACATCATCAAGAGGAGGACTAGGGAAAATGCCACTCCTACCTTCAAAAAATGCAAGGAGGAGGACCCAGGCAACTACAGGGCGGTCAGCCMGCCTCACCTCCATCCCTGGAAAGATGATGGAACAGCTCATTCTGGATGTCATCTCCAGACATATGGAGGAAAAGAAGGTGATCAGGAGTAGCCAGCATGGATTCACCAAGGAGAAATGCTGCTTAACCAATCTGGTAGCCTTCTATGATGGCATGACTGTCCGGGTAGATGAGGGGAGAGCAGTGGATGTTGTCCACCTTGACTTCAGCAAGGCTTTTGACACTGTCTCCTATAACATCCTCCTAGGCAAGCTCAGGAAGTGTGGGTTAGACAAATGGACAGTGAGGTGGATTGAGAGCTGGCTGAAAGGCAGAGCTCAGAGGGTTGTCATCAGTGGCGTGGAGTCTAGTTGGAGGCTAGCCACTCCACTGTGGCTAGTGGARTCCCCCAGGCCTCAGTAYTGGGCCCCATCCTGTTCAACTAATTCATCAGTGACCTGGATKAGGGCACAGAGTGCCTCCTCAGCAAGTTTGCTGATGATACCAAGCTGGGAGGAGTGGCTGAAACACCTGAGGGCTGTGTTGCCATTCAGAGACCTGGACAGGCTGGAGAGCTGGGCAGAGAAGAACCTCCTGAGGTTCAACAACGGCAAGTGCAGGGTCCTGCACCTAGGGAGGAATAACCCCATGCACCAGTACAGGCTGGGGGCTGACCTTCTGGAGAGGAGCTCTGCAGAGAAGGACCTGGGAGTGMTGGTGGATGACAAGTTGACCATGAGGCAGCAAGGTGCCCTTGTGGCCARRAAGGCCAATGGTCTCCTGGGGTGCATTAGGAAGAGTGTTGCCAGCAGGTCAAGGGAGGTGATCCTGCCCCTCTACTCAGCCCTGGGAAAGCCTCATCTGGATTCCTGTGTCCCATACTGGGCTCCCCAGCACAAGAGAGACATGGAGGTACTGGAGAGAGTCCAGCGTAGGGCTACGAAGATGATCAGAGGGCTGGAGCACCTGCCCTRTGAGGAACGGCTGYGAGAGCTGGGCCTGTTTAGCCTGGAGAAGAGAAGACTGAGGGGGATTTTTTCAATGTGYACAAGTACCTGAAAGGAGGGTGTCAAAGGGTTGGKGACAAACTCTTTTCAGTTRCCCCGTGTGACAGGACAAGAGGCAATGGGCAGAAATTGAACCACAGGAAGTTCCACCTGAACGTGATGGGAAATTTCTTCATTGTGGGAGTGACAGAGCACTGGAACAGGTTGCCCGGAGAGGTTGTGGAGTCTCCTTCTCTGGAGATCTTCAAAGCCTGCCTGGATGTAACCCTGTCTAACATGCTCTAGTTGACCCTGCTGAGCAGGGGGGTTGGACTAGATGATCTCCRGAGGTCTCTTCCAACCTTACTGATTCTATGATTAGCCCTACAAAGAAGCTATAAAGAGGCTTCTTTCAGCCTTTCTGCCAAATGCAGAGGAGCCAGGAAGGGCTCCTTCTCCTCTGCCKCCCCCTTCCAACTGCAAAGGTAACAAGCCCATGTGCTAATCCCGAATCGCTCTGCTTTATGACAAYAGATTGGATGGGGTCATATCAGCCCTGTCATTCCTGCAGTCGGGCTGGGAACGTGTATGGTCTAGGGATAAGTTACTGTGAGCTGAGGGTGGAGGAGGACCTGGCCTAGGGTGCCTGGGGGCAGGCAGCTGGATCCTGAACCCCTGCCACCCCAGTACTGATTTTCTCTCTCTTTCTYCCTCTCTCTCATCTAGTGGCGAGTTTTCCTCCCCAGCTTGAAGTTTGAAGTTATCGACTCCTCCTACATTTCTCTTTACACTGGTAAGGGCCACCAGTCTGCCTCTGCTTGCTTGACCACAGAGGCCCGTGTGCACACCTTTGCATGTGGCCGTGGTAGGCAGGCCACTGTGCTTTGCTCTCAGAGGTGCTGTACATGTCAGTGCAGCCAGGCAGCTCATGGGGCAGAGACAGTACCAGAGCCTGGGAAGGAAACCAAACCCCTGGGGAAAAATGRGCCGATCTCAGCATCTGGAACTAGCCAGTGTTTCTGCTGTGCGTCAGGAATGAGGCAGCAGGCTGCAGTGGGTAGGGGTGATGCTGGCRGTGCGCTGTGACCTTCCCAGGACTGGTATGCGGAGGCAATGCATGGAAATGCAGCTCGCTCCAGCCTCCTCCCTGCTAATGAGACTATGGAGCTGCTCCTCAACAAGCTCCTTGGCTCYTTGCCCCAGCCCTGAGTTATGAGGAGCTGTCATATAAGTGGGGATGAATGGTGCGGGGTTTAATTAAATCTATAGATCTTCTGCTTCCTGCCCCTTTCCTGGCCCGACAGCAAGAAAACGTTTGATAGATGAATGCTGCCCCSATGCTCAATACGCTTGAGAATTGGTCATTAAACATGCCCTGCAAGGTGTCAATGAGGCAGCTGGGGATATGCAACATGCAGGGATCAATGGGCAGAAGAGGGATGGAGGCTGATGTGCAAGGTCTGAGGTATTGATGCAGGTGCCTGAGAGATGAATGAGGCACAGATACATTTCCCTCTGTCTGCTCTCCATCAGTGCCATCTTTTTCCTGCTTCCCAGCTCGCTTGGATGCCAGCAGCATCCTGGGGAGAAGTGAAGTTTGTGGGAAGCCTGTCTCCAGGACATGGAGGTGATTGCCTCTGAGCTGGGTGTCCCCCTTCTCCCCATGCTCCAGCATCCGGGAATTCTCTGCTGCTGTTCTGCACAAGCAGAAGCATTTTGGACTTAGGAAGTGGTCCCACTCCAACCAGGACCTGCTTGTTTCCCTACAGCTCTGCATCACTCAGGGCTGTGAAACCTTCCTGGAAAGGGAGCAGGTGCTGCTGGATGCTTGGGGCAGACAACTTTGAGCAAGGTCAAGCTGACCAAAGCAAGGTGACCTCCCTGCTGTTGTTTCAGCCTTGCTGGGAAGTGGAGGTGCAGGGAGCCCTGCCTCAGTTAGGCTGTTAACAAGGAGAGCACTCTGGGTGYTGGTTATTAAGGGAGGACAAGATGCTACCCCACTCCTTGAATAGAACGGGAGGAAACAAGCTCTTGTATTTACCTGCACCTCTTAAGAGGAAGAATATTCAAAGCTTAAYGGATGAGTCCTTGGGAGGTAAAGTTTCCAAATGTTTCCACCCTTTGTGTGAACAATGCTGTAATCAGAGCTGGGGCTGCCCAGCTGAGATCAGTTGTATCCTTTCTGTGTCACTGTCATTAGTTGATGGCAGTAATTACTAGGTTGATTAGTCACAGCATCTTCAAGCATGTGAGAGGGCTGACAGAACTGGATTTGTCCTTGTGCGGTCTCACCAGCTCTGCTTATGCTCCTGAGAGCTGGGGTGTGACAGCCATGAGACAGGCCAGGACTGCCCCTTCCCCATCTTGAAGGTGTGAAGAGGTTTGGAAGTGCTGCATTGGAGGATGCTCCAAGTTTGCCAGGGCAGCTAGGATGCCTTCCCTGGGCTGACTTGGCCCAGGGCTTGGATGCTGCCAGCGAAAGCCCTGGCTCCAGGATGAGCCTCTGTGTACTTTGGGCAATGGGGGCACAGCAGGATGTGGGACTCATGCCGTTGGATGGGCATTGGGCCATGTGATGCTCTGGCAGGAGGCAGGTGAAGGTGATAGCACCCTGAGACAGGAGCCCCATGGGTTCAACCCCTGTCCTCACGTCCCACAGACGAATCATCCCTGAAGATGAACCACGTGGAGCACATCCCGCAGTCCCTGGCCAGCCACAGTGGTAGCTACCTCTGGGAGGCACAGCAAGATGAGCATGGGGCTGACATGCTGAAGTCTGATCCCAGGGACACTTTCTTTCTCAGTAAGTGGGGCTGGAACATCCTCAGGCTGAGATTGGGCCCCTGTACTACTCCATGGCTCTCTGGGGGAGGAAAAAGGCAGGACATGGCTGATACAGTGTCCCTCCTACCCTCTGTCCATTGCTGGGTTAAACAAACTAGTTGTGCTGGCCTAACCCACAGTGCAGGGACAGCTGAGGGATGCTGTGGACAAGCTTCTCTCTAGGTTGGCCATGGAGGCAATTTGGGATGGTTTGAGCTATAAAATCAAACTCAAGTGGGGCTATCGGTTTGGAGGTCTGCGTGCAGGGTTGGGGCTGAGCCATGGCTGCCTCTCCTTAGCCCCGGCGATAGAGGCTTCCCGAGTGGAAAATGTGCTGGTGCCCTGTGCCTACAGCCCCACCTACGTGGTGAAAGACTTCCCCATCGCCCGCTACCAGGGCCTGCAATTTGTAAGTGTCCCCTCGCGATGCCCAGGGGGGAAACGGGGTTGCACTTCCCCCTAAGATGCATCTCACCCCACCACTGCCGCCCTGTACCGCCTGCCTTTGCCATCGCCTACCATTTCCCCAGGGCTCTGCTCCCCTGATTTTGCAGGACCTGATTTTGCAGAAGTGTTAACACCTAGGGGAAGATGTCCCTCACTGGAGGGTCGGGCTGAATTTCCCCACCTTGACCCAAAGGGATGCATGTCAAAAGCTCCCTCAGTGTGTCTCTGATACTGGGATGGACCTAGCCAGTGTCGGACAGAGGGGCTGGGGGACCTTGCTTTTGGGGGGCTGTACTGGTGGCCTCAGCCCTGCTTTTCCTTGGAGTGAGCCTGGCTGCTCAGTGCTGCCGCTCTGTGCTCGGGTGACTGGTGTTGTGGTCGCCTGGCACCTAGGTCTACCTCTCGTTCGTGTACCCCAATGACTTCACTCGCCTCACTCACATGGAGACGGAGAACAAGTGCTTCTACCGGGAGTCTCCCCTCTACCTGGAGAAGTAAGTGCTGGGGGGCCGATGTTTGGTGGTGGTACATGGAGGGGGAGGGTCCAGCCCCTGGTAAAGGGCTGCTGTCAGCAGGCCACTCAAAGCCCTTTGCTCTGAGCATCCCAGAAAATCAGCTGTGAAGGAATGTGTCCTCAACCTCGTGATCCCAAACGCCATCCCCCAGTGAAGGGATGCCTCGAGGCTGGCTCATGCTCAGGATTTGGGGCAGGCAGCAGCTCGAGGGCTGGCAGTGCTCCTGGGTTGGATTTGGAAATCCCAACTGTGTTCGCAGCACATCAGAGCTGGCAGAGCCAAGCTGGGCCCGAGTGTGTTGGGTGTTCCCCTGGGTAGACACTTGGAGCCTTGCATGTGTGTCCATGCATGGCAACACAGGCCTGTGTGTTTGCGAGCATGTGTGTTTGTGAGTACACCCCTCCCTTATCTCTGGGAGTTCATCTCTTGCTTCTGTCACTCAGGTTCGGTTTCTATAAGTACATGAAGATGGATGAAGAGGAGGAGGATCCACGCCAGCGAGCGTTTCTCTTCCTCAACCCAGACAGTGAGTCACGCCTGCCTGCTGGCAGGAGCTGACAGCTTTTGGGCATCTCTCAGCAGCTTGGCAGGGGGTGGAGGTCCCAGCGTCCTCGCCTGCCAGCCCATCTGCTCAGAGATATGGTGTGCGAGGATGCGTTAAGGCTGGAGTGCAGCATGTAGAGGGGTGGCTGGTGGCTCTGGGCTCTGCCTCGGGGATCGCAGGGCGGCATGGAGCAGCTTGCCTCCATGCAGACTTGCAGGCTCAGGGATGGCTTGACAGTCACGCTTACCACTTGGCTCAGCCTCCCAGCAGTGCAGGATACTGTTATTAACAGAGTGGCTGGGTGCAGTGTTGGCCCTGGTCTCTCCAARTGGTGGCAGCAGGATACGATGACCTGGGGGCAGGATACAATGACCTGGGGCAGAGTGCAGAGATCCCCGTGTGGATGGAGGACCTGTAGAGACCAGCAGCAGCCAGGGAGTTAAGAGCCTGCCTCTACTGTTGGTTTGCAGCTTGGCAAAGCCATCTCCCAGGCAGGCTAGATTTGTTCACAGATGAAACAGGAGTAATGCCAAGGTGTAGCCAAGGTTGGAGGAGTTTAATAGAGCCTCTAGCAGTCATCCCAGCAACTGGTGGGTAGCAGGCAGATCCTACCAGCTTTGAGTCTCTGTTGCCAAGGGGCAGTTGGCAGGTCAGTCTCCCTGGGGATGCATAGGCAGGCTTTGCCTGCTTGTCCTGGGCCAGCGTGCTGAAAAGGTGTCTTTGCTGAGCAGCTGGGATCCCTGAAGGATCCATCTCTAGCTTTGCTTCCTAGATTTCTTAGAGGAAGAGGAGGACGGAGTGGACAGCCCTGAGCCCACAGACCCACAACCTGCAACTAAGGAGAAGAGCCTCCAGCTGGTACCTGGAGCCAAAAGGAAAGAAATCTTGCCAGCTACTAGGGATTACGGAGACGACCTGGACTACTACAGCTTTCACCACAAGCAGGGCCAGGCCCAGGATGAGGCGAGCCCCTCTGCASAGCTGGGAAGAATGAGCACACCTCGCCAGGCCAGTGCCACCCCCACAGTGACCATTCCTGCGGGCCTTCCTGGCTACAAGGGTATGAGCCCTGCACAGGAGCAGCTCCCCAGGCGGATGCTCAGGTGGTTGCCCCAGAATCCGGGTGAGGGTGATGAAGATGACTTGGGGCTGTTGTCATCCTCGAAGCGTACAGGTGCCCTGGGCCTCCAGCCCCGCATCTCTATTCCTATCTTTGGTGGCAGAGTCAAAGCACCAGCCCCCAGCAAGCTGGCGGTGCCCAAGCAGGACAGAAAGCCCAGGAAACCCCAGGAGAAGGTGTATGTGACCAGGCTGCAGCCGGGGAAGCGCAAGGCTTCAGCTCAGGAACCTGCCTTCCCCAGCATCTTCCTTTACCCAAAACCCCTGAGGAAAGTGCATCTTCRCTCCAGGACCCCTCAGAGGCATCCCATACCCTCCAGCAAGCTCCGCACCATCCCTGGCCGCCGGGTTCCCTGGCTCCTGAGCAACATCTCCAAGGAGAGAGGCACTGCCAAGCGGAAGAGTGCCAGGCTGGGAGGCAGACGATGGGAGCGGCTGTACAAGCAGGAAGAGCCGAGGGGTGAGCGACTGGCACTGCCCAGCCTCCTTGCCCCGGGAGCTGACGGGCTTTTCAGTAGGGAGACTCGTGAAGACACTACAACCAGCCCAGGCAGGACAGCGGCCACTGCCAATTACAACTCCTCAGAGGCAGCCCTGTTGGATGGGACGAGGATGACATCCTTTCTGAAGATGTCGGAAATGACAGCATCCCAACAGGAGGAAGGAGAGGGCCCAGGAAAGGGCCAGGAGGAAGAGGAGGAGGAGGAAGAGGTGTCAGACTACAGCTACGAAAATGCAGAGCTGCAGCAGAGCTGGTTGGAGGACTCCATCAACTGGCAGAGAACGTTCAGTGTCAGCTCAGTGGACTTTGAGCTCCTGCGCTCCGACTGGAACGACCTGCGCTGCAATGTGTCAGGCAACCTGCAGCTGAGTGAGAGCGAGGTCGTYGACGTGGTGGCACAGTACATGGAGAAGCTCAACGAGAAGAACGGCGGGTAGGAAGGAAGCGGGTGGGAGGTCATGTTTTTACCCCACTTGGGGCTGGGGAAATGAGCGAGTGGGGTGAGTTCAGGCCAACCKCCTGTGTGAGGGGAACAAGACCACACTGTGGGGCCGTGTGAGGAAGGAGAGCTCGTGGTGATGGTGGGTCCCTTTTCCTGCAGCATCTACACCCTCCTACGGATTGTCAACGTRGAGAAACGCCGGGACACAGCCCGGGGGAACCGCTACCTGCTGGAGCTGGAGCTGGCAGAGCGGGGCCAGCGGACGGTGCGACTCTCCGAATATGTCTATGTCCTCTTGCACCAGGGCAAGCAGGACGACAGCACCGAGGCCAACCCCGAGGGGCAAGCCCCAGCCACGACCGAGCCCCAGCTGAGCACRTGGAGCGTCCTCTACGGGAAGCCCGTCCTATGCCGGCCCCTGCATCTCAGCTGGAAGCAGGATGTCATGGTGCACTTTGTGGTCCCCGGTACGTGAGAGCGGGATGCATCTCTGTGGCTCCCGCTGCCCCCAGTGTCCTCTGGCAAGAGGAAGGCAACCTCTGGCCCTTGCGTACTCTAGGCTGGGCYGAGAGGCTGCCAACAGTGGGGTGTGCATGGCCTGTGGGCTCTGCCACCTTGGAAGGCCTCGTGTCCCGTTGCTCACAGGCCACAGCCTCTACTCGCTGGTAGGCTGAAATGCCTTGGGACACCCCTGTGGCCACGGCAGAACGGGGCATCTTTCCCAGGGCTTGGGGCAGCAGTCAAGTGGAGGAGGGAAACGTCTCAGGTCGGGCTGGTTCCAGAGGCCAGGTCACTAGAAATGCTGAGGTTATCTGGCCTCATGAGAAGGGGTGCTGGTGGGGCAGGGGAAGGGGAGAGCTCTTAGCCCCCTCCTAGCAGCAAAGCCAAGACCTGAGAGGCGTTTGTGTCCGGCAGTGAAGAACCAGGCACGCTGGGTCCAGCAGTTCATCTCAGACATGGCCAGCCTCTACCAGGCTACGAAGGATGCCAACTTCAACGTCATCCTTGTGGACTTTGACAGCGATGACATGGATGTACAGAAATCCCTGCAGGAGGCCCAACTGCCCCGGTAATGCCCCCCAGGGAGTTCTCTGGGCCCTGCTCTGCTCCTGGCCCACTCCTGGCCCTCCTAGCTGTCCAAGGGGGTGTGGCAGGGAGCTCCACAGCTCCTCGCTGGCAGCACAGGCCATCTCGGRGCTAGCACAACCTGCCTACTCCTTTCCAGGCCCAGTCTTTCCACTCTGATGCCCCTCTCCTCCTCCTCCTTTGCTGGGGTTTCAATGTGCTTGGCCCTGATGCAGAGGAGCATGGGCAGAGCTGGGATGCATGCGCCTCTTCTGCCTTTGCAGGGGCTGCCTGTGCTGTTAGCTGGCTCCGAGCTGCTGTCAGCCAGGTGTCCATCTCCCTTCCCAGGCAGATCTGCTCTCCTCATTTCTAGTCTCTCTCCCCTTGGCTGTGTGAGTCACCAATGCCAGCACTAACCACCCTGCTCTTTCTCCCCAGCTACCAGTACCTGCGGCGCACAGGGAACTTTGAGCGCTCGGCTGGGCTGCAGGCTGGCGTGGACACCATAGAGGTGAGATGGGGAGAGGAAACAGCTCTCCTTTTTGTGGAGTTTTTCCCTTTGTGGTRAGTTGAGCCAGCTTGCGATGCCTCCTGCATGTGTCCGTCCCCTCTTTCAGGACGGACACAGCATTGTGTTCCTGTGTGACCTGCACATCCATTTCCCCCCCAATATCCTGGACAGCATCCGGAAGCACTGCGTGGAGGGGAAGCTGGCCTACGCACCCATAGTCATGAGGTTGAGCTGTGGCAGCTCCCCACGAGAGCCCAATGGTAAGCCACCCRCTGTCCTCTGCCACCCTTGAGTCAGAAGATATCCCCCCACCTGCCCGGGGAGAGTTGAAACACTGAGGCTGCTCTCTGCAGATACGCACAGGGGCAGATTTGTTTTCCTCTTCCAAGATAGAGTTTGAACCTAAGGATGCTGTGGTCTGCTGGGTGCAAGGCCCCTGAAACTGGACCATCACCTATGAGCCCCAGCAGGAGGTGGCTGTGTGACTGATGAGGACAGGTCCGTGGTGTAAAGCGGTGGTTGGGATGGGGTGTTCCCATGACTGTGGCTTTCCAGGCGAGACCTCAGCAGCAGCGAGATCCAGGGGTGACARCAGGGGTGCTGCAGCCCTGTGCCAGATCGCTGCCTTGACACTCTTGCCTCTCCTTCCCCCAGGCTACTGGGAGGTGAACGGCTTTGGCCTCTTCGGCATCTATAAGTCGGACTTTGACCGGGTTGGAGGGATGAACACGGAGGAGTTCAGAGACCGTTGGGGCGGGGAGGACTGGGAGCTCCTGGACAGGTGAGGCTGGGGAGGGGGGGGATGCTGGGAGCCCGGCAGCTCCCCACCCACAGGTGCAGCAGGGCAGTTCAGGGCTGGCCACAAAGCAGATTTGCATGTGCACCACAGAGAGCCTTTCCACACAGTGTTTCCCAGTCTTTGAACACTAGCAAAGCTCTTCCCTCTTGACATCAATTGGAACTTGTCAGAGGGCAGACTGGGACTCCCTAGGATGTGAGAGGGGGGCAAAGTCATTTTAGGAGGCCTCGAAGCTGCACCTGCATCCCTCCCCTTCTTTCTCTGAGTTTTCCTCACTCCATCCTGTCCTACCACAGGGTCCTTCAGAGCGGGCTGGAGGTGGAGCGCTTACGTCTCAGGAACTTTTACCATTACTACCACTCCAAACGCGGCATGTGGAATGCCCGCAGTAAGAAAGCCCTCAAAGACTAGAGCCTTGAGTCCAGCCAGTGGCTGCGAGGCTGGTGCCTGCGGCGGGGAGACAGGAGAGCCTCCGACAGGACAGAGCCAGCGCCTGGGGCCGGCTGCCTTGCTGCCCTCCGCGTGCAGTCATAGCAAGTCTCTAGATGCTGGAGCAAACGTTGCCCGCAGCCGAGATCTCTCTAAATGAACCACGGTTACTTTGTGGGAGGGGGAGAGGGGAAGAGGGTGGTGGGAGGGTGAAAGCGGGTCATGATTTTTTCTTAAGGGTCTAATTTCTTAGTCAGAAATGAATTTATTAACTCAGTAGCACTGGGGCAAGAGGAGGTCTGCTGTCAGGAGCGGGAAAGCCCCCAGGCTGCCCCTCRGTGCAGGAGCTCGGGGGCTGGCACCCAGCACCTCGTCCCCATGCTGGGCCGAAGGGCAGACCTTTCAGGGGCTGGCTGCTAGGGCAGATTTCCTTGAGAGGGCATGGGGCTACAAGCCCCCTTCTCCTCCAGGTCCTCCACTCACCTCCCCTGCTCCCAGGGAGCCACAGGGCTGTGACATCCACAGGCCTTCAGCTCTGCCGTGTGCTGTGGACACAGGGACCCGCTGTTGCAGCTGCGCAGAGCCCCTCACCAACCCTCCACACCCCTTCTGGCTCTATCCGGCATTGCCTGGGCATGGGGTTGGAATGGGAAAGCGTAGAGCGTGAAGCAGGTCTGGGAGTGGGGAGAAGCGAATGATGTTTCCAAGCTAATTTCTGTGAAATTATGAGGTAGGAAGCTGTTTTCAGGAAGTTCTGTCCATTTTTTTGTTTTTTTGTTTTTTGTTTTTTATTTTTATTCTTAAAAAATAAAATCAATGTCTTGGCTGGGATTTCTTTCCCCATCACCCTCATGGCTTGACATGCCCTGCAGAGACCTGACTCACCTTAGGAAAGAGCGGAGAGGAAGCAGGTAATGTCAGGGAGGGGAGCAGCATCCCCCCGTAGGGCTGAGATGTTGCCCAGAGTGGTTGTGGACGAGGCTGTGCTCTCTTTGGTACTACGGAGCGGTGGTGTTGCAGGGGCTCCCTTTGCTCTTTTTGCACCCTATGCAAAGGTGAGGAAGGAAGCAACCTCACTTGGATGCCCAACCGCACGCCTGGGCTTGCAGGGAGGGTGGGGAGCCTCCGCCCTTCGGTGCGCGTGCTCAGGGCACGTGTGTTCGCGCCAGCCCGAGCCATTGGCCTGCCCTTCCTCTYGCATGTGGATGTTCCCAGCTGCATGCAGGGGCTCTTGTGCGCCTGCAAACCTGCTTCCTCTTTCGTCTCGCGTTGCCASGAGCCCTTTGCGCTCTGCTGCATTTTTTGTCCCCAGTCTGCCACCTTCCGCCCTGGCTGGAGAGCGGCAGAGGTCTGAGTGTCTGCCACCAGGCCTCCTTTCTCGTGGGATGGGTGCCAGAGGTTGTGGGGCTGGCAGGACACTTGGTGTCCTGCTTTTCATTGAAGTATGGAGCTGCGGAGTGGRGCTTTTTACCGCAGACCGGCACGAGCCCTTGCCTCCTTCCCCCGGACTGGATGCTGTGGGGCTTTGCTGCTGGGGGCTGGCAGCTGGCGCTGAGGCTGGGCAGCAGGCAGCAGCGGCTTTTTCTCTCTGTGCCAGCACGTGCGGGTGCTTTTCCTTGCCCAGCCACCTGTTTTTCCAGCACTTTTTAAATGCTGAAGTACACCTTTGCCCAGTCTGCTGGGAATTGGCCCGTGGGCTGTCCTGGAGGCAGGCACTGTGCTCCCCTAAGCCTCCTTTCCCTAGGCACCACGTTTCCAGCAGGTTGGTGGCCTGCTGAGCACCACAGCAAGCTCACAGGGCAGAGGCCCCCAGAGCAATCAGCTGGGAGCAGGCACGTCTCTCCCAGCCCCGGAGGAGGAACCCCAGCTTCGACTGGCAGTTGCCGGGCGGCTCGCCCTGCCCTGGAGGACTTGCTGGCAAAGGTGTTCAGGCTTGTTCACGCCTCGGCCCCGCAGGGCGGGTGGTGGAGGTGGGAAGGCCGAYGTCAGGCGGTCCCCCAGGCTGAGAACGGGACAGTTGTGACGGCAGTGCTGGGTGCAAGAGCACCAGCTGACCCCGGGCGCCAGGCGCAGGAGTCTCCGCAGAGTCCTGCCTGGGACCCCCGGCCCTGCAGTGAGCACCAGGCACCCCACAGCAGGAGCACTTCCCCCAAACTGGTTTGGCACGTTTCAAGCGCTCCCTCCTGGTTTACGTGGCTTCAAAGGCCTCCTGCTCGATCCCACGCGTGCCAACGTGCTCGAGCGAGGCTGCCGAAACCACGGGGAGCCAGGCAGCAGCCCCTCCCGCCCCAGCGGCCCCCAAAGCGCTGCCACTCGGTACCTCCTGCCTCCCGGGGTGGGGGGGAGCCCAGAGCCAAAAGCGAGGCCATGGACAACTGGGCACCTTTGAGCTCTGTGTTGCGGCTTTGCCCCGAGGCTGCACCAGGGTGTTTCACAGCGTGGCCGTTGTTGCCGCATGCCCTGCCACGCCAGCCCCCGAAAGCGCAGTTGGCTCGAGCGCGACGGCGCTTGGAGCGCACATGCAAACCGCTGCTGCAGCGACCGGTTGGGTGAGCTGCCGGGGCGGGCCTGCGCCCCACGCCTGAGCCGCGGCGGGGCGGCCGCCCGCCCTGCACGGGGGGCCTCGCCGAGCCGGCGGCGCGGCGCTCGTCGGCAGCATGCTGCAGGGCGACAGCCCCTCGGGACCGCCGAGCAAGGTAGGTCCCTGCCTCGCGGAGGGTCCCGTCGTGGGGTGACCTCAGCCGAGAGATCCCTCCTCCCTGGCTGCCTCGTGCCTCGGTTTCCCCACTCTACGAGGGYTGAGGTGGCTCTGGGCACACGGGTGCCGTGGCCGGGCAGCGTGTCAGCCGCTCCCTGCTCCAGGCAGCCAGGGGCCCCCCGGCGATGGGGACTCAGGGAGGAGAGGACCACATGCGCCCTGGAGCCAGGGTCTCGCTGGAGGGGCGCTGTAGCAGCCCGCGTTGCCCTGGCTGTGTCCGGATGCCCTCGGGAAGCAGCCAGGGTGGTTTTTCGTGTCCGTTTTCATTTTTTCTATGGATCAAAATGCCCCAGCCCAAGCGCAGGGCCACCAGCAGTGAGGCTGGGACTGCTGCCACRCTCAGCAGCCGTCCCCCTTCAATCCAGTGCTCCAGCCTACGTGCAAGCTGCCTTCCCCCGAGCCGGGCGCAGACAGTTTTGTGTCTGAACCTGTCCTGCCTTGCAAGCTCCTCCCGTTTCTCCCCGGCACTGAGAGGCTCRGCGAGCTGTTACACACCAGAGCTCTCCCAGCGCTGGCCGCAAGGCTGGCCTCGCGGCAGGGCTGGAGCTGGGGTCCGCGGAGGGCGTTGCAGGCGCCAGGAGGTTTTCCTAGCTCGGCAGAGCCCTCCAGTCCGCAAGCGAGCGAGCGGGGCGCTGCGGTGGGAGGGCTCCCCGGGCTGGCCGAGCTGGGTTACCTGCACMCCGGGGCCGGGCCGACTGGAAAAGCGTGTTCCCTGCTCGACCGGGGCAGCGGGCCGGGAGCCGAGCCCCAAGCAGGTCCTYGCTGGAGGGGACGGCTTGCGGGTCCGACCCCTCCGCGCGCCAGGCGCTCGCCTCCGACCGCCCAGCAGCCTCCACTCCCCGGTGCGGGGCCCCGCTGCAGCATCCCGGAGGCCTTAAATTAGTGAGTCTAATTAGACCGGACTACCCCAGCCCCRTGGGGTCAGCTCAGCTTCTCCTGCACCTGGGGAAATGGAGTCGGAGAGAGGCGCCTGGCGGGGCTGTAGCTGCCAGCGCCAGGAAGCTGCTGCGGGTGCAAGGTCCACGGCGAGTGCGGCTGCGAGTGGCTGCGGGGAGGCGGCCGCCGGTGCGCTCAGGCCGCTGCCGAGGCCGCGCAGCCTGGGACAGAGCTGGGTGCGTGTCCGCCCCCGCCGCGGCGCCGCAGTGATCCCCGTGGGGTCGGGCTGCTCCGCGGCGCC
>NW_028185472.1:410997-457242 GCF_003343005.1 Rhea americana
AGCCGGGCGGGCCGGTCGGCGCGGCATGGCGCGGTGCGCGCCCCAGCCGGCTCAGGGGCCAGCAGGCCTCGTGACGCTTCCGCGACGCGGGCTGGGTGACACCGAGCGCTGAGCCGGCCCGGACGGCCGCGCTGCCGATGCCGGCTTTCGCTCGCCCTGCTTTTTAAGACCCGCGTCAGCAAGCTCAAGGCTCGAGCAATCGCTTGTGCGCGCATGCGCGGGGGGCAAAACGCTCCCACGAGCAGCAGGCTGAGCCGCGCGGCAGAGGTGCGCGCGAGAGCGGACACACGGCTCCGTTCGGGAACGCGCTGCCCGAGAGCGCCGAGAGCAGCGTGGGGCCGAGCCGAGATGCCTGGGGGGGCTGGGCGGGGGTGTAGGGAGCCTCGCGGCCCCCCGCGCCGGGGAGGCCGGGCCACGCCGAGCCCCCGCGTCAGCGCAGGCGGCCGCAGGCCCAGCCTGGTCTTTACTTCCCCCGGCCAACACCCCCCGTTTGAAAAGCAAAGCAGCGCCCGGCTATTAATTACTCGCGGTCGCCCTGCTACGCCCGGGCGGGCGCGCGGCCGGCTGCCGAGGCGTGGCGGCGGCGGGGCGGGCCCGCTTCCACCTTAAGGGCTGGGAAGGCCCCGCCGCCGCCATCGCCGCCGCCGCGCTCACCTGCTTAAGGTGGCCCCGGGGGAGCCGGCCGGCTGCGACCCCCGCCGCGCCGCGCCATGCAGGAGGCTAACTTCTTCCTCTCGGCCCTGCAGCCCGAGGCCGGCGTCTGCTCGCTGGCGCTGCCCTCGGACCGCCAGCTCGAGAGCCGGGGCCGCCAGGCGGCCGAGGCCCAGCGGCTGCGCAGCGCCCGCGTCCAGGAGCAGGTCCGGCTCCGCATGATGCTCAAGGGCCAGGCGGCCCCCCGGCCCCCGGGGCTCGGGCTCGACTTCGCCGAGGCCGCAGGTGGGCACGCGCTCGCGGAGCGCCGGCCGCGCTCGGTCCCGGCCGGCCGGGCGGCGGCGGGAAGCCGGCGGGAAGGGAGGGTTGCGCCGATCCCAGCGGCTGGGAGGCCGAGTGTGCCCCCCCTCCGCCAGCAAAGCGCAGCTGGCCTTGCTCCCACCGCGCCTCGGTTTCCCCACCCGCGCCCCGGGGCAGGCGCCGCCGTTCGGCTCTGTGCTGAACCAAGGCCCAAGGCAGGGTGGGCAAAGGTGGGGATTTTTCCCCCATGGATCCTTCTCCCTCCCTCCCCCCACCGCCCCAAACTCCATCCGCGGACTATGAGCGGCGTCTCCCGGTGCTGGCCGGGCTCCAAGCACCTCCATTTGGCGTCGGCGCCCGTGGCCTCCGCCCTGGTGAATCCKCCAGGCCTTGGCGCCAGGAGGGGAACTCGTGCACGCCGCCAGCCATGGGGACAGAAGCCCCCAGGCGGGGCGCCAGCCGCTCCGCCATCCCCACCACCCCCAGCCCCCCTGATTTTTAAACCTTGCCCCCCATCCTGGCCCGGGGTGCCAGTGGGTTGGGGGTCTGCGCAGAGGGGTTTGGGGGTGCGATGGGGCCAGGGCCTGCTCTGGCCGTCAAGACAAAATTGTCTGGGTGCCCGTCTCCGAGGCCGCGGGCCGGGGCGCAGGGCTCCTGCTGCCCCTCACCACCCGCCCGCTTCTCTCCCGCATTGCAGGCGGCCAGTCCAGCGCGACGCTGCGCCCGGCCTTCAGCTCCCGCTCCCAGGGCAACAGCTCAGACGCCCAAGGCACGGTGCGTAGCGGCCGCCGTGCCGGCGGCGCCCCTGCTCGCCCGCGAGGACCGCCAGCGCCCTCCGCGGCCGCCCGCGTGCTCCGCTGCCCCCTCACCCCAGCTTCTGCCTCTCCCCGCAGCTCTACCAGCCGCCGGGCAGGACCGGCTACGGCACCCTCGCGGGCAGCGGCTGGTCGTCGCGGTCGGCGGTGGATCTGGCGCCTCGCAAGCAGCCGGTGGCCGTCAGCAACGGGGGCCCGGCCAGGGGCCGGGGCTATGGCGCCGGCTTCACGCTGGCGCAGGTGGCTGGCTCTTCCTCGCGGCCCAGCTCCTTCCACGAGCGCGCCTACGGGGCCCGGCAGAGCTTTGACACGCTCTCGCTGCGCTCCCTGCGGCTGGCCGAGGGGCCGAGCCGCCCCGGCGCCGGCGATGACCGCTACAGCGTCATCTCAGAGCAGCTGGACCCCGTCCGACCCYTCTACAAAAGCCACGGCAGTGGCGGCTTCACCCGCTCCTACACCTTCGAGAGGCAGCTGAGCACCGGTGGCGGCACCAAGGGCCCCTCTGACTGGCTGGACGGCGGCGAGGTGACGCAGAGCCGCACCATCCGGGCGCCCGCCATGCGCACGCTGCAGCGCTTCCAGAGCAACAACCGCTCGCGCCTCAGCGCCGGCTCCTTCAGCAGCATGTCGGCCGCCGCGCCGGCYGGCGGCGGGAGCGCCTACCTGGGCGCGGCGGAACACGGCTCCCGCGCCCCCTCCGTGCGCAGCTTGGCCGAGTCCGGCCACCACCTGCAGGACCAGCGCGCCGCCRACGTCTACAACGGCCACAGCACCCTGCTCACCCAGCAGTCAGGAGGGTGAGTGCTGGCCAGGGCCGGCCAGGCGCCAGCTTGGCTCGCCGTCTCCCCCTTCGTTGCTTGGCCAGTCCTTGTGAAACTACAAGGCTCTTTCATCTCTTGCCTGGCGTTGCTTCGTTGTAAGTGGGAGGAGGAGGAGAGGGGGTCATGATTTGGCCTAAAGTCACCCCCAGTGTCCTGCCACAGACCCATCCTWCTGTCCCCCTGAGATGTGAAGGTGGGAAGGTCCCACGCCTGGGGAGGGACTGTGCTGAGGCAGGGAGATGGGTTGGTGGTCTCCTCTGAGATGCTGGTGGGATGTGGTGGGGTGCAGAAGTACAGCCCCTGGGAGATGCTCTGCCTAGGCCATTCCTTACCTGCTTGTGGCTCCCAGGTTTGATGACATCGACCTGCCCTCTGCAGTGAAATACCTGATAGCGAGTGACCCCAACCTGCAAGTCCTGGGGGCTGCCTACCTCCAGCACAAATGCTACAGTGATGGCAACGCCAAGAAGCAGGTGGGCACTCAGGAGCCAAGGGGGAACATTCCCCCCCCCCTTTTGTCTTCACTGGGCTCTCCTAGGCCCCTTGGTGTTGGCAGAGCCCTTCTGGGAGGGTGAAGGAGGTGGGGGGGCCCAACCAAGTAGGGCTGGGGGGAGCCCCAGATCAAGGACGCAGCAACAAGGTAGGTCCCTTGGGTGTACACAGCATGGGGGAGAGACCACAYGGGATGTGCTGTCCATGGCTCGGCATCTCAGCCCTGCTGGGCCCTCTTCTCGCAGGCTCGCAGCCTGCAGGCCATGCCCAAGCTGGTGAAGCTGTTCAACAGCCCCAACCAGGAGGTACAGCGCCATGCCACAGGTGCCATGCGGAACCTCATCTACGACAATGCAGAGAACAAGCTGGCTCTGGTGGAGGAAAACGGCATCTATGAGCTCATGCGGACACTGCGGGAGCCAGATGATGAGCTCCGCAAGAATGTCACAGGTCAGAGCGGGTTGCGGGATGGGCACGGAGCTGGGGGGGTGGCAGGAGCTTATGGTCCCCCTGCGTAGGGATAAGGCCAAGGAGTCACTCCTAGGGGACAACTAGAGGACAGGCATCCTGATGTTGCTCATGGTGACTGGTACTGAGACCAGTCTAGCTCAGTGCTGTGTGCAAGGAGAGCACATGGCAGTGCCCATGGGGCACAGGGTCCCTGGGGTTGGCTCTGAAGCAGGGCTGTGTCCAGCCCCCTGCCCAGCAGGGCCATGTGTGGCTGTGCTGCTGGGCTGCTGTCAGAAAACGTCCCACCACCCCTTTGGATCATCACTGCCCCCGGTCCCATCCCCACCCTGAACTGCCCTGTGGCTGTGCCAGGCTGTGGGCAGTCAGAGTGAATCCCTCAGGATGAACTTGCTTCCTGGCCATCCCCYGCAACTGAGTGTCCCTCTTGGTGCAGGAATCCTGTGGAACCTCTCCTCCAGTGACAACCTAAAGGATCGCYTGGCCCGGGACACGCTGGAGCAGCTCACGGACCTGGTACTGGTCCCACTTTCCGGCCTGGGAGGCTCTGGTGTCATTCAGCAGAACCCCTCCGAGGCAGAGATCTTCTACAACTCCACGGGCTTCCTCAGGTACCTGCTGTGCGCTGGCTCACCCATCCTAGTCTTCTTGCTGCAGTCATAGCTCCAGGGCCAGCTGATTAAAGTTAGGGTAGGTGACACTGAGCCATGTCAGCTGGCGGCCAGTGTGGTGATCAAGGTCTTCAGAGCTCTTCTGCAGGGTCCCTGTCCCTTGCAGCTGCTATGTATCAGGGCTAGGCCTGGTCAAGCCCTGGGGTCAGATAATACCCYGCATTCCCCATGCAGAAATCTCAGCTCTGCCAGCCAGCAGACCCGACAGAAGATGCGTGAGTGCCATGGGCTGGTGGACTCCATGATCCATTACGTTAACAGCTCCTTGGAAGTTGGCAAGTCGGAGGACAAGGTGAGCCCTTCAGCCCTGCTGTGTTTCAAGGGTTTGGGGTTTCCCTGATGTTCTCCGTGGGGGTGTAGCTGCTCCCTCCCCTGAGGTTTTGGCTGCTGCCTTGCACCCAGGCAGAGATGCCTTGGCTGGTGGGGTGAGGACTAACACCCCCATATCCTGTCCCCCTTCCAGAGTGTGGAGAATGCTGTCTGTGTCCTACGAAACCTCTCCTACCGCCTATATGACGAAATGCCCCCATCCTCGCTCCAGCGCCTGGAGGGCCACAGGAGGAACAACAACAATGCCATGACGGAGGAGCTGGTGGGCTGTTTCAGCCCCCAGAGCAAGAAAGCACGAGAGGTCAGTGACTGGGACAGGGCAGGAGGGCTCATGGCCTTCTTGCACAAGGACAGCCACATCTTGTCAGGTGGGAAAGCAACCAAGAATGGCCAGGGACTGAGTTGACAACAGGGTGGAGGTGGACATAAGCCCTGACTGTTGGGTGGGACATGCGGGTGAGCTCAGTGAAGGATGAATCAGACACCTCTCATATGAAGGTGGGTGGAAAAGGACGCCAAACCCCTCATGCTGAGGTGTGACACATCCAGGACAACTCATCGGAGCGCTGCTAAGCTGGGCAAGCTGCAGGCTGGCTACACGGGCTTAGGAGCGCTTCTGTCTGTGTGCACATGCACAAGGACCCCTGTGACATCCCCARCTTGAGAGCAGGGCTGGGGCCCTGCAGAGGGATGGAGCAAGAAGGAGGCCACAGAGGGCAAATCCCCTGAGGCAGCCGCCTGGCCCCATGGATCTAATGGTGTCACCTCGCTCCTGGCCCTACAGCACTACTTGAATGCAGATATCGTCACCTTCACCGAAGTCTCCAAGGACCCCAAAGGCATGGAGTGGCTCTGGAATCCACAGATCGTCGGCATCTACAACCGGCTGCTGCAGCGCTGTGAGCTCAACAAGCATACGACAGAGGCTGCCTCCGGAGCCCTGCAGAACATCACGGCAGGGGACCGCAGGGTGAGCTCGCAGACAGGGCCTGTGCTGCTACTGGCTCGCTCTGGGCCTGGCCTGTCTCACCTGCAGGCTGGGGCATGCCCCCTCCCCCCTAGTTGTCTGGCTAATCATGGCCACACCTGGGAAGGGGATGTACCTTGCTGCAGGTTAGTCCTAGCCTCACCTAGCTGGGGAGCATGGCCATCATGCTGCCTACTCATGGCCTGGACAGTCAGGCCTGGGTGGGTGCCTCACCTCTTGCCCAGCCTAGCCCTGCTGAGTAAGTGGAGCAGTTCATCTGAGGTGGAAGAGAATGAGATGGGGAGAGGAGGAGGTGGGTGGCCAGCAGGTGCCAGCGAGTGTCTCCATGTGGGTGTTTGCCTCACCAGTGGGCGGGCGTGCTGAGCAGGCTGGCCTTGGAGCAGGAGCGCATCCTGAACCCTGTACTGGACCGTGTGCGGACCGCTGACCACCACCAGCTACGCTCACTGACAGGGCTCATCCGCAACCTGTCCCGCCATGCACGCAACAAGGATGAGATGTGTGAGTGCTGGGGAGGGCTGGGCAGGGGRGCAGCTGACCACCCTCCACTGGTTTTGCCCACATCACTCAGTTCATCTCCAGGCTGATCCTCTCCCACACGCCAGGGAGTCTCAGCAGAGACAGCGRAAGAGCAAGGCTGGGGGGGTGGAGATGCCCCAGCACTGCCCCATGGGTCCTTGGCTGGACCTTCTTCTGTTGTCTCCCCACCACACCCAGGAGGTCTGGGGGGGTCTGTGAGGTCCCGCTGCCAGCCCTGATGTGATTCCTTTGCCTGCTAGCAACTAAGGTGGTCAGCCACTTGATAGAGAAGCTGCCAGGCAGCGTCGGAGACAAGTCRCCGCCTGCTGATGTCATTGTTAACATCATCGCGGTGCTCAACAACCTGGTGGTGGAGAGCCCCATGGCTGCTCGTGACATCGTCTACTTTGATGGCCTCAGGAAGCTCTTCTACATCAAGAAGAGAAGGGACAGGTGCGATCTCCTTGCCCATCCTGCCAGTCTTCCCCTGGCCCTGCTGTCCCAACTTGGACCTAATGAAGGTCTAGTCCTGCTATCCCTTCCTCCCCTGGTCCACAAGGTGGAAGGGTCATAACCCATCCCCTTCCCCAAGGCTTCGTGTTGCAGGTCCTATTGATCGCTCTGAGAATGGCCTCCATCTGGCCCTTTGCTGCCTCCTCAGAACATCCCCATGGAGCTGTCTGTCACTGCAGCCACCTTCTTCCCCCATATGTCTGGGTGTTTCTTGCCTGAGCCAGAAACACTTGTCACCATGCCTCACATGGCAGGCTCCAGCCTTTAGTCTTCTGCCTCTTCCCACCAGCACTAAATCCTTATCCCTGCAGGGTGGTGTCCTCTCTGGCTGATGGACACCGTCACTTGCCTGGTAGTACCCAAAGGTCATTGTGTCCTCTGTCTCTGCCCTAGCTCGGACAATGAGAAGTCCTCCAGAGCAGCGGCCAGCCTCCTGGGCAACATGTGGCAATACACCAAGCTCCACCGAGACTTCAAGGTGGTACGTACCTCCCCGTGGTGTCTTCTTGAACCAGCAAGCTCTGGGCTGGCAYGGCTCAGCGCTGCTAGGGGAGTCAGGGCCAGGTGCTTGATCCCCAAAAGCCACCCAAATGTTCCCAGGGAGACTCCATGTCTTCCTCTCCTGAAAAGGACAGGATGCCCCCAGGGCATCGTCTCTGTGGTAGCACCCACTGTAGTCCAGAGGGAAGGGAAGAGCATCCTGGGGCCCTGCCTTCCYTTGGGGACAGCCACATGTCCAGAGTGAGGACAGCTTGGCTCTGTGGGTCCCTCAGCACCCTCACATCTCTGCAGCAGAGCAAGTTTCTGCCCACAGTCCCTGCCCCTCAGTGTGGTGAGGATAGGGCTGTCCTCGAGCAGGATAGGTGACAGAGCCAGAGACCCTGCCAGGTGGTGAGTGGCCTGTTTTCTTGCAGAAGGGGTACCGGAAGGAGGATTTCCTCAGCCTGTAAGGACAAGCCCTGGGAGAGGAGAAGGAGGGACAGAACAGCCCTGACTCTCCCCACCAGGACGGGCCTTGCTGGCAGCTATGGCCTGGGGAGGCTGCTCACTGCAGGACCCCAACTCCAGTCCCCGCCGCTCCTCACGTCCCTTGCKCTTCTGCCCCTGCACCAGACATCTCTTCCCTGTGTGGGGAGCTGCAGGGGTGAGACTGGTCTTCCTTCCTCCCGTAGTCTTCCTTCCTCCCTTAGACCCAGCGACTGTCTTGGGCCCTGCTGGGGGCGCTCGCTGGGCCTCTGGTTAGCGGAGAGCAGCCCTRCAGCCCGGAAGGGGCCTCAGCCCCCTTACAGCAGTGTCCTGGGCGCCCTGCCAGGCCCTGGAGAGCCAGCTGCAAAACCTTCATCCTGCTCCAAGCGCCTGGGAGCTGGGGCTGGGCCGGGCCGGTGCTGTGTCAGCAGGATGCAGACAGGGCCTGGCAGCTTGTTTGCTGGGCGGTTCCTCCCCGCAGGGTGGGGAGGTGCCCTTAGTGCCCCTGCTCTGCTGGGCTGCTGCAGGTGGGGCTGCGGGTCCAAAGCTCTCCTTTGCCAGCCCGGGCCGCTGCCCGCACGGCTCGGTGGCTGGGCCGGTGCCTGTGCACTGTAGGGCGGCTGCGGGTTTGCTTTCTGCTGCCTGCGGGTTTGGGGCCCCTGTGCTTGGAGTGCAAGAGCTGTGCAGCACTCCCGGTCTGGGAAACAGTGTAGAGTAGGCAACGGGGGGCAGGTGGCGGGAGGGTGGCTGGTGAGCCTAGGGGTGGCGGGGACACCGGATGAGGTCCAGGGCAGGGAGCACAGCACGGCTCGTGGCGTGTTTGTCTTGCCGGAGCTCAGTGCGCAAACTCCCCCAGCCCTATGCATTACYGAAATAAAGGCCTCCAATGGTGCCCACTTGCCCGTGCGCTTGGCCAGCCTGCAAAAGGGGAGGAAATTGAGGTCCCCTACAAACCCCAGTGCCCCACTGCTGCACCCCGGCCCTGCGCCACCCCAGCACAGCAGCTCCATGAACAGACAAGACCCGCTCCAAGCTGCAGAGCTTTATTGCCACTGGGTTTTCCCGAGGGAGAGGGGATAACGCTGCCCTCGATGACTTGGGCTGCTCCCACCAACCAGACARTCAGCCACTTTCCAGCCAGTCTGCTTGCTCAGTGCCAAAGCCACTGGGAGAGGGGCCTGCTGGCATCACATATCCCAACTTTGGAGGGAGATGTCCCTGCTGCCCACAGCGAGGGAGGGAAGCCCAGCACCAGTGGGTGCCCAGGCTGGTGTCACAGCACGGCCAGTTTCTTTAGCCCCAAAGGTGCTCATTGGCAGCTCCAGCGTGGCAACAAGAGCAAGAACACAGCTAGCCCCTCTGGCGATGGGTTCCTGCCTTATGGGAGAAGCAGCTGCTGTGAGGAGATGCTGCCACTCTCTTTCCCAAGCTGCGTTCCTGGTTTTGGTCCCATTGAAAGGCCAGGGCTCTTCTGGAAGCAGCTCCACGTGGCTCCTTCATGGTGAAAGGAGACGCCACATTTCTCTGGGGGGGCCTGGGAACAGCACTTGCTGCACCGCTGGAGCAGGCAGCCCCTCRTTTGCCTGCGGCCACCCCGCTCAGATGTCATCCTCTGTCACCAGGCAGTAAAAGTCTGTGCGGGCGCTGTAGTTGCGCGAGCCCAGGTCTGAGACATCTATCTCCTGCCGCTGGTTGTCTCGCAGCTGCATGTCCTCCAGCGCATCAGTGGCTGACACTGCCAGTGCGTCGCTCATGCGAGGAGGCAGCGGGCCTCGGAAAAGGGCCCCTCGGAGGCCTGTAAGGAGGGGAGAGATGGGCCAGGTGGCTGGGGAAAGGGGCTGCTCGGGGTGGGATAGCAGCACCCCATCCCCAGCATGTATCAAGCCCTGCTGGGAGAAGTGGTGGGCAGCAAGGACCTGAACCCAGGTCTCCGTCGGGGTGTGGGTCGCCGTGGCTCTCCAGGTAGCTGCTGTGCAGGATCAGCATGGGGTCCTTGTCCTCCTGCAGCTGSGTCTGCGGGTCGCCCACAGTGGCCCCGAAAGCCACCTTGCGTGGCAGCGCCAGGCACAGCTCCTTCCAGAAGTCCGATGATGGGGTCTGTGCAGGGCAGGCAGGAAGGGAAGAGCCATAGCAGGGCCCTGGCAAAGGCAAGCCAGGCCCTGGCACTGTGCAGATGGGGCCTGATGCCACTACCAGGCAAATGTGACATTAGGAAGGTTTGTGGCTGCCCCGGAGCCCATGGAGGCTTTATGCAGCTCAAACTGCTTTTTACAGAGCTGGGAGCTGAGCCAAGAGCTGTGCGAGGAGGTGTAGATGGTGCAGTGGGTGCCCTGGAGGTTTCTGGGCCGTGCACGGCCATGGCACACAGGGCCGTGCACCCAGCGTCACTGTGCCACACAGGCCAGGTGGAAAGAAGCAGGGATTTGCCCATGCATGGCTGCCCCTGGTGTCTCCTCCAGCCCCAYGCAGGGGTCCGGCCACTGCCCTCTTGGGACTGTGTCAATGGGAGGTGTCCCCATGCATGGCCACAGCTCTGGTGAGAGTTGTCCTCCCAGCACGGTAGGTCGCCTGAGCACAGCAGTGGGAGAAACCAGGCCAACCTGCTGCAACACTCCCAGGAGCTGCAGGTCTCAGCCTGGGCCAAAAATGTGAGCGACTGGAGCAGGGTGATCCTGAAGCAAACTGCTTTTTGGGAACACCAAATCGTGCTGCTTTGAAGAGCAACCCCCAGCAGCGTGTTGGCAAGGCCGCTACAAAACTTGGCACTGGTTCCCATCCCATGGCCCTGCTCCAGGGCAGCCCTAGGGCTTGGCAGCGTGAGAACGTGAGATCCCAGAGATGCCAGGTCTGGAGCTGCCCTGCCAGCTTTCTGAGCGGTGCTCTGCTTACCATGGAGCTAGCTCGCCACACCAGCAAGGTTACGGCGCTCCTGTGCTGCTTCAGGAGGCTGATGGCTGGGTGTGCTATGTCCCGGTACTGGCTCTCAAAGACTATGAAGATGGGTTTTCTGGAAAGCTCCAGCAGCCTCCAAAGCCCTTCCCTGCAATGCAGCCACATGGTAGGAGGAAGGCAAAGGATGCCARCATGCCAGGCTGCTGGGCACTGCTTGGCTCCAGGTTAAAAGGGGACCCTCCAGCTTCTCTCCCACCAGGAGCAAGCGGGAGCTGCTTCTCTTACCTGAAGCTGCTGTTGCACCAGTCTTGTTCCAGATATGCCACAGAGAGCACCACGATGAGGCGCCGGCACCGGCTCACATTCATGATGAGGTCTGCTGAAGGCTCTGAGAGAGKAGAAGAAAAGTAGCCAGGCATCTACACTGCGCCCCAGGGCCATCCCTGCCCTTTGGGATCAAAAGCTTGGGTGCCCTTCAAGCTGAGGGGTCGCACCTAGGCCTGTCCTACCTGAGTTGGGCAGGATGGTTTTATCATCCAAGAAGAGCTTGTAGCCATGCCGGTTCTCCAGCTGTGGCTTCATGATGAAGTGGACAAACTTCTTGTCGTCGGGGGCATTGGCATGAGATACGTAGGCATCATACAGCTTCCCATCTGTAYGTGGCATCCAGGGTGGCCACGGGAAATAGGAGGTGTAATACTGAGGAGAAGCAGGCCTGGGTGTCTCCCACCTCTGAGCCACAGGAAAATTTGCCTGCCACAGTGCTGGGACCCACAGGCCAGCCCCCAGCCAGATGCTAGCCACCGGGGCTCCCACCCCAGCAGGACGCACTGATTTGAGCTAGCTGTGCTAGTGCAAAACCTTTTTAAAAGCCACCCAGAGCCTCCTACGTGGGTCACCATGAAAGCAGCCAGGTGCGAAAAAGCTGGGATGCTTGTTTCCAGCCTGTAGCACTCCCAAAATGCCCTTCTTTCTCTCCGCTGTGGGGTCACACCAGCAGCCCGTGGCCCGCACCACCCCTTTCCCCGTGGCTCACCGTTWATCTCCAGCTCCCCGTACCGGTTCCTGTACCAGAGGAGCACGCTCAGGCGACACTTGATGTACAGCGTGGCCAAAAGCACCAAAAGCCCCAGCACTGCCAGGGCTGCCAGCACTGCGCTCACGTGGCCCACGGCTTCTGCAAGGAAGGGGCCTCAGTGGTTTCCGTGAAACCCAGGGCGTTACGGTTTGCAATGCACCATGGCACATGAGGGCCAAAGCTCAGAGAGGCCCTGGGCAGAGCTGCCATGCAAGACCCCCTTTTTTTTCCAGCAAAGTAAGTCCCTCCTCCCACCCCAGCCTTGGCTTTGGGTGTTGCTGTGGGGTGGCTTTGCACCCTGTGTGCAAAGCGGCTGCTGGTCAGCATTTGACACCATTCCCCACCCTTGCGAATAYCCGTGGGTTCGCTGCTCCCACCCTAAGCCCTTCCCTGTCCCCCGCGCCCCTGCTTGGGCTGAGCCCCTACCCGCTCTGCGCAGCGTGAAGGTGGCCGTGGCGTTCCCAAGCCAGCAGGCAAAGACACCAAAGTCAGCTTCACGGCTCAAGTTGACCTGCAGGAGGCTGGCGAGGAGGCGCTCCGAGGCATTGTGGCCAATCCTGGCAGGGGGAAAAGAGGCCACCGTGGGGCAGGGCCATGGGGACGAGCCCCAGGTGGGCAGCGCTGCTGCGCACGGGGCTGCAAAGTTGTTTGCGACCAGGGTTGAGCTGCCCCTTGGGACCACGTGCTTGATTTATTGCCTTTTCCCGCACCGCCTCAGTCAGCGCCTGCCTGTATTACCTAGTGAGCTGAGTGGTGTCAGGCCTCTGCGGCTGCCGGCTGGCCCTCGGGTAGGAGGGTTGCAGCCAGCGAAACGGGGCGCACGGACGGACCAGGGCTCCTTACCAGGTGGTGTCCTGGCTGCTCTCGCCATCCAGCCAGTGGCCGTCTTTGGCCCAGGCCAGCGCAGGCTCACACCGTTCGGCGGCGGCCCAGCGCACGGTGCAGTTCAATGCTACCTGGCTCCCCAGCGCGAGCTCCAAGGTCTCGTTGACAGCCGGGAAGATGATTTCGGGTGRCACGCTGCAAAGGTCTGGGTGGGGAGAGCAGAAAGCAACGGGGGAGTTGCCTCCTGGCTGCGCAGGAAGCGGGCCAGTGCCGTAGCTATCCTGGAAAAACAAGCTCTTCCACTGGGGTCCAGCAGGCAATGCAGCAGCTCGCAACGTTTTGCAGCAGCAGGCTGGGCCGTTTGGGGGGGCTGAGCGGGAGATGGGGGAGAGCAAGCGAGTCCAGCCAGGGTACGCAGCACTGTGACCAGCAGCAAAGCCCCTTTGCTGGAAGCTCTCCTGCAGGAACGGGAAGCAGGAGCCGGGTTAAGCATTAAATCCTACCTGCCATGGCGTCCCTCAGGCAGCGCGTGGTGGAGCTGCTGCCGGCATCGGCATTGCCGGCAGCCCGCCTGGGAAAGGAGGGCCCCCGCGGCTGGCGTCTTCTGCCGGGGGCAAAGTCCGCGCACCGCCGCTGCGGAAGAGGCTTYGGGGCTGGAATAAATCAGAAATGATTACACAGGGGGTCTAACGGGGCCGGTGCGGCAGCGGGGCTCCCCGTGGCCGGCAAGGTCCTGGCACGGGAAAAGGGGCTGCTCGGTTCCAGGAGCCCCATGGGAATGGGGCCACCGAGCTGCTTGCCCTCGCTCTCTGCCAGGCTTTTCCAGCCCATGAATTTGCAGGTGGATGACGAACGACCAATGGGGACTGCAGCGCTTTGAACCGTGKCTTCAGGACACCGTCCTGGGAAGCCAGCGGCTAAAACCAGCCGGAGGCCGGGCTGGGAAAGCCAGCCGTGTTCGTAAACGCCAGCGCTGCCCGTGCGCCGTCTCGGCTGCAGCGCTCCGCCTTGCCCCTTGAAATTGCTAATTAATCACCAGGGTGGCTTATTTACAGTAATGCCGCCTTCCTATCGCGTGAACTTTTGTCCCGTTGAGCCGAGCAAAGCGGGCGCTGCCTTCCCTTCGCGCAGGCGCCGAGCCCCAAGCTCCTGCAGAGCCCCCGGTGCGGGCGGCATGGCCGAAACGGGACCGGCAGGGACGCCGCGCGGCTTTTCGTGGCTCTCAGTGCGTTCAGCACCACTGACGGGCGCGGGAGGCGTAAGATTTATCTCGGCTCCCTCTGGTTTCCCTCATAACTTGGCCGCTGCCGAGCGCAAACTGGCAGCGGTGGTGTGGGCTGGGGGCGGCTTCTGGTTAACACAGGGTGCCCAAAGCTGAGCGCGGCCCGGAGGAGCGAAGCTCTTCCTCCTCTTCCCCACCAGCATTAAATGAAAGGTGAGTGGCCCACCGCACTGCTGTGCTATCAGTAGGGGCCAAGGCACACGGTTTTCTTTCAGCCAGAGCAGCGCTGGCACCACGCCAGGCGGGGAACCACGCTGGTCAAGGTACACAGGGCAGAGCTGCACCGTGCTCAGCTTGAGCGGCTGCAAAGCGCAGGACGCCCGAGGTATTTASTGGGTTCCTCCGCCGCCCCCAGCTGCCCTCCGGGGCACGGGGCAGGAGGCAAGCGCAGYGGCTTAACATGCCGAATGCCCCTATTTGCTAAGACTTTGCAGTCCGGTTTTTGTAGCCATCCGACCGCAGCCTGTGACCTTGGGCTAACAAGGCACGGGGCATTTCTGCGCGACGACCTGAATGACGGGCAGGCAGCAGCAGAAAACCCGAYGCCAGCCCAGGGGGGCTCCGGTTGCTTCCCGTGCCATTTGTTTGCAAGGAAAGCAGTGCCAGGCTTGARGTGTAACGCACCCCCTCAGCCGAGCCCGTGTGTTTTGGTAGCGCCCAGCCCTRCTGTGCTCCGAGCTCTGCCGCCAAGAGGCAGGGCTGCTTGACACGGAAACACRGAGGCAGCCAGGATGGAGGCGGCCGCCGGGGACGGCTCGCTGGGAAGCAGCAGGTGAAGCCGCTCCAGCAGAGAGCTCAGGAGCGAACGAACCCTAAGCAGGAAGGGGAAAGCAAGGACGAGAGGGAGCTGCCACGGTGATCGGCAAGAGGGCGACGCGTCTGCATCGCCCAGGCAAGCTGCGTTTACCTGGGGTGCAGGCGGCGGCCCCGGCCACGCTGCTCCGTGCTCCCTGCCAGCCGCCTCGCTCAGGTGCCGCTCGGGCCAACTGGACCTGCCCGTTTGGTTTTTTCCTTGATTTTATTTAATTATTTATTTTCTCTCCTCTCCTCCTCCTCCCCAGAGCTTGCTGCACTCGAAGGCTTTGCCGGGCTCTCCTCCCACCCCAATCATGGAGCACCCAGCCCTCCCTCCCTCCTGCTGCTCCACCTCTGGCTCCACCTGTGCAAAACAGAAAAGACTGGGGGGGGGGGGAGAAGAAAGCAGAAAGGGACACCAACCCACCCAACCTGTTTGCCAAGTGGCTCCAGGTTGCATGAAGCTCCCAGGGGCTGCAGGAACCACCACGGCCAGCACCAGGGGGAAAATTCACCTGGGAGCCCGGTGTCCCGCTGGCAGAGGCATCAGGACAAGACAAAACCCTTGCACGGCACCTGCCGCCATGGCTAATAACAGCTCCTGGGCTGTGCGTTGTAGGCAGCAGTCATGGGCCCTGCCAGCGGTGCAGCCAGGAGGCTCGGCAGCCTGTCGACACACCACCACCAGGGCAGCCCAACCCCAGAGCCTCCATCTCTGTGCTAATAGCCTTCACGAATTTTCCTCCATGTTTTTTTTTTTTTAAAAAAAACCTCCATACAAGCGTAAGCTGCTGTGCAGGCAACTCCTCTGGGTCGTGCTCTCGGCAGGGAACCACAGACAGGGCTGGGGTGAAACGTGGCAGCTGCTAAGAGCAGGTGGTGACTTGTAATCCCAGCAAGGGGAATTAAGGCAGGCGAGCGCCCCAGGCACAGTTCAGGGCAGCGGCGGCTCCCTGGGCGCTACCACACACACGCTCTGGCAGCGCGAGGGATGGGCCACGCCAGAGCGCCGGCGGGCCTCACGCTCGAGGGACCGGCCACGCCAGAGCGCCGGCGGGCCTCACGCTCGAGGGACCGGCCAAGCCAGAGCGCCGGCGGGCCCCACGCTCGAGGGACCGGCCAAGCCAGAGCGCCGGCGGGCCTCACGCTCCAGGGACCAGCCACGCCAGAGCTCCGGCAGGCCCCACGCTCGAGGGACCGGCCACGCCAGAGCTCCGGCAGGCCCCACGCTCGAGGGACCGGCCACGCCAGAGCGCCGGCGGGCCTCACGCTCGAGGGACTGGCCAAGCCAGAGCGCCGGCGGGCCCCATGCTTGTGCTGTGACTGCGAGGTTGCTCCCGCTGCCCCAGCCTGGGGCCCAGCGCAGCGCCGGGGGCCTCAGCTGGCACTTGGCTGCATCAGCGGGAGAGCAGCCGTTTACCTGCCGCAAGCTCCCCACCCAAGCAAAGCTGCAGCCTCGATGGCTTAAAAATTAAGGGTTGTGAGGACGACAGGAGAGCGCTTGGCCCACGCTCGCGTCTCTGGGAGCCTTCGGGGGTACAGCGAGCCAAACGAAGGCCAGCTGCGAAGCAGCGGCGGGAGGTGSGAAGGGGACAAGCTGGGAACAGCGAGACTTCTCGCGGTGACCGGGCTCCTCCTTCCAGCCACGGCGAGCTGGAACCGCGCCGCCGCCTCCCGCCCGCCGAAACGCTCCCGGCCGGGCAGGCGAGAGGAAGGGCAGCGCGCGCAGGCGCATGCGCAGGCGCCCGCCCCGCTTTCCGCCGCGCGGGGCACGCTGGGCAATGTAGTCCCGGCTCGCCCCGCCCGTCGCGGGGCTCGCCGGAGGTGGGCGCAGCCCCAGAACCACCGCTCCCAGCGTGCACCGCGCCACAACGATGGCGGCGGCTCCCCGCGGCGGCCCCGGGAGGGGAAGTGCTGCCGCCGCAGGCCGAAGCCACGTCGGAGGCTGTGTAAAATCTCAGTCCTGTGTGAAAGCTCGGCCCGCGAGGCTGAGCTTGCCCGGCACGGGAGATTTTGCCGCTAGGTTTGCTTCGCTTTGCATCACCTGCGGGCAAAACGCGGCTGTGGGGGCCAAAACTGGTTAGAAGTTTTCAATTATATATATATATATATATATATATATATTATATACATACATACATACATACATACATATATATATGTAAGATTTTCTAGCTCTTAGGTCAGCTTTGAAACTCTTTAGCAGACTTGCCCAAGAGTCTGCAAGGACCGTAACAAAGCTAGAAGCTGAGCTGCGGTGACCTGTGCCATGCTCCAACCCTGCTCCTTAACTGAAATTTCACCCAGGTCATGGTCACATTCACAAGCCATGTGTTTAAAATGATCTTCGTGCGTCAATCCTCTTTCATCCCGGAGCAGTTTGACTCTCTGTTGTTAMTGAATGAATGCAGTATTTGAGAAATATTTTTATAGTAGAAGATTGCATTTCATACAAAGGAGTAATAGAAAGATTACCATGCTGTTGCAGCACATACCTAACAATGATGACAGAGTACCAGAAAGCCCAACAAACTCTGCAGCACAGCGGCAAACACTAGGACCGTTGCAATAAAACAAAGAGGAAAGCAATTTCCTTGTGCATTGCAAACCCAGCCCAGCAGGACTGCTACATGCAAGCCTAGCGTAATGTATATGGGTAATCTCACTGGGYATCAAAGAGCTGTTTCTGCACTCCAAGTTGACCAAACAGTCACRTGTTGAAGGGTACTCAGGCATTTACAGGCCTGGATGAACAAAGCCTATGTTCCTTTAGCACAGATAACTCTGTTTCAAATCTCAGTCAATTAGTTACTAAAGGCAGACCCAGCAGTGAGMAACACTAGGACGTCAAGAATACACCAATATTAGAATAGTTGGGGTTGACTGTGGCATCTACTCCACCATGGCGTTTAACTCCTGCTTTCTGCTACATAAAAGCAAGTGAACAAACAAACAAAAAAACCCAACCTTGTGTATAGCCCTAGCCAGCACTGGAAGACTTTTAAGGTAAAATGGTAGAGAAATGTCAGGCTGGCAGGACTTGGGCAGGACTTTGGGCTTGCAGATCATGGTTTGGAGCAAGAGGTGGAGTCATAATCCTTTCTCACCCTACCACTTAGGATTTTCAGTGTGTCTCGATGTATTTGTTACTCCAGTGTCTAAGCACCCTTAAGAGGTTATTTTCTGCTATGCATGATCAAAGTACCAACTTCTTTCAAAGCTACCGATTGGCAGCCCCCCTCGCTGAGGCCTGCCTGGCTCCATGCTAAGCACAAATGCTTGAGGTTCAGCCTTTTCTGATTATCCATATTAAGAAAATAATTGGGAGGGAGGGAATTTCTTTGAGTGATGCAGATGACAAAGCAGGAGGCACAGGCAATTCTAGTGAGAATAGTGAGTCATGGCGGCTGAAGACACAGCTGCTTGCGTCTGCATGGGTATTAGGTTTATTTGCCATTTTGCTTGTTATTGGGTCAGCAACAACTGCTCAGCATTCTTACAGTAGATGCATTGGCTTGGCAGAGCCCTAGTGCAAAAGACAATTCTGTTAGCAATTGTATTTTTCCAGAGTCCRTGAAAGCAGTGGGTTGGAGCTGCAGCCATATGGTAGTTGTTGTAAGGGCTGGGTTGTGCTGGCTGTCGTGAAAGAGGAAGGACTGAAATTTCTGGAGCAGTGAGGCCACTGAAGGCAGAGGAAGAGGGGCCAAAGTGCAAAAAAGAGCTGGAAAGTGAGCCTGGATTGAGCTAGCTGGCTTTTCCTGCTAGGTGTCCTTAACACAGAATTGCACATCAAGGCAGTGACTGATGGAAAATCCAGATCATCTTCTGCAGATCAATGTTGTGTTCACCTGACGGCTGCTGGGATACTGCTGAACATACTAGGCTCTTTGCAGGGCACCGAAAAAGGTGGCCAAAGCTGACTACAAAGCAGCTCTTCCTGAGGAGCTGCCAAGCTCGAATCACAGGGACCCACAGGCTGTGCTGGTGGGGCTGTCCTTTCCCTGGGCCAGCTGTAGGCTTTGCCTCTGGAAATGGGAGCTCTTCTCGCCACAGCTGGCAATGCGTTGTGGTTTGTTAATAGCGTGAAAGCTTCTCCCCAGCTATCTGGCATCCTGGAAAAGCACCATCCCTGTGTCTGCCGCRTCTCCTCATGGTCATGCAAGTTTCGGAGTGCTCTGCTCCTGCAAGGCCACTATCACATTGTGGCTTCCCAGTTCAAGTCCAAACTCAGTCACAGCCAGGGAACCGTGTCTCTCTGGGCAGTGCCATGACGGTATCTCCTATGCCTGTGGTACTGTTAGGCTGGGGAGGGGGTCTCAGGTCTATGTTTCTCATTCTCCTCATGCTACACATCGGTAGAGTACTCCATCATGCTGGGGGAGAAAGGAAAAGGATGTCATGGAAGTCAGCTATTCAAATTGGAGAGTAATGGGGAATTGGACAAAAATTTTGAGCRGAAACAGGGCCTTTTGCCAAAGATAAATGACAAAATGGTGATACRTTGTTTGTGGAAAATCCCTGTGTTGACAGGGCATCAGAAGCAAAAGTGAACTATGGCAGCATGGTATTTTATGAGCCCTGCATATCTCTGTTCTCTGCTCTAGCCTGGATTTCAGAGGTGGCACGTGGGACCAGGTTAGCCTTGGAGAGGGGCAGGGTGAGCCCTCCTGCAAAGAGGTGCCCAGTCTGTAAAGCATAGCAGCACTAAGGCCAACCTMTAGCACTGAGCTTCACTGGTTCTGTTTCCAGTTGTGATACTTCATTTTTTTCACCAAGGATTGAAAAGCTGTAAATAGAAAATTTGGACAAAATGATTCCCCCTTTTTTATTGRAGCTTTTCTTTTTCTAAAAGAAAAGACAAACAGACCCTTCCTCCAGTGAGCTCTAATATTGAATCACCTCAGGTGGGACTCATTTTAGTGGCCTYGAGATAACTAAAAGCCAGGCACCTGGGCTAGCCAGTGAGGCTGTTGCTGCTGGAGAGAGATGGATCCTTATTTAAGGGTAACGCAGCTTGTTCTAAAATGAGTGTTTTACACACTAGGGCTCAAGGAATGCTAAAGATCTGCATAACTTGTCCTTCTAATCTGGGCCCTTTTGTATGGCTCACAGGCAGTGTGTAGCCTGTAGCCAAGAGCAGTATTTGTGCATGCYAAAGGGGGTCGGGGCGGCTGCTGTCTGAGGACTCGGGGCTCCTGGTCCCTGGGTTGCCCCAGCTGGCTGCCTGTGGGAGCACTGGCCTTTCTTGGTGACTGCAGGGTGAGACTTCTGCTCTCCAGCTTCAGTGGATGAAGGTAGCAGARGCTGGGATGAAAACTAGAGGAGAAGTTACCTAGCTGTCTTGATCCAGGCTAGCATATCTTATTTCTTCTTACAAAAGAGAGCAACAGYCTAGGAGGACGAAGGAGGAGGTGAAGGACATAAGGAAAGCTGTGGTAATGGCTGCCCAGGCAGAWATACAAACAGCAGCACACAAAGATGAGGAGTCCTGGGATGTTCAGAGCAAAGCAGCCCACTGGGGCCTCCTGTGCTCTGCTTAGAGAGCATGTGTTTGAGTATGGATGGGTTAGACTACTCTTTGGTGCTTCACTGCCTCAACTCCAAGCACTGCATACCTCATGAATAACAAGAGCYACTTTTGTTTCTGTATAGCTGCAAAGAGAGGCCATGGCCAGCTCCCCACAGCAACCTCCGGTGGGGCTTAGCCTCAGTGGGGCCTGCTGACCTTGAATGGAGTTTGATGGAGTGGCTGTTGAGAGGGCATGAACTCACAGCCCCACACTTCTGCCTCCTTATGGGGGGACCCCCAGGGCAGCAGTGGTTAAGGTGGTCTTATCATGGGCTTTTGGAGTGAACTGATTTTCCAGCTAGTCAGATCTCCTGCTGGTGACAGTACCGTCTCTGAGGACAGTAGCCCCTGGGACCTTCTCAGGCATCACCCACCTCAGTTCCTTCTGAAGTTTGGTGTGTTTTTCATCCAGTATACAATTCTTAACTGATTGGGGGACATCGGGGACATACCAGGCTGCAATTARTTTGATGCACAGAGCCACATGCTGCAAAAAGGAAACAGAGCCACCATGGGCAGTGAGAGCTGTTGCCAGAGGTATGAGTAGGGAGCGCTGGCTCAGGTGCTCTTAGCCAAAGGCAGGAGCTCCCCAGGCCTGTTAATGTGGCCCATGTGAGTGGCACACACCCAGCCCATTTCCCAGTGCTGCTATCCCCCTGTTTGCCCCAGCCTCCTCTTCTTCCTCCTCCCTCCCTTCCTCTGTCCACAAGCAGCTCCTGTAGCACTCACCTCAAAGAGGATGAGGAAGGCAAGCCGGGCTGCAAACACATGCCAAAACTGGACTGTGTAGCTGTAGTCATCAGCATTCCTGTAATCTCGGTACCTGCAGCACAGCCCGGTCAGTGCCAGCCCAGCCTCCCCCCTGCACCAGGCATCACACCCTGCCTGAGCTCCCTCTAGCCAGGCTCCACGGGGGCTGGAGAGGAATCCCAGTGCTGGGCTCCCTCTTAACAGAGGAACAGAGATGACTTCTTCCATGGTCCCTCTCCAAGCCTTACTCTGCAGCCTAGCTGCTCACCATTTACTGGCTGGATGCCACAGTGAGGGGCTGGGGTGGGGAATGCTACAGAGCAAAGGCTTAGAGCTGCTGTTACCTGCATTCCTTGATCTCATGCCTAAGAAAGTCTGGTAGTTTTTCAGRCAACTTCATATGTGGCTCAAAGTCCTGGGTGCGGAAGATGGAGAGGCTGTGGTTGATGTAGCCTGTTGAGCAGCTGCGAAGGGAGAAACAACATATCCACGCACATCAGCACGGTGSTGAGATGGGGGTTCCTGGTTCACTGCCTCACTGGGAGTGTGTGGGATGCCCTAACTGAAAGCTGTCACTCTTGGATCTTTCTCAGGGATGGAAAGAAATGCCCCAGACTGATTGCTAGAAAGCCTGTCTTCCTGCAGCTTTTAAGATCACCCTTGTGTGTACCTTCTCAGGTGACTATTAATATGGATGAGTACAAACTGTAGCCTCCCTTTTTGGGGGAAGCCAGCACCCATCTGGGTCTTTCCCTCCCCTTCCTAGCCTCCCATTTTCACATAACCTGGGAGGACCTAAAACCCCTGAGACTTTTATCCAGTTTGATTGAAAATGGTGAGTCAAAAGCTGTTGGGGAAGAGGGCAAGGGCAGGAGGGAGCATTGGCAGGCACCCAGGCATTTGAAAGTCCTTCCTGTAGCTTTCCGAAGTTACTAAGTGAGTCTGCTCTTTCCTTGCAGGGGTACCAATTTACCCACCAAAGCCTGCTCTCCACAACCCCACACTGGCCTCCAAGTGCCATGGTGATGATGTGAACAGAAGGCTRGCTGGGATGCTGAAGATGGGGTGCCACCTGGAAAACTCTGCTCTGYTCGCCTTCTCCCACACCCTACCACAGGAGACTGCTCAGCAACCTTGGACTTCTGCACCAGCAGCACTGAGGCAGGCCAAGATGTTGTGGGCAGGGCTCCAGGTGGGAGAGAGCAGCTGATTGGCAGCACTCACTCTATGGTAGTGCTGTTTTCTGTCATGCAGGGGCTATATGTGTACTTGTAGACCTGAATGGGAATGAAGTCGGATGTGATGGCGATCACCAGTCCATTGCCAATGACAGCCAAGATGCCGATGGCCTCCAGGACCTGCAGCCAGATTCCTGTGAGAGAAAAGCAGTCAGGGAGGCCCCATGCTGCCATCCCCGTGCCACTGCTCTAAGGCCACAAACCAAGCCCCAGCTTAGGGACAGTTTTGTCATGGCCAAAGAGGACTGGGTCAAGGAAGGAGAGCTTCCAGCTGTCTCAGCCTCTGCAGTGGCTGAAATAGCTTCTCCTTCCCCAGTCCATGGCTCTTCCTATGCTCTGCTAACTCCATTGTCAAGTAGTACCAGGCTCTGGCACAGGGACACTCAAGAGTCCTGCACTGGGGAAGAGACTTAATACCAGCATCTTCTGTGGCAAACAGCTGCACTGGGGGGTGAGAGCGCTCCTTGGGCCACATCTCACCGATATCATTGGCTTTCCTGGGCACCATGCGCCGGTGTAACTGTATCATCTTGATGGCATCCAGGCGGATCTCGAAGAGGTTGTTGAAGAATGCCAGCAGTGGGGCGAGTGGAAAGGCAGCAACAAAAATGGTGGTGAAGCTGTACTGGATCACTGTGGAAGGAGAAAATGCCATGTGCTGGTATGGAGGGCACATCCTGCAGTGACCTGACTGCTGTCTGGATTTGTGTCTCCTTGGTTTGCGAGAGTTATTGGAGTGGGGCTRGGCATGGGATCTCAGTCCCAAAGCTCTCTCTTCTTTATTCACGGGACTGGAGTGGTACTAGGCCAGTTTTTTCACGCCCTCCGTTCAGCATGGGAAGATGTTCCCATACTGGTGCCATGACAGCTTCCTCTCCTTCTCCCATGGCTGGTAGGACTAATGTGTAGAGACTGTTAGCTGCACCACTACTAGGCCTCTCCATCCCACAAGGCTCACATGGAGCTCTAGGCCTTGCTAGCTCCCCTCGGCATGAGCAAAGGCTACCTTCACACCTGCCCCCAGTATCAGGCTCCTTGATATCAGGATCTCCCAGCCAAGGAACGCACTCCTGTATCTGCAGCTAGTGCCCTCTGGGCAGCATTCAGTGCCGCTCCTCACTTGCCCCACATACCCATCTCCAAGAACTCGTCAAACAAGCTGAAGATGTTGACTTCGCTGAGGTGATAGTTGCTCAGCCACAGCTTTTTGCAGGGATCTTCAGCCTCCTCTTCCTCCCCAAACATCATCATGTTTCTCTTCTTGGGGAGCTTCTGCTTCTTGTGTAGCTTGTAGGTTAGCCAGCTGCAAAGGGAGGGAGTGTGTGGGTGGAGGGCCAGGGCCCTGGTTAAGCCAGACTGCCAGACTCCCTCCCTCCTTCCCCTTCCCTGCTCTGAGAGACATGTGACTACTGCTGAAGGTGAGCCACACAGGGCCACAACTAGGGAGCAGCTGGTGGATGATGACGTCATGGGAAGGCCCATCCAGCGTGGTGCAATATTGTAGGCAGGTCCTGGAAGCTGCCTGACACCTGGAGCATCCCTGTCCAGCGAGYGCCTGGCCTTTGAATGGGTCTCCGCTCTGATGCCACTGTTGCACTCAGACTGGTCGGCTATACGAGTTGGTTTGAGCTGGACTATAGCAGCATGAGTAGCAAAGGGGTATGTGTGGCAGTGGTGCTAGCAGGCTCCTGCTCCCTGGGGACATGGTATCATGCCTACTCTCYGGTGCAGTGCCTAATACTGGTTCTTTCTGGAATAGTTTGTAGTGCTGCCTGCAGAGAACAGCAGGGCTGAACTGCTAGCAGCAACAGCCTTTGACACCTGAGACAAGGTACAAAAAAAAACCACTGGGTCCAAGGGCTGAAGTTACTCTCTGTAAGAGCAGAGAAGCCATGTTGCATGCCCAGGAGCACCCAGAGAGCACTCCATGGGCTGGAGAAAGGCTTACGGGACCAGGTACTCCATGAAGTTGCTAATGGTCTGCTTGAGTAACATGATAATGGCCATCTGGATGAAGAGGTCAGTGATGCAGCCGCTGGGGTGGCACTGCAGAGGGACAAGGGGAGAAAGTGGCACACTGCAAATGAACAGCTTGGCCTGAGGAGCTGTTTGGCAAAGCCAGACCCCATAGGAGGGAGCTGAAACTTGGCAAGGCCTTGCTGAACAGTGGGGAAATGCAGGGTAGAAGCTTGCGATGTGGGGTCAGAGAGCACTGTGGCAAGTCCCTCACCTCCTCCAGTCTCCACTTGCCAGCAACACGCACGTAATTTCCCGGGCGGCCATTGATCCTGAGCAGAGAAGCAACAACAACGATATCTGCTGAGCCCCACTGTTGACCCCTCTCTTTGGGTGAACATCCAGCTGCAGGATAGTGGGCACCACCCTCTGACTGCCAGCAGAGACAAGGAGCTTCCCCCACCTGCTATGCCCTCAGGGAAAAGCCATGGCCCTGCTGGTGTCCCACTGGCTCACGCTGGTCAGAAAGGGGCTCTGGGGGGAACCCCGCTCACTTCTGCCAGCTGCCCTGGACACTGTTCTGACTGTGAGGGTAGAGGAGCTGGTCTGTCCTGGCACAGAGGGCCTCCAGAACTGGTGTTTCCCTTCCCAGCAGAGAGCCAAAGATGCATGCCTCTGCCCTGGGCTCCCCTCTGCCGGATGCCACTCACCGCCCCAGGAAGAAGGCAATGTAGATGAGTGAAGAGAAGTTTGTGAAGAACTGGAAGGTGAAGATCTTCATGGTAAAGTTGTTCTCACGCTGCGAGAAGGTCCGTGGTTTCTCTGGGGACAGGAGCAGAGCCCAGGGGCTTCCTCACACAACAGTGAGACCTTGCCTTGCTCCTTCTGGGGCCCCCACTGCACCTCTCTGGAGACTGGAAAGGTGTCTCCTCCTCCTGTAGATSCCTCCCTGCCCCTTCACCTAAGCTCATCCTGCCAGGAGCCCTTTGAAGGGAGTGAGCCCAGCTCAGCAAAGAGCCACCTCACAGCCAAGAGCTGGAACAGAAGGAGACCCTCAGCTGGGAGAGAGACCATTTAGTCAGCTCTCCAGCAGCTGCAATAGCTTTGTACTTGCACTAGTGCTCAGCCCCATAGGCTGACTACCCTTCTGAAGCATAAAGTGGCTAGGGAACCAGCTGGCAGCCTGTGAACCTCAAATGAGCTTGCAAGGTGTACATGCTGGATGGCTGCTGGCATCCCAATGGAGACCTGCACGTCAGGAGCTGCCTGGTAGATGTTTTGCAGGGGCAGAGGAAGGGAAGGGGCCAGAAGTTTGGCTGCRTTTGGGAACCAAGGAGGTGCTCTGCTGCAGCCCCCAGGTACCACTGGACAGTTCAGTGCCATGGAGTGTGGGTGCAGGAAGGAGGCAACCCCAGGTTTCCCTTACCCAGGTCACAGAGATAGAGGGCCACACGCCTGTTGACCTGCAGGAGAGAGGTGTAAAATGAGAAGGGAGAGCTGAGAGCAAGAGAGCAGGGAGAAGGCCCACTGTTCCCCCTGCACCATGCTCCGTACCTTGGTCATGATGACAATGGTGAGGTAGTGTAGCACAGCCCCTGTCATCACTGCTACTGTGTCRGCCTGCTCCCGGATGAACTCAAAGGTGCTCTGGGTGAAGAGAGCCATTGCCATCACCCTGTAAATGACGAGCGCATGGGCGATTCCGATCAGCACAGCGATCTGTGGAGAATTAGGGAAGTAGAGAATGACGGGAGTGGAGTGGCAGAAGGTGGTGCTTTGTGGGTAAGTGCTCTCTTGTGCTGCAGCAGAGTGGTGAGGAGAACTGAGGAACACCAGCCCTTCAATCACCATGGCACCGTTCACCAGAGTTCGTTTGGTCATGGACTCAAATACAAGCCAGTGCTCTTTGGGAGAGCATTATCCCCCTTACAGGCTCRTAGTGTGGATGTTTCTGTCTGAACTGTTTGTCTAGACTCTTTCCATTGTCCCACAGGGAGAAACAAGTRTCTAGGGGACAATTTTCCTCTTCCTACCCGCTGTGTATCACAGTGTAGGCCCTGGCATGCTGCTCCTGTCTTGATCCTCACTGCTCTCCACTGCAAAAGCRGAGACTTTGGCCCAAATCCATGAAGGGCTGTTGACCTCTACCATCAGCTCAGCAGACTATGAGGCCCCCAGATCCTTGTGATGGGCACGGACCTGCTGTAACAACCTGGTTTCAGCCTCCAGCAACAGGGCACTCTGCTCTGAGGCCCTTTTCCTGCAGTAGAGCAAGCAGGAAAGAAGGAAGTCCTACATGCCCTTCAACCAGAACTTCCTATCATCACCTGGCAAGCATAGCCACACAAACCTACACTCAGAGCATGCTCTGACATGATGCACCCAGCTGGCAGGATGTCTGAGTAAGGCACATACCATGACCAGAACCAAGAGAATTACGATGGTGCTGCGGAAGTAGGAGTGCTGGTACCGCTGGGGTTCGTGCAGAGGGTTATTGATCAGCTCCATAGCCAGTTCCTCCTAAAAAGATGAGGAAGAGACAATCCATCAGAACCATGCGTAAGTAGTGGCAAGCCCAGGGGTGGTTGTGCCAAAGGAGATACAGCATGAGCAGGGCCAAAGGAGGACAAGGACCTTGATAAATGTTTGGCCTGCAGAGGTGTGCCCAGCAGGAACAGACTCGGGCAATGACAATGCATGTATGGTTGCACAAACAGGTGCAATGCAAAGAGATCCAGGCACCTGAACTTCCTAGCAGGAGAGAGAGCCACTTACAGGGCTACCCTGTGTTTCATCAAGGCTCCCTGCACCATACCCTTTTCTCCTGAGAAGCCAAGCAAGTCTGGGACACCATCTGGGAAGCATTGCCCATTTGCCTGTGGACTGATTGCTTCTGCTTTCCTCTGCAAAAGCTATTAAGCCCCCATCRTTTTGCTGACTGGCCATCCAGCAAATACCTCTCAGGTTTGAATTAATGAAAAATGTAGCTGACATTCTTCTATGCAGGGGTTGTTACCTCTTTGGGAAGTAGCTTGCAGCGATGAGTTCCCAAGGCAAGCCGAGGCAAGCCAGGCTAAACCACAGTGGCATGGCTGGTCCTGATTAAGTTCAAGCTCTCGTGCAGGTGGAGAGGTGACTAGCAATGGCAAGAGGTGACTAGCAACTGCTCCACTCTCTGGAGGTGTCTGGTCTATCTCTCCCAGGACTATCAAAGGAGCCAGGAATTGACTTTGCCCTTGTTTATGGTCATCCATTAGATGTCCACATCCAGAGAGATGGGCAGGGGGGTGCCTGTGCTGTTTCTCTTCTGTAGGTCCTACCCCGAAAGAGAAAAGCACTAAGGAAAGATGACATCCTCACCTCATCATCATCCCACTGGTACAGGTCCCAGTTGGTGACCACAGTGGCCCTCTGTCTCTTCCACAGCTCCAGGAACACAGTGGCTGCAGGCAGAAGAAGGGAGCGTTATGATGCTCAGAATTGGCTCCAGAAAAGAAGTTGCCCCTCCACACTACAAAGTGGATCAGACAGTCACATTACCATCCAGCCTCAGGGTGAATGAACCCAGACCACTCTTGGCCCATGAAGGAGAGGCTGCTGACAGCTCTTAACTGCTGCACCAACTCAGGGTGCGGATCCCAAGTGGAGCTGGCTGGACATACAGACACAAGGGTCAGTTTTCTCAGTAGTGCTGGCTGGAATAGCACACACTCACTAGCACTTTGGAGCACCCACCTTTGCATCTCAGCGACCAGGAAAATATCCAAGATGGGTGGCAACCAGCACTTGGCTTGGTGTGGAGAGAGGGATGGAGGTACATGCATGGGTTTTTACTGGGACTCAAGCCACCTCTAGTGACTGCAGAGGCWTGGCATAAACTGGAATAAGCACCATGGCTATTCTGTTGTGGTGAGTGTGATTACGTGGAACCAGCCAGCCAAATTATTCTAGATTAGTGAAAAATATGCCTTTACAGTGGAATATTTAGCACTGCACCCCAGTATGGCTATGCCTCTGTTAATTCATTTGCAGCCACACCTTCTGTTAATCTGGATTAACCTTCCTGAGTTTATCCCCATGTAAACAGGCGCATAGCAACATCCARGATCATGCCTATGGCCTCCTTGGGTCACAGCCTCACAGCCCAGCCCAAATGCATATTAATTACAGTCACTATAGTGTTTGTAACTGAAAGAGCTGTAATAAAATCAAGTGAGATATGTAGCTAATGTGGAGTTGCGGTCATATTAAATCAGAGCCTAGTGGTTTGTTGTACTTATTCCACAGGAGCTAAGAGATTATTCAGCAACTGGGAAAGGGTTAATAAGGGATCTGCTGATCCTTCCTTCCCTCAGCTGGGATCACTTACAGGCAGCTGCTAGAAAAGTCTCTAGTTCAGGCAGTAAGAGGAAGAGTTTGCTGGGTGACTTAGAGGAGGCTGTGATGAGGGAAAGGTGTAAAAGCTATCATGCAGAAAAGATGAGTATGTGGGGAACAGTAGGAAAAAGCTGGGGTGATTTTATCCCTTGCTGTGTCTGGAGGGGGAATTGATGCTCCTGGAAGCAGAGGAGCTAAGGTCTTTAAAAGTCCATGAGTAGAAAATGGCCCTCTGGGCCTTGAAGTATGTGTTGGAGGTTGTAGTCCACTAGAAGATGGAGAGTCTGTCACCCTGGCTGAAGGTGCTGGGGTGATGGAGGCCTGGCAAGGGTGAAGTGCCATGACTGAGCTCTAGAGGGGAATACTCAGGGCTGGCTTTGAAACTCTTGCCCAAAGGTACTTGAAGACTCCCCTCTTCCTCCTGTTATTGCTCTGTATCTGCTCTGCTGTACCCTTCCTTCTTGTGTACTGAGCTGCATAGCTCTGCTGGGGCTGTGGGAAGTGCTCAGTCCCAGGTGAGCCATGTTGGTGCCCTGCTCTTGTCCACCTGCTCTGCCCCTGTGCTGTTCCCTTTTCCGAACTCTGTTTACTTGCTGCTGAGGTGTTGACACCTACCCCAGATTGCCATGAACATGGCAAACAAAACTGTCCCCTCGTTGTCAATCATGTGAGTGACCTGGAGAACAGGAGAGCAAAGAAGAATGTGACTTGGAGACAGCTGAGTGTCAGGGCTGTGGCATCTGGGGGGAAGGCTCTGTGCTCACACAGTCCATGGGAAAACAGGTCTTCTTGCCAACCCAGTCCTCCCAGAGATAGGTAAAGATGTTTTAAGAGGGGAAAAATGCAGGAAGGTGGTAGGTACTGGAGACTTGTTAGACTGTGGTATAATTTCCTTTACTTTGGTGGTGATGGAGGCCTGATATGGCTTTACCGCCTCCTTATTACAGAGGTTACGGGAAATCTTCTGCATAGTGTAGCCACCTTTCACAGGCAACTCTTGTTTCTAGTGATGTGGGCACAGCATAAGCTGGAAGCATTTGCCTGTCCTTTGCCCTGAACCTGTCACTAGAAGGGAGCTACCTACCTTGGCATAGGTGCAGGTGTCAGAGAGCAGCCAGAATGGGCACYTTTGATCACAGAGCGGGCACATAATGGTTGTATTGGCTTCACAGATCTCCTTGCTAGGGAGAAGGGGGAAATGGAAAGCAAAGGAGAACAGCAGTGGCTTAGCTTCCACTCAAATCTGCAAGCATAATGAAGGATCATGAATGGGATGCATACCTGGCATCCCCAACAGTCTTACCTCACCTGGCTGGAGCTGAAAACTGTAATCCCAGCCACAAAGACCAGCAGTCCAACCACTGCAGCAATTCCCAGCAGGTAGGTGTACCAACCCAGCCAGGCAAAGTACAAGGCCACCTTCTCACCAAAATAACCCCTGGAAGGAAAGGCTGCAGGTGAGATGTGCTTCAGAGCCAGTGAAGGAGGCCATGCTGCCAGATGYCACTAGAAAACACTGAAGATCACTTCCACCCCTTAAAGGACGTCAGGTCCAGGAGGGGAGGTGCTCTCTGTATGTCTGGGGATTTGGTTGGGATTTGGAGACTCAGCCCAAATGAGTAGAGAGGAGCTGGAAAGAACATGAGTGGGCAGCAGATCATAGAGGACTTCAGCAGCAGCATATGCAAGGTAATGCCTAAGCATTATAGCTGGGCTTCTTTGCATGTGGGCTTTAAAAGATTGTGTGAGGATGTAGCAAAGAGCTTTGTGGACATCAYTGCAGGGCAGCACAGCAAAGACCTGCTCAGAGCACAGCTCCAGCTGAGGAGCGAATGCAGAGCAGAAAAYGATGCGAGACTGTTGTGGCCATAGAGTTAACTTGATCTGTAGTGCCTAGTATGGGGCATGCTGTCATATGGGGATTTGGAGTGGCCCATAAGAAGGCTACTCTTGCTCTCAACCAACCTAGAGGTTGAAGCAAACTAAAGGGATGAAGTTTTTTGTTTGTTTTTACCTTGGAGAATGTGCAGTGCTTAGAGGGTAGGCCTTCCTCTGAGCTTGTTGCCCTGGGCTGCTGCAGAGAGAGTTGCTCTCATGCAATGTCCACCTTCATGTGATGCTGGCATGCTCCTGGAAGTGCTGCTTTTTCCCTTTCATGAAGGGAGCCCAGAGGGACTAATTCAAAGGGAGAAGTGATCACATTAATCATACCCCGGGCAAGAAGGGGAGGGAATGGTTGAGAGACCAAGCTGCAGTCAGTGTCTACAGAACAATTTTAAAAATGTGAGGTTAGAAGGAAGATTGCGAGCTGTGGGGTACAGTATGTCTCAAAGCTCTTACCAAACCAATTTCTGTTCTGATTTCATCTGTCTTCCTGCAGTTCTTTCACTTTTTTTTTTTTTTTTGAGTGGCAGCATCTCAGTTTTTCTGAGATGTGGGAGAGGTTTGGAGGTACAGACAAGAAGTAACTGTAGTTACTAACTGATGTATCTGCCTTCTCCCCTATATTCCAGGGGAAATAACTTTCTACCAGTAGTCAAAAGTGGTAACTGGCTCCCTGACCTATGTAAGAAATTTCATGCTTGGCTCCTTAACCCCCCCAAGATAACAGTGGGTCCTGATGCATGCTCAACAGAAACAATGATCTGTCTGACCCTGCCCACTGAAGAGGCATCAAGACTCCCTACTAGACTTCTTAAACTATAAGAAACATTTAAAGAAGGAGAACACAACATCTCCATTCTAGTATTCTGTCTCCTTAACAGACCCCCTTGAAAACTCTATGATTCTTCCTCTCCTTCCACTGGCCTTGGAGAATTRATCAATGCTCAGTGCTCTGTTGTCCCTTGATGATATACCACCTCTGGTGTGCAACTTGATTTTTCATTTGTTTGTTTTCTTTTTTGGAGGGAAGAGAGGGGGTGAGGGGTCTTTGTCATAATGATTGCTAGAAGTTTAGAGACTTCTGCCCAGACTTTATACAGGRTGATTGTTTTCAGCCCCGTTAGTTTGAAATTTTCTCAATTACTCTAAATATTTGACATGTCCTGCCTGCATTCTGGTTTGTATCTCTGTCTTGCACAAGTAACAGAGGTCACAGCTGATCTGCTTTGTGAAGACAAAATCTGCAGAAATGCCTTTAAAAAAAAAAAAAAAAAGAGAAACAAAACTTCTGCATTATGCTTTTTTTTTTCCTCCCTTCCCTTTAGAAATAAGAGCTGTGCCCTTTGTAGTTTTAATACAGCTAGGGCATCCCCTTGTTGCCTTTAATGTCCCAAGTTTAGCCTCAGGMCGGATGTGCTGTGCTGATGCTTTTAAACACAGGAATGGAAGGAGAGGGTGGTTTAAAATGAAACAGGCCAATTAAAAACCAGTGCAGATGTGGGGGCTGTTTCATACTGCAAAATTAGCAGACAGAGCCACAGAATACCCCTTAGGCTAAGAATTTAACAGGCTTCAGAAGAAGTCCTATGTATATGAGAATAATCAGGCTCAAGCTAATGATTTAAAAGAATGCCCAGGAGTTTGAGAAGGGATATAAACCTCTGAGTTTCAGGTGGTGGCTTACTGGGGCCTCTTGGCTAGATGGGTCAGCTGTGCCTCTCTGCCTGCATTACCTGATATTCTCAATTGGCTGTTGACAAAATATATCTCTCCATCGAGCCCATTTCTCCTTTAGGAACAAGCTTTTCTCTTCTTTCTGGAGAGCAGAGAAGTCGGTCAGACAMAGGAACATCAAGGCAATCTTAATCCCCAGGCTGGCTCCCCAGGCTGCCATCTGGAGACTGGTCGTGCCCTTCATCCACACACATGCTTACTCAGCCTCAATTAACCGAAGGTCTCCCCCACCCAGCCTTGTTCCTCTGCCTCTCATGGCTTTTACTGTCAGGTACCTGCATGCTCAGCCTCACCTCGTGCAGTGGAAATGCTGCCTCAAAGACATTCTTTTTCATCAGGTCACGCAGCTTCTCTGATAGCAGAGTAGAACAGGGAAGGTTAGTGAGATGAAGCTTTGATCTCTCCCCTGCATACTCCCAGCCAGGCAGAATGACCCCAAACCTTTCATGAAGCTTTGGGGGAAAAATGCCTGGGAAAGGCTGAGCTATTCCAAAGGGATCAGTGATAATCCTTCTGGTTGTGCTACTCTACCAGGCTGCGTTGGGGGTGGCTCTGGGAGCAAGCCAGGTAGGAAGACCCTTAGGGACAGCTAGAGAGCCAGCACCCTGCACCTATCCTGCTGATGTCTGAGTCTTGGGGTGCCAGGGAGGGATGAKCTATTCTGGGGACACAGGACAGCAGCAGTGGGCAGCTGAGGTCAGGGATTTGRAGATGGGGAATAGCAGGCTGTTCTTGACTACTGAGTCCAAATCTCCCTCCAGACACAGTAGCAAATCAACCTCTCAGGATGAACCCCAGCTGCCAATTCAAGCTGTGCACTGCAGCAGGGATAAGGGTGATGTAGTGGCCCATTATCCACATTCCCTTACCGAGGTCAGGAGTCACTGTGTTCTGCAGGATGAAGTTCACAATCCGTATCCTAAGCAAGGAGAAACTGGGGTTAAAGGCTGTTCTGGGGAGGCAGGCTGGTTTTCTGGCCCTGAAAAGCAGGGCAGCAGGAAGGAAGGGAGAAGAGATGCACCAAAATCCAAAGGCAGAAGGGGGAAAGAAAGGATAACTTAGCTGTGGACAGAGAGGAGCTGGCAACTTAGCACCAGTTGCAGTGGTAGGTGGCGTTCTGTGGAATGGGAATTCCTGGGATGCCTAGAAATGGGAAGCCTGGCAAAACCCTGAGTTACACTGGAAAAATCAGTGCTAGAGCTGAGGAACAGGACTGCAAGGCATAGGTAGTCAGTAGCTCAGCTCAGTACCTGGTTGTCACTGGTACATCATGATGGGCACCGGGGCTTTGCAACCTGCTGTCTGGGTTCCTCATGAGCCATTGGTATTTCCGGAAGATCCATTTTGGGGCACGGACTCCATAAAATAGCTTCTTGTCCTCAATTTTCTAGGGGGTGGAAGAGAAGGGCTGTTAAAGCTATGCTGTCTGAGCCAAAGGCTTGGCCAGAGGGACTTCCACTAGGAGGGCAGGGGCCTGCATGAAAGTGAGGGCAACACTCTGCAGAGCTCCCTTTTTTCCAGGAGAGTAGAGATGCAAAGGTCCTTCAGCTCCGTGCTGCTTGCTGGCTCTGATCTCTCACTGTGGCCTGATCCCTGATGCTGGGAAAAGCCTGTGGCCTGATTTCCAAACCCTCCTTTTGGTGGTGGTGGTAGGAAAAGGATTATTGCGGCCTTTGTGTACCCAGTCACTGAGCTGGCTAGATGCTATCTGTCAGGCCAAAACAGGCTCAGGTAGCCTGGTCGCATGCTGTTACTGGGGATGGGGATCTGTTTTGAAATAACCCCAGGATGGGCCAGAATCAAGAGGGCATCACAAGGCACAAAGCAGCAAAAGGACGGTTTGGTGTTAATTCCCCTGCAAGGCCCAGGGGCTGTGTGAGTCCTGGGGCTGGTGTCTCCCTTGGTCCATGGTGTGTTTTACAGCACTGGTGGGGAGACTGGCTGGATGATTCAGGCCTCTCCCAGCTCCTGGGAYGCAGGAGCCTGAGCTATGCTCAGACCTTGGGTATTACAAGATATCCAAGTATCTGCTGCCTTTCCCTCCTATGGCCCCTCACCTTGATGGTGAATCCCTTCTTGCTCAGCTCATCCAGGAACTTCTTCCTCTTGATCTCCTTCTCACTGCCCATTTGATGGATGTCACTCACRAGGATGAAATCCCACTCCTGTTCATCCTGCCCATAGAAAACCCCAGGGAATTAACAAGGATGAGTTTCTTCCAGCTTCTCAGATTTGGGGGAGAGGGAGTAGGTTGGCCCCTGTCCCACTCATATTAGAGGTTCCTCAGGGAAGTGAGCAGGAGAGTGGGGAAGGGGAAACAGACTCAGCCCCTGGCTGTGACATCCTTCCTTTCCCCCTTTTGGAGTTGTGCTGAACTTCCTGTGAGTGCAGAGGGAGCAAAGCTTACCAGGGCAAATGGGTCCAAATCATCAGGAAACTCTCTCCAGGGAGTCAACAGAATTTCATCCTATGGAAGAGAAAACCAGGAGAGGCTTCAGCATGATTCCTGGGAGATCCCATGTCTGGACTTGGAGCMAACTTGTTCCTGAAAACATCTAGAAGGCATTGTGACCATGTGGATCAGAGCCTTATCCCACTTATGGAGCAACAAGACCAAGCTGCTCCACTCTAGCTGCTAAAAGCAGGTGAGAAACACTTCTTTTTCTTTTCCCCCCTCTCCCRTCCACCCAAACTCTGCACAGAAACCTGTCTCTAATAGTACAGACAAACATTTTGCACTATTTTCTGCTGACYCAGCACTGTAGTGGTCTGCAAAGGCTCTGCAAGACTGTTTGGAGTTCAGAGCATTTGGCAGTAGCAGAAGAAAGGCATCCCAAAAGAAAGCATGGGCAGGATGTACTTGGGCATCCCCTAGCCTGTCCYTCTTAGGGGCAGAGGGCGGTGTGTAGCTACACTGGATGGACAAAGCTAAGAGTGTTTTTTGCCTATCAGTCAAGCCATTAGGTCAAATAAAACTGCTGGGGAAGAGCAGGGTACATCCCGGTGCCAGCCTGTTTTCCTTCTGGTTTATCTGAAGAAGGGAGAATAAACGGTTCCAGAAAAAGGCAGGAGAGACAGCAGGTCACCCTGTAGGAAAGARAAGCCTTCCAGTGACATCCAGATCCTAGGAGCCTATATTCACTTCTGCTAGTCCTGATTATTGCTAGTGCCTCATTGGCAGACCTTGTGACTCTCTTCTCTCTRCCTTTTGGAAGCAGAGGAGATTCATGTCTGTTACAGTGTTGGGGCCGAGTTTGGGAGGAAATGAATTAATGAAGATTGCAAAGRGTGTTCGGAAAGCAGGTTCGTGATGTGGCCCCACAAACAGTTATGCTGCTATTCCCAGGGGCATAGTGACACAGCACAGAAGCAGGAGGCAGCTGCCAGGGGATGGGGATTATAATCAGTCTGTGGAAAGAGTGGCCAAACAAGTTTAGCCAGCTGTCATCTCCAGAGCAGAGTGGTGATGGTGCAACCAAGCTGTGCTGTAAGATTTGGACCCCAAGCTCTCACTTAAGAACTAGACTATGGTACCGGAATGGTACCAGGATGAGGAAAGGACTGAAACGCTCTGCCAAACCTCTCACATGGAGCCTGGGTCCTGAGTTCACTCAAAGTGCCAGGAGACTGGCAATAGAGAGCCAAACTGAGAACGCAGCCAAAGGTTAAAACTCTGCCAGAAAGGATTTCATCTGTGGACAAAAGAAGGTGAGAGTGTGTTGTCTTTCTGCTTACTGATGCTCCTCATTTGACAAGCATTGCTGAGAGTGAGGCTGGGAGGCTTGAAAAGAGGGGCTTCCATTGCAGAGGTGCTGTTAGAGTAGGGACTAGTGCTGCCTACTGCCAGACCTAGCTCAAGCTGCAGAGGGCATTTCTGGTGCTGTCGTCTGCTTTATCACAGCCCTGAGCCTCCTTTGTGTTGGGAGAACTGGGTTTTTGCTCTCAGCTCCCCATCTTGCCTTGGTTTCTCCACATTGCTCCTACTCTTACAGGTGGGTAAGCACTTAGCTGGAGCAGAAACTCTGCTTGCCCTCAGCCAAGAGCCTGTGTCCTGGCATACGGGGAGGGAGCAGGAGCCCTCATTGCAGCTCTGCCCCACCTGCTGATGCTGGCACAGATATAGGCTGGCACCACCTCTCTGCAGGCTGCATTTTCATTCCTGCCTAGATGGTTTCTCTCAGCCTGTATGCACACCAGTCTCATCCTGCAGAGATTGCCTACTGGGGCTCCCAGTGTTTCAGCTCTACCAGTGACCACTGTGATGTGGAGAAGGGGGTGGTACCTTTTTTGGTGGTGGAGTAGAAAAGGAGTACATTAGATTTTCAAGGTATTCTCAGATGTCAGAAGCCAACAAGTTTACACTGCTGTCCTATTGGTGTTAACCACAGATGAGGGTGGGAAGAGGTGAGTGGACATGCTAGCACCACATCTCCTGTTTCCAGGTCATCCCTGGCCCCCCGTCTGCAGGCCTGGTACTCTGCTTGGGAGGCAAGGCATCCTGATGAGCCCAGCTCTTTCCTAGGAGAGATGCTGGTAGGATTATAAAGGCAGGCTTATAAATTAGCTGCATCCAGCCTGGAGCTTGGTCCTTATAGCCAGGCTGAGGGGGTTGGAGGCATCTGGAGTAACAAGGCCCCTCACCCCCCAGCTGCAGGGCTGTTCCCCTGCGCCACAGTGTTATGCCATATCTAGCATATGTGATCTACCTGTGTTGGGGATAAGGGAGGAGCATCTTTATGTACTGGCATAATGCCACAATACCACATGGTGCAGGGGGCTAGCACACCCTTCAAGTAAAGTAGCTGCTTTGCTCTTAAAAGCTGCTCTGGAAGCTGCTTTTAGGGAGAAAAACTGCTACCGTGCTTTCTTTTCCTTTCAAGATTTGGATGAGAGTGAGAAGACCCCTATCACAACAGGCATAAACCCCTTTCTTGTCTCTCTTCCCTCTCCAAGCTATATCCTCTATAGCCTCCACTCCTTATTTGGGTTTCTCTAGAACTATTGTGATACGTCTCAGTGTCACTATGCAGCACAGCATCAAGGTAATGATCAAGGTAATGTTTTTCTTCCCCCCTAATTTGTCCRTAATTACATACCACTTGATAGCTCTCCATGTTCAAATCCCCACCAGCTCTGCATACAGCTTTATGGGGAAGCTGCTCCAGACCACTGACAGTGGTATACTGGCTCCTATGGCCATTTCACCCCTGCCTCGGGCTCTTGGCCAGCATTGAGGCTGACCCTGCACAGCTTCAGCAGGCCACATGCCTCTATCAGCACTCCTGACGTCTTGTGCGACCAGATCCTATCCCTGCCAAGGGCTTCTGAGTGCTCCCAAAACAATGAGCACTGACTTTAATACCAAGAGGGACTTGTTACTTTTCACTTTTCCAGTCAAGTGCTAAGAATTGGTGGGACGTTTCTTTAGGTCACCAGTGCATAGCTGTCTAGGCTATAAGGTTGTCATGATACTTGCATCTTTAGCAGCTCGTCAGGCTTTTCTCTGTGTTCCCATAGCAACACAATTTACCATGTGGTACCCCCTTTGCAGGCAGAGTGAATCTGCATATGAGGGAGCAGGCTGAAAGCTGGGAAGTGGTGGTGAACTTGCAAAATATTTGCAGTTTATTGCTTCACAGAAGGGGAACTGGAAACTGCAATAATGAATAAAAAATATCTTGAGCTCCAGAGGGGGATCTTCAAACATATGGTTATTACMGTGTCTGTTCAGCAAGCTTAATGCACTATGGTGGCTACTACAATGCACATGAGTTGGGCTAAGCATGAGGCAAAGGCAGGTTTAAACCCTGGCCCATGGGACTGTTATGCAGCAGCGCAGTCTGTTCTTTGGGCCAGATGTAATTTGTGCTAAGGGGGCAGGGACTTCTGGTCACTAGTCACTAGTAGTCCTACACCTACTTTCAGTGGCTCTAGTTGCCCAGGCTCACAGCTCTCTGGCAGGATGAGGCAGCTGGACAGGTGCTTTGCGCAAGCAAAAAAGCCTTGGGTTGTATAAAGAAGGGGTTGTATAAAGTGTGGACTCTAATCCTTGCTATCAAGGAGGAAGGTGGCAGTTTAGCTCTTTCCTGACCCATGTTTGGAGCAGGGTTGGAGCCATGTCATGTAAAGGTGTAACAGAAGTAACCTGTGCAATGAGAAGCAGTAATTTTAACGTAGGAAGGATTTACATGCCCTAAAGAGCACTTGCTTCTCTCTAGCTGGGTCTTGCCTCCTTGAGAGGCCAGATCCTATCCCTGCCAAGGGCTTCTGAGCGCTCCCAAAATAATGATAATCGTACCTACCTTTGGGTTCCTGCCCATAGTGTAGTCACCTGTTATTTTTTTAGGCTGAGGACCTGGCTAGGATTATATATCCTTGTTTTTCTTTCTAACTACAGGTTGGTGAGGGTTTGGGTGGTTCCCACCACACACAATAAAACCAAGTCTTTATCTTGGGGATGTTTCCTACAAATGCTTCCCTTCTCCCTTCCCTTCCCTTAAAGCCCTTCCACCTTATGTCATAGTTTCCTAAGGAATGTGATAATCTTTAATTAAGAAGACACCTATGCAATTACCATCTGTCCCAATCTAAGGAAATTTGCAAGGCTTTTTGAATTAAAAAAAGTTTGTTTTTTCTTTCAAGCTACAGAAACAAAGCTTTGTAACTCCCTCTCTTCCCTTGTTTTATTTCATGGACTCTTGAAACATCCAAGGATGTCAGCTCTCCTCAGCCTTCCCCCTCAGAGAGAGGCARGGAGTGGGGAAAATCCTGCTGATTTACTCTGGTAAGTCTAAACTCTGGCATCAACATCTGGAGCTGTGAATGGCCCTTCTGGCCCAACCTCTCTGCACCTTTTGGGGTGGTGTGGGGAGCTTGGCTCTCTCTCGTTCCCAGGATGCAGGTCCTAAAAGCAAGCACAACACACTGCTTTCCCTGTGGCATGTTTGTAGTAAGAATGAGATTGCTTGCTGGGAAGAGGAACTGAATCTTTTTACTACATTTTGAACACTGGAGTACCTAAGGGGCTCCAAGCACCTGTGTAGTAGAGCACAGCATGCCATATTTCTAAGCTACAAGTGGTTCAGAGGTACTGAAAAATAATGTCCTGGAAATTGGTAAATAGTTTGTTTCTTACCTGCATGGTGAAGTGGAAAGTCTCTGTCTTTCTCCCTCTCTCCTTTTGTTCCTCCTGGCAGATCTCCTAGGAGCTGTCTCTCAGACAGATGCTGTAGCTGTGACTGCAAGCAGGACAAGCTGAGACTCCTGGAGTTTTGCTGCCAAGTGTGGTTTGCTTCCCCAGCTCCTCTCTCTGAGGTCTCATGTGAATTGAGTGGTGACTTAACTTCCGTGTGGGACACTCTCCTGCCTTGGGAGGGAGCTGCCTCTGCCTAGCAATGAGCAGAAATCAAGGAGGAGGCGAAAAAACTGCCCTTCACCCTCATTCAAGGAGTGGCAAGCTCAGTACCGCCCATCAAGGTGTGCAGATAACCCTTGGGAGCTGGCTTTTGCAGCTCTAGTCAGATCTATTGCTTGGTGGGAACACTTCTGGCTCCCTTGTCTTCCTCTTCTGCCCAGTGCCCCTGTACCTCTCTATACTAGTGCTGCCTGTGGTCTTATCCCCAGAGAAAAAAGATGTCATAAAAAAGGGCCAAAAGGAGGAAGAGGATCTTAGCAGAGGCTTTATAAAGCATTAAACTACTTATTACAAGAAAGAAATTTAAAAAGATTACAGCTAAAAGAGGAGAACAAGGCAGAGATATGTATAACTTGCCTTGTTCTGCTCTTAGGCTAAATTCCTGGCACCACTGAAAAGTTTGGGTGTAAGAGGGAGGGGATGAGAGCAGCACAGGCTTTGAGAGTGGTCAGGACAGCAGCTGGGGTGCATTCCTCTAGAGCTGGGATGAGGAACAGAGGCAAAGCACAAGCTTTCAGAGAAGTGAGGAGAGCCTGTCCAACCGTTCTTCCACCTGAACATAACTCTCTGCCCTGAGCAGGCACCTTGTGTGCCTTGTTCCTTCTGATTTTCCATATCTAGTCATTAGAAAGCCTTCTATGACCTACAGAGAATGTTTGGCTCCCTGGAAGGACCAAACAGAGGCAGAGAAATCCTTCCTTCACACCCCACCGGCTAGTGAAAACAGCGCTGGAATTTGTGCACTGCTTTCTCCTGTGTGTGATACAGCTTGTACTGTTGCATGTGGGTCTTCAGGATTCAGTGTCAACAATTTAGGCAACATCTGTTGGCATTTTATAATCTTTAAGAACAAGTATTCCTTCCCTCATCGCTAAAGAGCGAAGCATCAAAGTGTGCTCTGAACATTCCCCCAAATAGCTCTTTAATAGCTCTTCCCTTCTCTTTAAAATCTTGTCGCTCTTAAGTAGATACTATTTACTAGAGTATAATTGCTTCAGCTTCTGCTTTCTTGATGGGTCCTGTGATGTTTGTATCATAATGCTAGGCCATGGTATGCTGAAGATCATACCCAAATCACTGTGGTATGTTTGTTGACAAGGGTTGAGGGAGATTCTTAAGCAGGGTGTAAATGCTGCTCTTTTTACAAAGATGGTGAGTGAAAGCATTGCTATTTGTAAGCCATGTCTGAAAGCTCTCACTATATTTATTTTCTGATTTTGTTGTTGTCTTAGTTTCTGGAACAAGAGTAGTAGTGCCTTCTCAGTTATAGAAGGTTTAGTCACCCCCAACCCCCATAACCAATCTTGATTCCCTCATGCCCTTCAAGGACATTGCTATGGGTAGGTCTTAAATAAAGTGAGTCCTGGGGGGTAATCCAGGTGCGTTCTGGTAGGAAGGACAGCTAGCATTTCCAGAGTGTCATTCTCAGTTAAGCTGACTCTCTGTGGCTTTGCCAAGTGCTTTGAACAGACTCTGAATCATCTTTTTTAAGAAAAAAGCAGTCTTCCAAATTTTCTGCTGTATGGTATGAAGGGCAGAGAAGGAAAGGAGTGGGTAGACCTTTAGCTTCCCAGAGGTGATCTGTGAGGCTAGTCAGGAGGGGAAAACTGTCTTTATCACCTGTAGCTCTTCATGAGTGTGGGAGAATGTGTGTGTGTTTATATGGAAAGAGACTGAAGTCTTATAAGATAGCACTTAAGATCATGCTTTCTGTGGTTCCTGACAGAAGACCAAAGACCTTTGCAACATGAGCACTGCTAGGTTAAACGGAAATGCAGTTATATGTAGGTGGGACAGCCACGTGTCTCTGTTTCTTCTACCTGCAAACTTTGCCAAAGAGAAATGGGAGGACTTTGCTCTCCGGATAGGCTGGTATTTGAACTTGGGCATCAGCTGCTTCCAGCAGAAATCTCCCAAACTCACAGCTTTACTAGCCACTGTGGAAGGTGCCTGCAGACTGGCTGTTTGTCCAGAGTATTCAGACCTTGCAGTGTCTCTCATGGCCCTTGGAGAAGGCAGCCCACCTACTCTAGTTCAGGAGGAGTTTGGCTTTGCCTTGTCAAGGTTTTGTTCCTATTGCCACAAGGCAGGCAACCAAATGGATGGTGGTATTCTTTCAGCACCACCTTGGTGGGCACTCTCCCCCCACCAAAGGCAACCCTTCTGTAACCCACTGTCTCAGCATTTGTTGCTCTTGGGGGAATGGTGCTGAGGATGGCAGCAAGAGAGGGAGATAAGCTCCAGTCTGTTGGTGAAAAATCTGCTTAAGATGTGAAGTGGTTTGGAGCTCCAATTCATGCATGAACTGAGGCATTGCATCACACGACTGCGCCAACCCTTTGTAAACAGCTAGAATTAGTGGAAATATAATCACCTTCAACTGTTTATTGCTGCTTGGGCAGGTCAGGTGATCAAATCCTAATCCACTATTGTATCATATCAACCTGATGAACTCAAACCACTTTGGGCAGTGGTTTGGCCTAAACTGAGCAAGTTGGCACTGAAGCTGTCTAGGAGCATTTCCTTGACCTGTTAATTCTGGTCAGATGTGAAAATGGTAATTTCCATTTGTGAAGTGGTAATAGACTGCGGAAGGCTTTACTATAGTAAACTACTTCAGCTAAATAGAGGATGCCTGCCTACACCCTTCCTTGTAATGATGCTTTCTGACAGTGAGCTCCTGTTCTGAGTGCACAAAGGCTATACTGCATGCAAGCATCCCTAATTTAGGATGATGATAAAATATTTATTTGCTCTTTTCAATCCCCAGGGCCTGGGATTTTTTTGCAGGAGAAGAATTCAAAGGGCATTACCTTCCTGTATATCTGGCTAGAAGGGCATGAAAGAAGAAAGATCCCTCAGAAGAGGCTGTTAGATGTATTTCAGTATGAAACTGCAGCTTTCTAGTTAGCAGGGCTGTAGTGCCTAAAGCACCTTTATGTCACTCATGGACTGATTTTTTTTTTTGAGCAGAGATTCTTCATCCTGCCTAGGTATGTTGTTGCTCCAGCAGAGACAGTCTGCATAGCCAGCTCCTCATATGAGTTCCCAGCAGCAGAGAGATTCTTAGCTACCGGAAAGAACTGGATCCTGTTTGTGTAGTCTGAGTGGGACAAAACGGTTGGAAAACAAAGGAAACAATTTAGGACTTTTTTTTTCTGTCCTAATTTTGAAGACATCAAAGTCTAATTTGAAGTATCTGGGAAAATCTGTGAAATTGGGCAGAAGAGAAGTCATGTTAAGCTTGAAATCTACCTGCTGTTAGAAAAGGAGGAAAGATGAGTATCKTTCAGAAGTCAACGATGTTGAATAAGTGATTGTTGAACCTGTTAGACTTAAAGAACGATTGTAGTGTATATGTTTCTCAGCAGCTAGTAAAAATCCTGCCAGAAACACTGCAAATGAGAAAGCTGGCCAAAACCAGAGCCTGGAAATAAGAATGTGTTGTGTCTGAAATCTCAATACGCTGTCTTCTAGCTCCACCAACTGTGCTTTGGGGATTTTATTTTGAAATTTCAGACTGAAGCATGAAGGCAGGGAGAGGAGCAGCCACTGGGCACACAGACCAGGCACCCAAAGCGGGAGCGTGCTGCAGAGAGGCTAGCCTGCAGCTGGATCAGAGATCATAGCAAAGCAGGGCCTTGTAGCCCTTCTCCGGCCACATGATGTGATGCTGCCCCAGGTAAAAGTATTGGGAAGCTTCCTGTCGCTCCTAAGTCATACAAACAGAAGTGTTGTTGGAAAGGACCCTTGGAGGTCTGTAGTTCAACCTCCTGCTGAAAGTGGGTGGATTGTCAGCACTAGATTAGGTTAGCTGGAGCCTTGTCTAGCTGAATATTTAAAACCTTAGTTACAAGAGATTTCTCTGTCTATCTGGGTGACCTGCTGCGTGCTGCACAAGCATCCTAGTAAAATAACTAATGTCCAAACTGCGCTTGGCAAGCTGCAATTTATGGCTGCTGCATCAAAGTCTACTCTGACTGTACTGTTTTTTTTCTTAGCCTCTTGTGTACTTCATCAAGCTGTGCCATGCCTCTTCTCTGAAAAACCTAGTCCTATATTYACTAATGCCAAAGGCCATTTTGCTRTAGACCYGAATGGCAGTACAATTGTCTGTGTTATCTTATTAAGCTAGGGCACTTTTATGCAACCTCCTAGACTATTTAGCTCTATAGTTATCTATGAAGTTACAGCTGATATGTTACAGCAAAGGATCTACAGTAACTGGCAGGGGGAGTGGGGGCAGCCCTGCTTATAATTACAAAATATTAGCTGCTCAGGAGAGAGGAACTCCTTTCTGAGCATAGGAAAAGGCTCTCKGTGCTGTTTCCTGCTAGCATGGAGGCACTGAGATCTCAGGACTTGTTTGCAGTGTACATGGTGCTGTTCAGCCTGCTGAAGAAATTGCTGGACTCACCCCAATATTCACAAGATAACAGCAAATCTCTTCCTTAGAGTTTCTGCCTGTCCTGAAGGCCTGAAATCATGCTGACGGATCTATGTCAACAGGCATAGGGAGACAGAAGTCCGTAAATTACCAAGGCCTGGACCTGGCCCTATGCCTGGCATGACTGCAAAAAGTTGCATCATCAGCTTTGTTGCCAGCTGCCTGGTGTCAGGTTTGTTTTCTTTCATGTTTTGCACATATCTGGGCTATCGGCTGTGTGTGTGTGTGTGTGTGCATGGGGCACCCTTAAGAGTTCATTTAGATATCCTTCATTAAATGTGGTGGACTGCTATAATGGAAAGCTGGGTGACCTCAGTCTTTGCTTTTGCTGTAGAAGGTGGCATTCTCTTATAACAAACTAAGAGCCTTCAGGTCTCAAAACATAGCCAGGAGAGAGACTGTGTTACAAGTTGGTAGTGGATTGAACAGCGGCCAATAGTGTCACTGTGCACCTGTAGCACAGTGGTTTCCCCACCACCACCCAAAGGGTAGTATTCCACCTTCTCAGATAATCTTTGAATCCTTTCTGCTCAGATGTAACAACTACTCAACTTTGACTATCTTTACTAAATAAGAAAGAAAACAAGAAAAAGCATGGCTTTGCCAACCCCTTTCATATGCAAATGAATGACTTGAATATTTCAGAGCTGGTGGCTACAGGCAACTTGTGCTGCAGGAGTTGGGGTGTTCATTAAAAAMCACACATGCTTTTTTTCATTGCTTAGCTGGCTGCTGCCATCATGTGGCCAGCTCGTTCATTTACAGTCACATAAATATTTTCTCTCTCTTCCCCCTCCCCTCCCCCAAAGTTTCTTTCCTGCGACACAGGATCGCACAACAAGGAGCATTTGCAGCTTTCTCTCTAGATATGCCAGTATGAACACCTGAATGAGCAAGCAGGTGGTTCTGATGCAGCTGTGCTCTGTTGGTAGCTTTAGTTAGACTGCCTACGTGGAGATTAAAGCCTTTGTCAGCAAAGCACTCTCACATCTGCTCACTGCCATTTTCACAAATATATGAAAGTCTCCACAGTAGCCAAATACTTAACATTAGGGAGTCTACTTGACAACACGTGTAGGATTTGAGCTCTCTAAGAAGACAGCACAATGAGGACCTACAATGGGATCATTACTATAGAGAGAGGAATCTTTTTTTTAAAAAAAATGTTAATTTTATGATCAGCAAATTGTCTTGGTTCAATGGTTTATATTTCACTGTGCAAGGAACTGGGAATTAGAACAGCCTGGATAAGAGGCAGGGGACAACTAGAAAGCATAGTGTGGGGTATTTGATTTTTGCCAGACTTTTACAGCTTTCGTTTGTCTCTGGATAACGCAAGGAGTATGTATAAAATTAAACCATTTCCTTTAATGAGAATTCTTTGGTTATTTTTTGCCAAAAGATACAAATACAGCGTCAAATATTGCTGCACTACTGCTACGCTTTGCAACTGCTAAGTTTATGTCTCTGTAGCATAGCACTATCCTGTCATAGCTGAAAGGACTGTTTTCCTAGTTCTTGGTTTTTCTCTCTCATATTTTTTGGAAAGAGAAAATGATGTTTTTTTTTCCTCTGACATAATTCAGCACAGCAAATGCCTGCCTCCAACTGTAACACCTCAAAAAAACCAAACCAAAACAAAACAAAAAAAAACAACAGTTTTAGGTTTCACCAGCTCAAAGCATATTCACCAAAGATCAAGTGGGAGTTTTTGACAGTATTGGGGATGCTTACTCCTGAGCTGTGGTAAAACTGCTGCCTGAATTGTCAGAGCTGACGCACCTTAAATTCCTTGTGTGCTTTCAATTAGCTATGGTTCCCTTCTCCCATTGCATGTCATCAGAAAGTTACTCCAACTTCTAGCTYGGGGACTGCTGCACTTCACTTTCAGGATGGTGAGCAACCTTTGAAGCAGATTAATGCATCTGTTCATTTGATGCATGGGCCTGTGTCCTGRGCAGCAGGTTTTCTCTGTTGCAGGTGCCACTGGGGAGGTGACTCTGGAGCCKGGGGAGGAGTGGTGATGCCGTGGAGCCTCCACCTCCAGCCCAGGGCCTGCACTTCAGCCTCTGCTTTTTGGTTGGACCTAAGCGAGGGCTTCCTTCGTGGTGGCTGGGGGGAGGCACCAGCCTGGCTGGGACGCAGGAGGGTATGACTTCCTTTGCTGTGGGACATATGACAGAGGATGGCCYGACTCCCTCCAGGGAGGGAGACGCGATGGATCCTTTCGGAGAGGAGGCCGTGATGGAGGACAGCGCGGGGCCCTCTGGGGAGGAGGCCATGTCGGCATGACTCCCCGCTCTGCAGAGGCCGTGAGGGAGGACGGCTGTGACTCCTCATCCCGCTGAAGGAAGCAGCCCAGCCCTCCGCCGCCCGGGGCAGCGTGTTGGAGGACGAAGAGGACGAGGAGGAGGAGGAGCGCGGCCGTGGCGCGCGGCGGCACCTCACGAACATCCCCGGCGGCCGCGGC